>NC_059109.1:58427625-58744709 GCF_020740685.1 Jaculus jaculus
CATGGTTTTTATTAATTTCGATGATGTTCATACATCCCCATAGTCTCAGGTCTTTTAACTGAGCCATAATAACAAAAAAAAACTTCAAAATTCCATAATGTTACAAAGTAAACATTCACACTGCAAAAGAAGGCATTGTGCACAGAAAAGCAATATTTAACCTATACAAGATTGAAAACAACCAGAGAAAACATCAAACTCTGTAGCTTCAAGTCCAGCAACTCCAGCCAGTGACAAATCTCCAAGTCTGATAATTCTAACCAGCAACAAGTCTCTGGAATTCCAATTCTGCCCCTCCAGCTAGGCAACTCACAGTCTTGGAAAACTTTTTCAGGGCTGGCAGCTTTTCTTAGCAGCAATCTCGTGGCCCCAACCTCTCCACTGGGTCTCCAATGCAATTCATGGTTCATCCTTATGGCTCCATGGTGTCTCCATGCAGGCATCCACCAAGCCTGCTTCACACACATTTCCAAAACACAAACCATTTTGCAAACTCAATGACCCTCTCTTGCCTGCATTTCTTACACTCCACAATACCAGGTAAGGTGCCAGCTTGTTATGGGGAGGCAAGGAGGGGGATAAAGCAGACTTTGAAGAACAGGACACTCATTGAACACTCAGGCCCCTCCAAAAGAGTCTTCATTCTTCCTGTTGCCCCAGGGCAGGTGAGATGGCCCAAACTCAAAAGTTGTTATCTCTCAATTACAGCTGAATGGGAAGCAGTTTATCCAAAGATTTTTCTTTCTGTGCCATATTCCTCTGCTCACACCAGTTTATTTCTACACAAAACAACTTCTCAGGACCCAGACATAACAGCAAGCTTCTCACACAAACTGCTAGCCCATTCCAGGCAAAACTTTCTCACCCTCATAAGCCAAACCTCACAGTCCATAGTTCATACTGCATTCAGTTCTTTAAACTCTGACCAGAATAGTCCATCAAACTGTACTTACAGCACTGCAAGGTGTCTCTTAGGCAAAGGTTTCAAATCCTTCTACATTCCTCTTGAAAATCAGCTCCAAAAGGCAAAAGGCACACAGTCAGGAGTCTAGCAGCAATCCCACTCCTTGGCACCACTTTACTGTTGCAGTCAGGTCTGCATTGCTGGTAGAAATCACCCAAACCAGAGCATCTTGTGGGAAAAAAGAGGTTTATTTTGGCTTACAGGCTCAAGGGGAAGCTCCACAATGGTAGGGGAAAGTGATGGCATGAGCAGAGGGTGGACATCATCCCCTGGTCAACATAAGGTAGAAAACAGCAACAAGAGAGTTTGCCAAACACTGGCATGGGGAAATGGACTATAACACCCATAAGTCTGCCCCAAACAATACACTCCCTCCAGGAGACATTAATTTCCAAATCTACATCAGCTGGGAACCTAGCATTCAGAACACCTTGGTTAATTCAATGTAGTTTTAATTTGCATTTCCCTGATGACTAGTGACATAGAACATTTTTCTTTTTTAGATGCTTATACCTCTATTTAGCTCCATAGCCCATTTTTTGATTGGCTTGTTTGATTCCTTATTAGTTAACTTTTTAAGTTCTTTGTATATCCTAGATATTAGTCCTCTACCAGATATATAGCTGGTGAAGATTTTTCCCCATTCTGTAGGTTGCCTCTTTGCTTTATTCACAGTGTCCTTTGCAGTGCAAAATAGTTTATAATTTCTTGAGGTCCCAGTAATTAATCTGTGGTTATATTGCCTGAGAAATTGGGGCTGTATTCACAAAGTCTTTGTCAAGACCAATCAATATGTTGAAGGGTTTTCCCTACTTTTTCCTCTAGCAGTTTTAGATTTTCCGGTCTGATATTAAGGTCTTTATTCCATTTGGACTTAATTCTTGTGCGTGGAGAGATAGAAGGATCTATTTTCATCCTTCTACAGATACATATCCAGTTTTCCCAACACTATTTGCTGAAGAGGCTGTCTTTTCTCCAATGAGTATTTTTGTCATTTTTATCGAATATCAGGTGGCTATAGCTACCTGGACTTACATCTGGGTCCTCTATTATGTCCCATTGATCTACATGTCTGCTTTTGTGAAAGTAACACACTGTTTTTGTTACTATGGCTCTGTAGTATAGGTTAAAATCAGGTGTGGTGATACCACCAGCCTTATTTTTGTTGCTCAGTATCATTTTAGATATTCGAGGTTTTTTGTGATTCCAAATGAATTTTTGGATTGCTTTTTCTATTTCCATGAAGAATGCCTTTGGAATTTTGATGGGGATTGTATTAAATGTATAGATTGCTTTTGGTAAGATTGCCATTTTCATAATATTGATTCTTCCAATCCAGGAACAAGGGATATTTTTCCACTTCCTAGTTAGTGTCTTCTGCAATTTCTCACTTCAGTGTTTTAAAGTTCTCATTGTAGTGATTCTTTATTTCCTTGGTTAGGTTTATTCCAAGGTACTTTATTTTTTTGGATGCAATTGTGAATGGGAGTGATTGTCTGATTTCATCCTCTGTGTGTTTGTTGTTAGCATATATGAAGGCTACTGATTTCTGTATATTTTGTATCCTGCTACATGGCTGTAGGTTTTGATCAGCTCTAACAGTTTGCTAGTAGAGTCTTTAGGGTCCTTTACATATAGAATCATGTCATCTGCAAATAATGATAAATTGATCTCTTCCTTTCCAATTTATATCCCTTTTTTATGTGTCTCTTGCCTTATTGCTATGGCTAAGACTTCCAGAACTATGTTAAATAAAAGTGGGGACAGTGGACACCCTTGTCTTGTTCCTGATTTTAGTGGAAAAGCTTCCAGTTTTTCCCCATTTAGTAATATGTTGGCTGTAGGCTTGTCATAAATAGCCTTTATTATATTGAGATATGTTCCTTCTATTCCCTGTCTCTGTAGGACTTTCATCATGAAGGGATGTTGGATTTTGTCAAATGCTTTCTCTGCATCTAATGAGATGATCATGTGATTTTTGTCCTTCAATCCATTTATATGATGTATTACATTTATAGATTTTTGTATATTGAACCATCCCTCCATCTCTGGAATAAAGCATACTTGGTCAATGTGAATGATCTTTCTGATATGTTCTTGTATTCTGTTTGCCAATATTTTGTTGAGAATTTTTGTGTCTATGTTCATAAGTGCCTTGTTTTTATTGGTCCTTAAAAATCTGCTGTGTAGGACTGGAGATATGTTTAGCAATTAAGGTGCTTCCCAACAAAGCCAAAGAACCCAGGTTCAATACACTCAGTATTCACATAAAACCAGATGCACAAGGTGGTGTATGCATCTTGAGTTCCTTTGCAGTGGCTAGAGGCCCTGGTACACCCTTATTCTCTCTCTCTCTCTCTCTTTCTGCCTTTCTGTCTCTGAAATAAATACATAAAATAATTTTTTCAAAATCCACTGTATAAATTTGGTCATTCCAGAGTAGAAAATAGTTGTGTGTCTATATATGGAGTAATGAAAACAGATAACCAGGAGGGAGGGAGGGAGAGAGAGAATATGAATGGGCACACCAGGGCATCCAGCCACTGCAAACAAACTCCAAATGTGTGCACCCCCTTGTGCATCTGGCTCATGTGGGTCCTGGGGAATGGAACTTGGGTTCTTTGGCTTTGCAGGCAAATACCTTAACTGCTAAGCCATCCCTTCAGCCCCCCCCCTTTTTTTTTTAAATTTTTTCGAGGTAGGGTCTCACTCTAGCCCAAGCTGACCTGGAATTCACTATGTAGTCTCCGGGTAGCCTCAAACTTCAGCGATTCTCCTACCTCTGCTTCCTGAGTGCTGGGATTAAAGTGCCACCACACCTGGCTTTAAATTTTATTTTTGTGCTAGAGAGATGGCTTGGCAGTTAAGGCACTTGCCTGCAATGCCTTAGGACTTAGGTTTGATTTCCCAAGACCCACATAAGCCAGATGCACAAGGTGGTGCATGCGTCTGGAATTCGTTTGCTGTGGCTGAAGGCCTTGATGTGCCTATTCTATCTGCATCTCTCTCTAATAAGTAAGTAAATAAAATATTTTAAAAATGTATTTATTTTTACTACTTTTGTATGTATGTGATGTGTGTGTGTGTGTGTTTGTTTGTATATGTCTGTATGTGGGTGTATGCATGTGGAGGCCAGAGGTTGTCCTTTACCTGGCTTTTTGTTTGTTTTTGATTTTCAAGGTAGGGTTTCACTCTGTAGTCCGGGCTGGCCTTAAACTGGCAGCCGTTTTGCCTCAGTATCCCAAGTACTGAGATTATGGGTATAAGCTACTCTTACAAGTTAAGAGAGTGAATAGTAGACTTAGCTTAATAGTTAGAGTGCTGGACACTCAGTGGTAACTAAACTCTCCCAAGTCAGTGGCTCTCTAGTTCTTGGCTTGTGACCTGCTAATAATGACAAGTGCAGATGTGTTAGGGATAGGTTAGGGCTAGTTTATTAGAACTTGAAATAGAAAGTGAAGTCAGGAGCCTTCCCAGCTTGGGAGGGGAACTGACTGCTGACTTGTATCAGGGGCTTTTATATCCTTGGGGATGTAAATTGAGTATTAAGTCGAGGTGGATTGGAATGGTTACTTGGAATATATGTGGAGGATTCTGGTAGGCTGATAATTTCATACCTTTGGGCATCAAGGTATTATGCATCAAGATGTAGTAGATTTGGGTGGGTTACTTTTCAGTGTATGTAAAGGGGTCCTGATAGTTTGATGAGTTAGAGAATTGATTACTTTGTATAAACCAGCCAACATCCTGGGGAGTCAGCATTAATCAGGGCTTTTTTGGAGTTTAGTTCTCAGAACTTTTCTGTATCTGTTATATAATCTCTGTTCTCATTGGCTTTGTCAGGCCATACAGATATATTTGTTCTTTTTGGACCTGTAACCCTGATTAGATACCTACTAAATGGTGTTGCCTTCCTCCTAGTTCTCGACACTGCCACACCTGTTTAACATTTGTTAATGTGCGTTACCAGTACTGGTGCTGAACGCAATTCCATTCCTCATAACAGTCCTGTTAGGTAAGATCACCCTAATTTTACAGATAAGGAAACAGAAGTTCAGAGAGAATTTTTTTTTTTCAGAGTTAGAGCTCATTGCTAATTCATTTATGAACATTGATATTCTTTTTTTTGTTTTTTTGAGGTAGGGTCTCACTCTAGTCCAAGCTGATCTGGAATTCACTATGTGGTCTCAGGGTGGCCTCCAACTCACAGCAATCCTCCTACCTCTGCCTCCTGATTAAAGGCATGTACCACCATGCCTGGCTGAACATTGATATTCTTAAAATCAGATTATCCTTGAGATTGCTATAAATGGATAACCTTTGGAAATTAACAACAAATTCCTTCTTCCCCCCCATTTGAGAGTCTATAGGCAGCAGGCTTGGTACTTATTATTTTTTAAAATTTCTATTGATTTAATTAATTTTCAAGCAAAGAGAGAGGGAGAATGGTTGTGCAAAGGGCCTCTAGCCACTACAAATGAACTCCAAATGCATGTGTCACTGTGCATCTGGCTTTATATGGGTACTGGAGAATCAAACAGGTGGTTAGGCTTTGCAGGCAAGTACCATAACCACTAAGCCATTTCTCCAGCCCTCCTCTTATTATTTTATTTTTATTTATTTATTTATTTATTTTGTTTTTTGAGGTAGGGTCTCACTCTGGCCCAGGCTGACCTGGAATTTACTATTTAGGTTCAGGGTGACTTCCAACTTGTGAAAATCCTCCTACCTCCTGAGTGCTGGGATTAAAGACATGTGCCTCCACACCCAGCTTCTTTTTTTGATATTTCTGAGGCAAGGTCTCAGTCTAGCTCAGGCTGACTTGGAATTCAGTATGTGCTCTCAGGGTGGCCTCAAACTCATGGTGATTCTCCTAACTATGACATTCTTTATTTTATTTTTGGAGAGAGAATGGGCGCTCCAGGGCCTTCAACCGCTGCAAAGTCCAGACATGTAGCATGTGCAACACTGTGTGCTTGCGTCACTGCGTCTGGTTACATGGGACCTGGAGATTCAAACATGAGTTCTTAGGCTTTGCAGGAAAGCACTTTAACTGCTAAGCCATCTCTCCAGCCCCAACTGCTGGAATGAAAGGCGTGTGCCACTATGCCTGGCTAAAGTATTTTTACTTATTTATTTGCAAGCAGAAAGGGGCGGGGGAGAGAAAATAGGCACACCATGGCTTTTTATCACTGTGAATGAATTCCAGATGCATGCACCACTTTCATGCATCTGGCTTTACATTTGTACTGGGGAATGGATCTTAGGCCATTAGGTTTAGCAAGCAAGTGCCTTTAATTGCAGAGACATTTCTTTAGCCCAAGGCCTGGTTACTTTCTATATAGCCTAGGTTGGTCTCAGATTCTCTTCAGTCCACCTACCTCGGCCTCCACAGTACTGGAATAATAGATGTGAGTCATCATATCTGGACTTACATTGCATTTTGAACAGAAATAGTATAAATAATTGTTAAACCGTGCCTGCAAAGCCAAAGAACCCAGGTTTGATTCCCCAGGACCCATGTAAGCCAAACACACAAGGTGACGCATACATCTGGAATTCATTTACAGTGGCTGGAGGCCTTGGTGCCCATTCTCTCTCTCTGCCTCGTCTTTCTCTCAAATAAACAATTTTTTCTAAATAAAAAAAAAACTCTTTAAAAAACTTAAGCTTTATTTTCTATAGTTTTCTGATAGGACAATGTAGTTGTCATAAGATTGACTACTCAGAAGCCCTTGTTCTATAGGACCAAGAAAGAAAAGCACATTCATGTCCATTCAGCAAGGACAGACAAGTGTCCATGGCATGGATAAACTTTTCCAGGGTAGTCATGTCTTAATCTGATTTTTGTTGTTGTTGTTTTTGAATTAGGGTCTCACTCTAGCCCAGGCTGACCTGGAATTCACTATGTGTTGCAGTCAGGTTCGCATTGCTGGTAGAAATCACCCAACTAAGAGCAGCTTGTGGGAAAAAGAGGTTTATTTTGGCTTACTGGCTTAAGGGGAAGGTCCATGATGGCAGGGGAAAACGATGGCATGAACAGAGTGTGGACATCACCCCTGGCCAACATAAGGTAGACAATAGCAACAGGAGAGTGTGCCAAACACTAGGGTGGGAAAACTGGCTATAATACCCATAAGCCTGCCCCCAAAAATACACTGCCTCCAGAAGGCATTAATTCCCAAATCTTCATCAGCTGTGAACCTAGCATTCAGAACACCTAAGTTTATGGGGGATACCTGAATCAAACCACCATACTATATAATCTCAGGGTGGACTTGAACTCATGGCGATCCTCTTACCTCTGCCTTCTGGGTGCTGGGATTAAAGGTGTGTGCCACCACGACTGGTATGGCTGCTTGTTTTGATGCAGGGTCTCACACTAACCATGGCTGGCCTCAGTCTCACAGCAGTCCTCCTACCTCAGCCTCTTGAGTTCTGGGATCAAAGGTATGAGCCACTATGCCTGGCTAGCCAGTCATGTCTTGAACATTAGCCTGTACTTTGTGTTAAAGTATTGATTGCCATGTTTTTCTGCCTCCTCATAGTAGAAAGTCTAAAAATAGAGAAAAATGGTTAGAGCATCATTTAAGAACTGCCAACTTGTTGATGACTCACATCTTCCTAAAAGTGGGTAATAAGGGCCTGGAGAGATGGCTGCCTGCATTAAAGCACTTGCTATGCAAGCATGAGGACCAGAGTCTGCATACCTAACACCCACCTAAAAGCTAGGTGATCATGTTACCCTGCCTATAATCCCAGCACTCAGGAGGCAGGAGACAGGAAGTCCCCTGGGCAAACTGTCCAACTAGACTAGTTTCAATAAAGTGAAGATCAAGTGGAGGAAGACACTTGATGTCAACCTCTGGCATCCATCCTCAGTTGTACCCACATATACATGCAAGCACACATATACACATATGCGTAAAAGTGGAAAATGAGCTGGGCATGGTGGCGCCCACCTTTAATCCCAGCACTCGGGAGGCAGAGGTAGGAGGATTGCTGTGAGTTCAAGGCCAGCCTGAGACTACATAGTGAATTCCAGGTCAGCTTTGTCTAGAGTGAGACCCTACCTTGGAAAAAAAGAAAAGAAAATTAAAAATTAAAAAATAAATAAAATAAAAGTGGAAAATGATGGGGGGGAGGGAGGGTATTACGATGGGATATTTTTATGATGGAAAATGTTAATAAAAATTGTGAAAAGAAAAATAAAAAAAATGTAAAAAAAAAAGTGGAAAATGAAGGGCTGGGAAGATGGCTTGGCAGTTAAAGGCACTTACTTGCAAAGCCTGCTGGCCCTGGGTTAAACTCTGAAGACGCTCTCATAAAAGCCAGATGGGCCTTCCCTTGCAGCATCAAGAGACCCTGGCACCCTTCCCCCACATGCAAATAAGTAAAAAGTTAAAAAATATATTTTATTTATTTATTCATTTGAGAGAGAGAAAGAGGCTGATAGAGAGAAGGGAGAATGGGCATGCCAGGGCCTCTAGCCAGTGTAAATGAACTCCAGACTGTGTGGCCCCTTGTGCATCTGGCTTAAGTGGGTCCTGGGGAATCAAACCAGGATCTTTAGGCTTTACAGGCAAATACCTTAACTGTTAGGGCATTTCCTGAGCCATAAATAAATTTAAAAAATTAAAAATTGGAGAATGAGATAAACTAACTTATCTTTCTGTACCTCAGGGTGCTTTTGAAAGGAAGAGACCTTATGATTGGTCCCTGTTCAATACTCTGTATCTTCGTGTCCGCGGGGATGGCCGGGCATGGATGGTGACCATCAGGCAAGACACAGACTTTGTTCAGAAGAAAAATCAAATGTACAGTTACTTCATGTTCACCCGTGGGGGTCCCTACTGGCAAGAGGTCAAGGTAAATGTACCAGTCTTTTGTGTATGCAAATCAGTTCTGTTAGGATTATGGTCCTTGTTTTCTTTTTTGTACTATTGCTTTTGGAAGATGGAGGTACAATGAGTAGAAAGAAGAGGACCTAGGAGAGAGACTTAAAAGACAAATGATTTTTTCTTTTATTAATAAACATGTGGCCTGAAGAGATGGCTTAGCAGTTAAAACGCTTGCCTGCAAAGCCTAAAGACCCATGTTCCACCCCCCAGCTCCCACATAAGCCAGACGCACAAGGTGATGCAAGGTTGCACATGTGTACTCATGAATTTGATTGCAGTAGCTGGAGGCCCTGGCGCACCAATTCTGTCTTGCTCTCTCACTCTTTCTCTCTTACAAATAAATAAATAAATAACAAAATAAAAGAAATGTTAGCCTACTAGCCAGTAAATTCATGTGTGTGAAGGTGCTCAAGATCCAATAGTTTAGGACCTTGCATATGTTTGACAGGTGCACTGAGCTACATCCACAATGTGCAGTAAATCTTTTGGGTAAGGTTACAGCCAGGTTCATGTTAAATCATAGGCACATCTCTGGTCTGTGTTCAAGTAGTTGCTCTTTTTTTTTTTTTTTAAATTTTTATTTATTTATTTGAGAGTGACAGACACAGAGAGAAGGAGAGATAGAGGGAGAGAGAGAGAATGGGCGCACCAGGGCTTCCAGCCTCTGCAAACGAACTCCAGACATGTGCGCCCCCTTGTGCATCTGGCTAACGTGGGACCTGGGGAACCGAGCCTCGAACCGGGGTCCTTACTCTTCACAGGCAAGCGCTTAACCGCTAAGCCATCTCTCCAGCCCTAGTTGCTCTTTTTTATGTTTCTGCCATGTCACTTCTCCCAGGTAACTTTATTAAACTATTGTCCAAAGCTTAATAGGAAGGTTTGCTTAGGAGGAATAAATACTTCATACTTGACAATCATAAATTTTTCTATTTATTTCTTGCTAGCATTTTTGTAAATGAGAAAGTGAAGCTTTACGAAGTTATGTGGCACTAGGCATGTAATCCTGGGAAGATAAAGAGTTTGAGTTAGGCTGGGCATACTGTCTTTTTTTTTTTTTTTCTAGGTAAGGTCTGGCCCAGGCTGACCTGGAATTCACTATGTAGTCTCAGGCTGACCTTGAATTTAAGGCGATCCTCCTACCTCTTCCTGGGATTAAAGACCTGCACCACCACCCCCAGCTGATGAAAAAAAAAAAAAAGGTAGTTTGGGGAGATTGCTCTGTGGTTAAAGGCCCTTGCTTACAAAGCCTTTACGTGGGTTCAATTCCTCATGTAAAACCAGACAACAAAGTGACTTGTGCATCTAGAATTCCTATATAGGAGCAAGAGACCCTGGTGTACCCATTCTCTCTCTCTTTTTCTTTCTTTTCTTTTCTTTTTTCTTTTCTTTTCTTTTCTTAGGTAGAGGTCTCACTCTAGCCCAGGATAGCATTGAATTCACAGTGATCCTACCTCCTGAGTGCTCAGATTAAAGGTGTGTGCCGCCACACCTGGCTCTTTTTCTCTCAATCACTCTCTCTGCTTGCAAATAAATAAATAACAATAACAAAAAGAATTGAAAAACCTGGTATGCTTGTGCATGTCTATAATCCCAGCACTTTGGATGCTGAGGCAGGAGGAGTGCTTCAAGTTTGGATCTAGCCTGGATTACATAGTGAGCCCAAAATAAAAACACTAAAAAGCAAAGAAACTCCTAGCATTTTGAGTTGGGGATGTAGCTCAGTTGGTAGATTACCTAGCATGTACAAAGCCTTGGGAGGGTTCCATCTCCAGCCATCCATGGTGGTAAAGGCCTGTAATCCCAGAACTCAGAAAGAGGCAGGAGGAGAAGTTGAAGATCATCTTTGGCTATATGGCAAGTCTCTAGGTCAGTCCGTGCTATATGAGACCCTGTCTCAAAAAGAAAGGTGGGCTGGAGAGATGCCTCTGCGGTTAAGGCACTTGCCTACAAAGCCTAAGGACCCAGGTTCGACTCCTTAGTACCCATGTAAGCTAGATGCAAGGTGTCACATGTACCTGGAGTTGATTTTCAGTGGCTGGAGGCCTTGGCACACCCAGTCTCTATCTGTCTCTCTTCTATTTGTCTTTGCTTGCAAATAAATAAATAATATTTTAAAAATGTAGTACTATTCATGTCTGCATTCTGGAGTTTTTTAATCCATAAACTCAAAAGAAAGCCTCCATTTTGTTTGTGTCTTAAGCATAAGTTTTTTTTTTGTTTTTTTGGTTTTTCGAGGTAGGGTCTCACTCTGGCTCAGGCTGACCTGGAATTCACTATGTAGTCTCAGGGTGGCCTCGAACTCACGGTGATCCTCCTACCTCTGCCTCCCGAGTGCTGGGATTAAAGGCGTGCGCCACCACGCCCGGCTTTAAGCATAAGTTTTCATATAGGATTCCCCCCCTCTCTCTTCACATCCCATCTGTTAGGAAGTTCTTGTATTTCAAAATACACCCAGAATCTTGTCCTGTATTGCTGCCTATTCTATTCCTATCCTAGTCCAGGTTTTTGGATTACTATAGTAATGTCACTGCTGATTTCCAGGGATAGAAAATGGGGCTAAAGGTTGAGCTGATGTATACTGGCAGATGATATAATGAATTGTGCCTATATAATGCAGGTTTTTCCATAAACAACAAAAATGACAGTTTATAAGAGCTTCCAGATTTGTCTGTGTATATATGTATGGAGTTTGTGTGGTGTATGCATGTGTGTGCACAGAAGCATGTATGGAGGCCAGAAAACTTAAGATGACCTTCTTTTATTGCTATCCACATATTTTCTTGAGATGGGGTCTCTCCCTCAACCCAGAGCTGTCATTTAAGGTCAGCAAGCCCCAGGAATTTTCTGGTCTCATCCCCCTGCTGATTGGAGTTACAGATGTGTGTGGCCATGCCCAGCTTTTTAAATGGGTTCTAGGGAATTGAAACTAGGGTGGTTTCAGGCTCTCAAAGGCCCCCTTGCTTAGATGGCAAGTGCTCTTAACTGCTGAGCCATTTCCCCAGCTCCAGTCCCAGCCTTCCTGCTTACTGAAACCAGACGTGCCTAGAGGGTAGTATGCCTGGTGAAGGCAGAGAGTCCTGCATCTCTCCTCCCATCTCCTCTATATGGCAGTGTTCATCTCTATCATTTTTTTTTTTTTAAGGTAGAGTCTCACTCTAGACCAGGTTGACCTGGAATTCACTATGTAGTTTCAGGGTGGCCTTGAACTTATGGTGATCCTCCTACTCTGCCTCCCGACTGCTGGGATTAAAGGCATGTGCCACCATGCCTGGCCTCATCTGTACCCTTTATAGTGTTCTTTAAACAAGCCAGTAAGCTTTGTCCCCCTGAGTTCCATGAGCCACTCTAGCAAATTAATTGAACCTGAGGGGAAAGTTGTGAGAACCCTGATTTAGAACAGATTGACCAGAAGTATATATGTGCCAACCTACCACTGTGACTGGCACTGTCATGGAGAATGCCTCTGGGAGAGAGGACAAAGCCCTCAACCTGTGGGATCTGATGCTATCTCCAGAGTGAATTGAATTAGAGGGACACTCAAGTGACATCTGGAAAATTTGCTGTAACATTGGTGTATGGAGAGTCTTCACTCTCAATCTGGTGTCAGAAGTGTTTGAGTGGTATTTGGATAGTGAGGGTAGAAAAAAGGCTGGGTCTTTTTCCCTTCAGAAGGTTTTGTCTGCTTTCTCCCAGTTACGGGCCTTGCTTTTGCTAAATAGATGCTCTATCTTTGAGCTACATCTCTAACCTTCTCAATAGATTTTTATGTAGTAAAATAAATAAATAAGTATTTTTTTTAATTATTTTTTTGTTTGCTTTTTTATTTATTTATTTGAGAGCGACAGACACAGAGAGAAAGACAGATAGAGGGAGAGAGAGAGAATGGGCGCGCCAGGGCTTCCAACCTCTGCAAACGAACTCCAGACGTGTGCACCCCCTTGTGCATCTGGCTAACGTGGGACCTGGGGAACTGAGCCTCGAACCAGGGTCCTTAGGCTTCACAGGCAAGTGCTTAACCGCTAAGCCATCTCTCCATCCCATTTTTTTTTTGTGTTTCAAGGTAGGGTCTCACTCTAGCCCGGGCTGATTTGTTTTTAATTATTTATTTATTAGAGTCAGAGAGAGAGGGAGAGAGAGAGTGTGTGTGAGAATGGGCGTGCCAGGGCTTCCAGCCTCTGCAAATGAACTCCAGATGCATGTGCCACCATGTGCACTTGGCTTATATGGGACCTGGAGAATTGAACCTGGGTCCATAGGTCCAGCGCCTTACCTGCTAAGCCATCTCTCCAGCCCTATATTATTTATTTGTAAGCAGGGAGAGACAGGGAAGAGATGTGGGGCAGGGAGAATGGGCACATAAGAGCCTCCAGCTGCTGTAAATGAGCTCCAGACACATGCTCCACCTCGTGCATCTGGCTTATGTGGGTACTGGGGAATTGAACCTGGGACTTTAGGCTTTGCAGGCAATCACCTTAACCACTTGACCATCTCTCCAAACCTATTTTAAAAACAAAATTCGGGCTGGAGAGATAGCTCAGCAGTTAAGGTACATGCCTGTGAAGCCTAAGGACCCAGGTTCAATTCTCTAGGTCTGATGTAAGCCAGATGCACATGGTGGCACATGCATCTGAAGTTCTTTTGTAGTGGCTAGAGACCCTGGCATGCCCATTCTCTCTCCCTCCCCTTCTCTCTGTCTCTAATAAATAAAAATAAATCTTTAAAAAACATGGATAATGTTACCTTCTTAGCAGTTGTTTGCTATGAAGAGTCCATGAAAAGCAAAAAATTTTAAAAATTAAAAAAATTATCTTTAGGCTGGAGGGAATTCCAGGTCAGTCTGGGCTAGAGTGAGACCCTACCTCGAAACACACACACACACACACACACACACACACACACACACACAAAATTTAGATCATGCAATATGATTTTTGTTTTGTTTTCTTTTTTTGAGGTAGGGTCTCACTCTAGCCTAGGCTGACCTGGAATTCACTCTGTAGTCTCAGGGTGGCCTTGAATTTACAGCCATCCTTCTACCTCTGCTTCCCAAGTACTGGGATTAAAGGTGTGAGCCACCATGCCTGGCCTATGCAACATGATTTTATATTATTTATTAAACAATTTGTTACACATAGATGATTAAAACATCCCACATCTTTTCCTGACTTTAACTTTACCACAAGCATTTTTTTTTTTTTTTTTTTTTTTTGATGTAGGGTCTCGCTTTAGCCAGGCTGACCTGGAATTCTCTGTGTAATCTCAGCGTGGCCCTAGACTCACAGTGATCCTCCTGTCTCTGCCTCCAAAATTCTGGGATTAAAAGCATGCATTACTATGCCTGACCTTTTTTTAAAAAAATCTTTTGAGGTAGGGTTTCACTCTAGCCCAAGCCCACCTAGAACTCACCGTATGCTCATCTCAGGCTCACAGCAGTCCTACCTCGGCCTCCCAAGTATTGGGATTAAAGGTGTGTACCATCATTGCTAGACCTCCAAAAGCATGCTTATAGAAAAATTATATAGTTATTTCTTTTCAGTAAAGTATTAATAATGTAGCTATCTTGGTCCATTTTCCTATTTTTTAACCTGTGGTTTATTATGATTTTCAAATTATCTGCCAATTTTATAGGCATAAATTAGAATCATGCTTTATCTTGATTTCTTTTTTCTTTTGTTTGGTTTTCTGAGGTAGAGTCTCTAGCTCAGGCTGACCTGGAATTCACTATGTAGTCTCAAGGTGGCCTTGAACTCATGGCAATCCTCCTACCTCTGCCTCCCAAGTGCTGGGATTAAAGGTGTATGCCACTATGCCCAGCTTTTTTTTCTTTTTATTAATTAGAAATTTTATTGTATAGACAAATCATGTGTTGGTCCCATTCCCTTCCCTGTCCCCATCCCACTGAGAGCCCTCCTCATTGGGGTTACTGGTATTCACCATGGGGTATAAGTTATGAATGCAGTAGTCAGTCACTGTGGGAGGGGGTAACACTTCTGGATACTTCTTCCTATCCTGTGGCTCTTATAATTTTTCCACCCCCTCTTCTGCAGTGGTCCTTAGGCCTTGCTGGGTAGGCTGTATAAGTCTACTTTTAGTGTTAAGCTGTCAGCGGTTTCTGGATTTCTACTTTGATAAGCTGAATGCCACTATTGTGCAGTTGTGTACATCTTGTCCAGCTGGTTGATTTAGTATCTAGCAGGACCCCCTGCTTGTTCATAATATTGGTGGCCATTTTCCCCCGACAGCTCACGTAGTACTTTCTTGCACTTGCCTCACCTTTGTGCATCTGACTTACATGGGATCTGTAGAGTTGAACATGGGTCCTTAGGCTTCATAGACAAGTACCTTAACCGCTAAGCCATCTTTCCAGCCCTTGGCTTTCCTTTTATATATATAAATAAGTATGATGTATGTATGTAGGCATATGTTTGCTATGGTTTATGTGTGGAGATCAGAAGATAGCCCTGGGCTGGAGGGATAACTTAGCAGTTAGGGCGCTTGCCTGCAAAGCCAAAGAACCCAGGTTCAGTTCCTCAGGACCCACATAAAATGGATGCACAAGGTAGCACATGCATCTGGAGTTTGTTTGCAGTGGCTGGGGCCCCTGATGCACCCATTCTCTCTCTCTTTCTGCCTCTTTCTCTCTCTTAAATAAGTGAAGATAATAAAGATAACCCTGACATGTTGATCTTCTCCTTTTACCTTGCTTTAGACAGGGTCTCTTATTTTTTGCTGCTCGCAAAGGCCAGACTAGCTGTCCTACAAACTTTGCAATTTCCTGACTCCTCCAGTTGCTGTAGACAAGTTGAAATTGCAGACTGTTGTCCACTATGTTATGATTATACATGAGTCTAATCATCAAATTTCCATAGCAAACACTGAGCCATTGAGTCATCTCCACAGTCACTTGTTTTTCTTTTCTTAAGTTAAAAAATTCATAACTCATCTTTAATTGACCAAAAATGATATTCTGCTCCCAGCAATGAACAAATCAACTTGTTAAAAAGTAAATGAAGGTTAGAACACAGGAATGGTTTGGCTTCCATCACAAACACAAATTGCTGGATGGAGTCGGATAAATGCTGCTACACACTTAAGGTTGCATGAAAATACGAGGCCTAAAGTGTGACTTACACTACCAGGCCAGCAAGACCCACATGTGACACCAGACTAGACCAGGCCTTACAGGGCACAGGAGATAAGATCTCCCCAGTAACAATTATACCCTTTTACTTACAGAAAGATCTATGCTTTATCATTTAGCAGACAATTTTAAAAAACATTTTACTCAGAGATAAGAAATAGCCAACTAGGAGGAGGACTGTGCTGCTGTTTAAAGTGACCATTTGTCAATAGCTGCAGAGTTACTGGGCAGTGCTGGGTCTGAAGGTATAGCTTCCCCATGGAAGCAAGCAGGGAAATGTATGGCATAAAATCTTTTATTGCCCATATCCTTAAAACAGGACAAGATGGGTGACCACACCAGCTAACCACTGAGGTCACAAGTAGCAGCAAAAGTGTGCCGGAACTCCACCCCGCCCAAGATCTTTGTTCCACTCTCTCCAGAAAAAGTTTTCTCAATAAGGCTCTTGTTTCTTCCCTCAACTGGACACAACGCTTCCAGCTGTTTACTACTCAGACATCTCTTCTGCCACTTTTTTTAAAAAAAATTTTATTTGTTTATTTAAGAGAGGAGAAAGAGGCAGACAGAGAGAGAGAGTGTGTGAGAGAGAGAGAGAGAATGGTGTGCCAGGGCCTCCAGCCTCTGCAAATGAACTCCATACACATAAGCCACCCTGTGCATCTGGCTTACATGGGTACTGGGGAATTGAACCTGGCTCCTTAGGCTTCACAGGCAAGTGCCTTAACCGCTAATTCATATCTCCAGCCCTCTTCTGCCACTTTTGCTTCCTTCTTCTTTTTCTTCTTGGTGGTGTCACTGTCCCCATCACCAGGCTCACTCTCACTCTCCACCACAGCTTTAGCCTTCTTGTCCTCCTCCTTATTCTTCTTTTCCTTCTTGATCAACTGGGGAACTGCTGTGTGTGTCTCACCACTCATGCTCACGCTTCCGTTCTGTGACTTTTACTGCTTCAGCAACAAGCTTTGGGGCTTCACAGCTCCAGCAGCCACATCTTCCTTGCCAGCATCACGGTGATCAACGTGGTCCTGCTGCCATGTTCAGGGGTATTGTCTGTGGGTTTGCCATGCTTGTCCAGAAGGTCAGCTTCTCCACTTGCGAGGATAAGTGTCTTGCTCCATGATCACTCTCTTGATCTTGGCTACTATACCATGGTCACAAGTAGAAATCACTGCTGTGGTCATTGATACAATAGCCATGCAGATAGCTTCCCCCTTGGTGGTAATGAGAGCAATCTTCTGGTTGACTTTAATGCTGTTCTCGTATCAAAGAACACCAGGAAGCATGATCTCGGCTCCATAGCAGATTGCATTTACTGCACTATCTTCATAACCCGCTGTTTGAGAAGTCAACAGCTTTTCCAAAGGGTAAACAACACGCTGCAAGTAGCTCTCATCCTTATGGTTATCATATAACCACTGAGCATAAGTACATCAGGCATTGTCACCATGTGGTCCTTTTCACTAATGACTCCAGAAGAACCCTCCGAAGTTCCTGCATTTGACCACCAACTCCCATTAACAAACCAAGGTGCACACACAGTGTCTGAACGTAGGTTCCAGCTTCACAACTCACCCAAAAGATTCCCAATCTTCTTTCAGGATCATATTCAGTCATTTTGCTCTCATAGGTAGTCCTCACTCGAAGCTGCTTTTTCACTGCAGCAAGAAGTGGGGGTGCTGGAACAGGGCACCTGTCAGAGTTTCTAGTGTCCTAGAAAGCTGAGTCCCCCCTTCAATAGCATTGTGTAGCTGGACAATTCCCACATACTCTTTGCCTGCACTCTGTTGTGATTTCACTAAGCGAGTAGCTCGTTCTGTGCGTACAGTTAAACATCCAGTCACTTTGGGATCCAGTGTGTGCTGTGTCCAGTCTTCTCCACCCGAAGTATTTGTCGTATCCAGGCTACCACCTCATGGGAAGAAGGCTTGTCAAGATTAATGAAACCTGTCCTGATATAGTCTCCAATCTTCCTCTTCAGAGGATTTGAACCACAAGGAAGAGGTGTGTGGTGTGTTGTCCTTACATTTAACTTATCAAAATTCTTCAGTAACAAAGGCCACTGAGAAGTATCCAACTGAGCCACTTTGGATTCTGGTTTGATAAGAAAGTAGGATAGGAACAATGTATCAAAGTTCACACGGCTATATCTTCTTCTAATGGCTTCCCGTCCTTTCTCTTTTTATGCTGCTTTGGCAAAATAATGCCTTCTGCTTCCGCCATCTTGCACTGTACCGCATGTAATCGGCTCAAGCCACTCCGTTCTTGTTTTCCTTTTGAATCACAATTCTCTGTGTGGTCCAGGCTGCCATCAGATTTGTGCCTTTACCTCCCACGTGGTATGATTATAAGTGTGTACCACCATGGTCAGCTTCCTTTTTTTGTTGTGTGTATTAGTGTGGGTATGGTGTACATGCCATACATGTACAGCTGTAGATGTCAGAACAACTTCAGGTGTTAGCCTTGCCTTTTATCTCATTTGATGGAGGGTCTCTCATTCAATGCTATATTTACCAGGATAGTGGGCCTGTCAGCACCTGGAGATTCTCCTGCCTCTGTCTCCCTTCTTACCGTAGGTGCACTGATATTATCAACTGTTGCTTCAGTGTCCAGCTTTCCATGGGCTCTGGGGATCTGAGCTCTGGTACTCACACTTGCACAGCAAGCACCTCATCTCCACTGAGCTGTCTGCTAGGTCCTGATTTTTATTTTTATTTTTGGTTTTTTGAGGTAGGTCTGGCTCTAGCTCTGACTGACCTAGAATTTAATCTGGAGTCTCAGGCTGGCCTCAAACTCACAGTGATCTTCCTACCTTTGCCTCTCAAGTGCTGGAATTAAAGGTGTGAGACACCATGCCTGGATTTTTTATTTTTTTACTATTAGAAAAAGTTATATCTGCTATTGAGGGGATGGCTCAAGGTATTAAGGTATTAAGAGTGTTCAGGAGTGCTTGCTATGCAAACATGAGACCACAAATCCATCTGAATTCAGTTTGTCAGCACCTGTGTAAGCTGCTGGGCATGGCCAAACCAAGCATGCCTGCAACTGCAGTCCTGCAGAGTGGAGACAGAGTCCTGGGGTTTGCAAAAACTGCAGACCTGGGCTCACAGACTCCATCTCAAGGAAACACATGGGATGAGTAATAAAGGTGGACATCTGATGTTTTTCTTTGGCCTCCCCATGAGCATACATGGGTTGTGTGTATCTTCACACACATGTGCATGCACCATACACATACATTGCCACACCACTGCCACTCCACATGCATGCACACACAAAAGCAGCAGCAGTAAAAGCTGTATCTAAGTCAGGCCTGATATTACACACCTGCAATCCTAGCACTTGTGAGACTGAAGTAGGAGGCTAAAGTAGTATTGCTCCTAGTTCAAGGCTAGCCTGGGCCACATAGTGAGTTACAGACCAGCCTTGGCTATACAGTGAGACTGTCTCAAAAAAGGAAAAAGGCTGAGTGTGGTGGTATACACCTTTAATCCTAGCACTGGGAAGGCAGAGGTAGGAGGATTGCTGTGAGAACAAGACCAATGTGTGACTAAAGAGTGAGTGCCAGGTCAGCCTGGGTTAGAGTGAGACCCTACTTTGAAAAACCAAACAAGCAAAACAAACAAAAAATAATGGGGAAAAAAGGGCTGGAGAGATGGCTCAGCAGTTAAGGCACTTGCCTATAACTTGAGTTTAATTCCCCAGTACCCATTTAAAGCTGGATGCATAAAGTTGCACAGGTGTCTGGAGTCCCTTGCAACAGCTGGAGACCCTAGTGTGCCCATTCTCTTCCACTGTTGTTGCATGATAACCCATATCTTTAATTCCAGCTGAGGTGGGAGAATCACTATGAGTTAGAGGCCATCCTGAGACTAATTCCAGGTCAGTCTGGACTAGAGGGAGTCCCTGCTTTGGGGGAGGAGGGAAAGCTAGGCATGGTGGTACATGCCTTTAATCCCTGCACTGGGGAGGCTGAGGTAGAATGATTACTGTGAGTTGGAGGCCACCCTGAGATTACCTATTAAATTCCAGGTCAGCCTGGGCTAGAGAGAAACAAACAAACAAAACCAACGGCTGGAGGGATGGCGTAGTGGCTAAGGCTTTTGCCTGCAAAGTCAAAAGATCCAGGTTCAATTTCCCAGGACCCACGTTAGCCAGATGCACAAGGAGGCACACGCGTCTGGAGTTTGTTTGCAGTGGCTGGAGGCCCTGGCATGCCCATTCTCTCTCCCTCTTCTCTGTCAAATAAGTAAAATAAATAAATAAATATTAAAACAAAAAACAAAATAAAAAATTATACATACATGTGCATGCATATACTTGTATGTATGTATTATTTATATGTGTACCTTTGGTCTTGGGGTATAGCGCTCATGGATAGTGTTCCCTGGTATTCATAATGCCCTGGGTTCAATCCTTACTCAGCACTTCAAACACAACAAAAAAATCCAGAAAATTTTATCTTTAATTCAAACATCTAGCCATTTCTCATACCTGCATTGATTTATTTACTTGTTAATTGAAACTGTCTTGCTATGGGGCCCAGGCAAGTCTTGAACTACTGGGTTCAGGTAGTCTCAGTCTCCCTAGTAATTAGGACTATAGTTCCGACCTTACATAAAGTGTTTATAAATGAAATGTAAACTGTTCTTTTATTTCCAACAAATGCCTCAATTGCTTATGTTCCAGCTATGAAACAAATGGTCTCTTTTTTCAGATTCCTTTTTCTAAATTCTTCTTCTCGAATCAAGGAAGAATCCGAGATGTCCAGTGCCAACTTGTGCTTGACAAGGTAACAAACATTTTCCTGTACTTTTCACTCAGAACAGTATCATCTTTAGTGAAACAGATCTCCTATGAGGACCAGTCAGTCTTATTTTGGAAGATGAGCAGATGAAAGGTTAAAATTCCTACTAGGGCTGGAGAGATGGCTTAGCAGTTAAGGCACTTGCCTGCAAAGCCTAAGGACCCGAGTTCGATGTCCCAGTACTCATGTCTTTTGAGACAAACCTCCAACCTACAGGAATGTTAGTATGATTATATTTATGGTGTGTCTACATTTTTTTTTTGTTGTTGTTGTTTTGTTTTGTTTTATTTCGAGGTAGGGTCTCACTCTGGCCCATGCTCTCAGGCTGGCCTTAAACTCATGGCCATCCTCTTACCTCTGCCTACTGAGTGCTGGGATTAAAGGTGTACACCCCCACACCCAGCTTGTGTCTACATTTAAATAAATAAATAAATATATCCTATTTATTTGTTAGAGAAAGAGAGAATGAGTGTGCCAGAGCCTCTAATCACTGCAAATGTACTCCATATGCATGTGCCACTTTGTGTATGTGGCTTTACATGGGTACTGGGAATCGAACCTGGGTTCTTAGGCTTTGCAGGCAAGTGCCTTAACTGCTGAGCTGTCTCTCCAGCCCCCATATGTCTACATTTCTACATTTTATGTTAGCTTTAAGAGCTCAAAAGAGCTTCAGGGGATCTTGGTATTAGGAATCCACGTTGTCCTTAGTAGTCTTAAGTGGAACCACTTAAAGGGGAGGGAGCAGTTAGCTGGATATAATGGTACATGCCTATAACCCCAGCACTTGTGGGAAGTGAAAGCAGGATGATCAGCAGTTCAGGCTAACCTAGGCTACATGAGACAGCTGGAGGGGGGCTGGAGCAGTCTTTTATTTACTTTTATAATTTGCTATTACAAATGCAAGGTATTATACCCTTGCTGATGCCCAGGTTGTAAAGACTCGTTTGTAGTCATTACCTCAGGTACTTGAAAACTACAGGAACCACATCAGTATGGAAATGTATACAATTTTTTGTTTGTTTGGTTTTTCAAGGTAGGGTCTCACTGTAGTCCAGGATGACCTGGTATTCACTCTGTAGTCTCAGGATGGTCTTGAACTCACAGTGATCCTCCTACCTCTGCCTCCCAAGTGCTGGGATTAAAAAGCGTGCACCACCACATCTGGCTTTGAAATGTATAAAATTTTAATCAATTTGTTTTAAATTTAGATCTCTTCTATAGGATTCACCCTAGCTGATAAAGTGGATGGTCCATTCTTTCTGGAAATAGATTTCATTGGGGTATTTAATGATCCAGCCCACACAGAAGAATTTGCTTATGAAAATTCTCCAGATCTTAACCCAAGTCTTTTTAAATAGAGAAGAATATGTGTTACTAGATCAAAGGCAAGTAGCACCTACATGATACAAATAAATAAAGTGTTTCTACTATTACTGTTGTTGTTTTGATTTTTTTTTCTCCATTTTCTGCTGTCATGGGTTTGAAATTGAACCCAGGGCCTTGTGTCTGCTAGTCTGCTAGACAAGTATAAGCTATACTCCCAGCCCAAAGCTTTTGTTTCATGGCATCCAATGAGTACTGGTTGGTCCTTCCCTCCTTCCCTCCCTCCTTCCCTCCTTCCCTCCCTCCCTCCCTCCCTTTCTTTCTTCCTTCCCTCCTCCCTCCTTCCCCTTATTCCTTCTTCCCTCCCTCCTTCCCTCCCTCCCTCCCTCCCTCTTTCCCTCCCTCCCTTTCTTTCTTCCTTCCCTCCTCCCTCCTTCCCCTTATTCCTTCTTCCCTCCCCTCCCTTCTTTCCCTTTAACATTTTTAGTTATTTGCAAGCATGGTGGGACTACAGACACAGAGAGCTGGAGACAGAGAATGGATGGATATGCCAGGGCCTCTGGCCACTGCAGACAAACTCCAGACACATGCACTACCTTGTGCATCTGAGTTATGTGGGTGCTGGGGAATTGAACTTGATCCTTTGGCACTATAGGCCAGTGTCTTAACTGCGGAGCCATCTCTCCAGCCTTGGTGCATCTGGAGTTCATTTGCAGTGGGTGGAAGCCCTGGCACGCCCATATTCTCTCTTTCTCTCCCTTTCAAATAAAGAATTTTTTTTTTCTTTTCCGAGGTAGGATCCAGCTCTGTCAGGCTGACCTGGAACTCACCATGTGGTCTCGAGCTCACAGCAATCTTCCTACCTCTGCCTCCCAAGTGACAAATTAAAAAAAAAAAAAAAAAAAAAAAAAAAAAAAAAAAAAGACAAAGCTCACTGCTATTGCTAAAATAGAAAGGATAAGGAAAACACAGCAAGAAACAGAGTTCTGAGGTTTGTTGTAGCTCATAAAACTCAAGTGCTTATGGAATAGTTCTATGGGCATAATGTTTTTTTGTTTTTTTTTTTTTGGTCAGAAAGGCTTCTATTAGCAGCTCCTTTTAGAATCCTTACCTTACTGGACAGCTTAATGCAAAGGAGTCTCTGAGATGACTGTTGATGGTTGTTGTAGTCAGGTTTGCATTGCTGGCAGAAATCACCCAACCAAGAGGAGCTTTTGGGGAAAAAAGGATTTATTTTGGCATACAGAGTCTAGGGGAAGCTCCATGATGACAGGGGAAAAATGATGGCATGAGCAGAGGGTGGACATCACCCCCCACCCCTGGCCAACATAAGGTGGACTATCACTCTTTTATAGGTTTCTTGTATTATTTCATCTCTGAGGAAAAGACACTGCTAAACAATATTAAGATAGGGGCTAGAAGATGGATCAACAGTTAAAGGCACTTTAACTTGCAAAGCCTGATGGCCTAGGTTCAGTTCCCCAATACCCATATAGTACCAGGTGCACAAAAGTGGCACATGTGTCTGGAGTTCCTTTGCAGTGGCACAAGGCCCCAGTGCGCCCATATTCACTCTCTCTCTCAGATAAAAATATTTTAGAAGTGCTGGGTGTTATGGCTCACACCTTTATTCCCAGCACTCAGGAAGATCACTGTGAATTTGAGACCAGCCTGAGAGTACATAGTAAATTCTAGGTTAGCCTGTGTTAGAGTGAGACCCTACCTTAGAAAATTTAAAAAAAATTAAAAACAATATTAACATAAATATGCTATAGATGTCACTGGAAAATGAGATAGCTACTTAGAGAACTTGTTTTCCAAAGACACATGAACTTTACTTTGTGTGGCTTCTAACATAACCACTGGTGATGCTAAAGATTAATTAGATTAGGGCTGGCTGGAGAGAGATCTTAGTGGTTAAGGCGCTTGCCTGCAGAGCCTAAGGACACAGGTTTGATTCCCCAGTATCCACATAAGCCAGAAGCACAAGGTTGCACATGTGTCTAGAGGCCCTGGCACCCATTCATTCTCATTTTCTGTCTCTCAGTAAATAAAATATTTTTAGTCAGGCATAGTGGCACATGCCATTGATTACTTTGATTACATTGATTACATTGAGCACTTGGGAGGCGGAGGTAAGAGGATCGCCGTGGGTTTGAGACCACCCTGAAACTACATCGTGAATTCCAGGTCATCCTGAGCAAGAGTGAAATCCTACCTCGAATAACCAAAAAAAAAAAAAAGAAAAAGTGTGTGTGTGTGTATGTGTGTGTGTGTGTATATATATATAGATTTATTTTTATTTGTTTATTTGAGAGAATGAGTGAGAATGGGTGTGCCAGGGCCTCTAGCCATTGCAAACGAACTCTAGATGTATGCACCACCATGTGCACCTGGCTTGCATGGGACCTGGAAAATTGAACTTGGGTCCTTAGGCTTTGCAGGTATGTGCCTTATATGTATATATTTTTATAAAAAGAGGCTAGAAGCTGGGCATGTTGGCACACACCTTTAATCCCAGTACTTAGGAGGCAGAGGTAGGAAGAGGTAGATGGATCATTGTGAGTTTGAGGCCACCTGAGACTACATAGTGAATTCCAGGTCAGCCTAGGTTAGAGAGTGAGACCCTACCTCAAAAAACCAAAAGAAAAAAAAATCAAATAAAATGAGATTATAGAGCTAAGAAGATGGCTCGGTGGTTAAAGGTGAATACTTGCAAAGCTTGCCACATGGGTTTGATTCTCCAGTAGCCTCATGTACAAAGCCAGACCCACAAAGTGGTACATGTATCTGGAGTTTCTTTGTAGTGGCAAAAAAAGCCCTGGTGTGCTCATACAAAGATCTTTCTCTCTCATAATAAATAAACAAATATTAGATTTCTCTGAAAGTGTTCCCATTCAAGTATCAGAGATTAGATATGTCACAAGACCCTGATTAACCCAGTTTAAATTGTTTCCTTAGAACAGTTAGAAAACTAGAAACTTTAGCCAGAGTACCATAAAAGCCAAAAAAAAGAATTTTTACAACATCTTGCCTGAAATCCATTTTGTGGGAAAAAAGGTTTATTTTGGCTTATGGACTCGAGGGGGAAGCTTCATGATGGCAGGGTAAAACAACAGCATGAGCAGAGGGTGGACATCACCTTCTGACCAACATCGGGTGGACAAAAGCAATAGAAGAGTGTGCATACCACTGGCAAGGGGAAACTGGCTATAATGCCCATAAGCCTGCCCCCAACAATACACTGCCTCCAGCAGTTGTTAATTCCCAAATGCCATCAACTGGGAATCCAGCATTCAGGACACCTAAGTTTATGGGGATTACCTGAGTCAAACCACCACATTCTGCCCATAGCCCCCTTAAACTGATAACCTTACATGATATAAAATAAAGTGTGTTCTGTCCAACTTTAAAAGTCCCCATAGTTTTTATCAATCCTAATGATGTTCAAACATTCCCATAGTCCAAGATTTAACTAAGCCATAATACCAAAAACTCTTCCCCCATAATGGCATAGAATAAACACACTGCAAAATATAGCATTGGGCATAGCAAAGAAATATTCAACCAATACAAGATTTAAAACAACCAGGGAGTAAGTTAAAAGGGAGATATAAAGGGAAGAGAGAGGAAGAGAGGAGGCTACTTAATAGGTTGGTATTGTATATATGTAAGTAGAAGAATAGATTAATGGGGGTGAAAAGGCCCAAAGTGAGGTCAGGGGAAGAGATTGAGTAAAGGACAGGTGGAGGGAGGGCTAATCAAAATCTAAGAGGATGCAAATAAATAATATGGAATCCTCTGGTTTCTCACAATGGAACACTCAGGAGCCATAGATCATTGTTAGAAAATTTTCAGTGCCAGGGATGGGATAACTGCCAGTGAGTTGTTGGCCAGGGAGGTACCTGAGGCCCCCAAGACATTATAGGCCATTGCCAAGGCACTTGGTTTTCCACCAGGAATGGATGGTAAGACCCTATTGCTGAAGACTCCACATACTTGGACTGCAAGGCCACTGAGAAATCCTGTTGGAACTGAGCTGATAACCTCCTCCATGTAGGCCATCTGACAGAAAGCTGGAAGAAGCCATTCTACATGTAGTTCAATGGGAGAAAGAGATACCACCAGTGAAGATACTCAACAGTAGACACTGCAAGCCTTATAATTGGCCAGCCAAGCCAAATGAGCCAACGGGTACAATAGTGGCATGTCTGTCATGGTGGAAACCAACTGCCCTCCAATTGGACTGGAGGCCCACTCCATGGGGGGAAACACATCCCTGATACTGAAAACTTAAAACAGGGGTAGTCATGAGCCCTAGGGGTATAACATCTGCTGATGTCTGGAAAAATGTATATACCATGATTATCAAACTGCCCAGTAAGCACTTCTCTTAATATTCATACCCTTATATTAACACTACTCTCACGTTGGGTAGAGAATCTTCTCTTTTCAGATGACAGTGACTTTGGGATGACTCAAGGTATCATAGTGCTGGAAAGAAGTACTGAGTAACATCTCAATCACAACTTTCAAGGCTCAGGGTCTAATGCAAAAGAGGTGGCGGAAAGAATGTAAGAGCCAAGGGAAGGGTAGGACTCCTTACAATGTGCTCCCTCCAGACATAAAATGGCCTGGATATCCATGACCTCACAGTGCCTGACACTACCTACACAAGACTATCATAAGAGGAGGAAAAGACCATGACATCAAAATAAAAGAGAGACTGATTGAGATGGGGAGGGGGATATGATGGAGAATGGAATTTCAAAGGGGAAAGTGGTGGGGCGGAGGGAGGGTATTACCATGGGATACTTTTTATAATCATGGGAAATGTTAATAAAAATTGAGAAAAAAAAATAAAAAATAAGCAACCAGGGCAAACATCAAACTCTAGCCAGTGACAAGTCTCCAAATCCGATAATTCTAACCAGCAACAAGTCTCGAGTAAATTCTGCCCTTCCAGCTAGGCTACTCATAGTTATGGAAAACTTCATCTGGGGCTGACAGCTCTCCTTAGCAGCCATCTCATGGTCCTGGCGTCTCCACTGGGTCTCCTACGGTCCATCCTCATGGCTCCATTGGGTTTCCTCTCAGGCATCCAGCAAACTTGCTTCACATTGCCCATGGCCATTTCCAAAACACAAGACTGTTGAAAATTCAATTACCCTCTCTTTCCTGCATTTCTTATATTCCACAATACCAGGTGGGGTGCCAATTTGTTATTCCAGGGGGAATAAAGTAGACTTTGAAGAACAGGAGACTCCTTCAGCATCCAGGCCCCTTCCAAAGAGTCACATTCTTCCTGTTTCAGTGCAGGTCAGCTGGCCCAATCTCAATGGTTGTAATCTCTCAATTTCATCTGAATGGGCAGCAGTTTCATGCAAAGGTTTCATCGTTTTTGTGTGCCATATCCCTTTGCTCACACCAGTCCATTTCTACACAATGTAACCCTGCACAAGTTCTCAGGACATGGCCATAACAACAAGCCTCTCACACAAACTGCTTCTAGCCCAGTCCAGGCAAAGCTCTTTCTCACCCTCATAAGGCAATCTTCATAGTTCTTACAGCTTCAGGACTTTCAACTCTGACCAGAATAGTCCATTAAGCTGTACTTAACAGCACTGCAAGGCATCTCTTAGGCCAAGGTGTCAAACCCTCCCACATTCCTCTTGAAAATCAGCTCCAAAAGGCCAAAGCCTCATAGTCAGGTGTCTAGCAGCAACACTACTACTCTGGTACCAACATTACTGTTGCAGTCAGGTTCGCATTGCCGGCAAAATCAACCAACCAAGAGCAGCTTGTATGAAAACAAGGTTTGTTTTGGCCTACGGACTAGAGGGGGAAGCTCTATGATGGTAGGGGGAAATCATAGCATGAGCAGAGGGTGGGCATCACTTCCTTGCCAACATCAGGTGGACAAAAGCAACAAGAGAGTATGCCTCCAAAATCCATTTTGTATACTTGCATATTATTACTGTGATAAGGTGTCTCTGTTACCTACACTGGTTTCCAACTCTGGTTCATGTGCTCCTCCCATTTTAGCCTTCTGGCAACAGAGACACCTTATTCAAATAATAATATACTTGGAGCATAGGGTGGTAGTGCATGCCTTTAATCCCAGAATTCGGGAGGCGGAGGTAGGAGGGTTGCCCTGTGTTTGAGGCGAGCCTGAGACTACACAGTGAACTCCAGGTTATCCTGAGCTAGAGTGAGACCTTACCTCTGAAAACCGAAATAATAATAATAATAATAATATATATGGAGCCAGATGCACAAAGTGACAGGTGTCTGAAGTTTCTTTACATGCCTGGTGTTTCTCTCCTTCCCTTTCTCTCCAATATTTGTTTTAAAAAAAGATAATTAGAAGCCAGGCATGGTGGCACATGCCTTTAATCCCAGCATTTGGGAGGCAGAGGTAGGAGCATTTGAGGCCACTCTGAGGCTATATACTGAAAAACCAAAGTAAATAAATAAGAAAAGATAATTAAAGGTGGTGTACACCTCTAATCCCAGGCATAGGCATGTCACCATGAGTTCGAGGCCACCCTGAGAATACAGAGTGAATTCCATCCAGGTCAGCCTGGGCTGGAGCGAGACCTTACCTTCATAAGCATAATTTAAAGGAACAGCAATCACCTGTCACTTTGTCCATCCGGCTCCATGTGGGCATTGGGGAACTGAACCTGGGCTGGAAGGTCTTCCAAGCAAGTCCCTCTAACTGGTTAGCCATCTCCCCAGCCCTAAAATTATCTTTAAATTAAAAAACAAAAACAGGGCACACCCTTTATCCCAACACTTGGGAGGCCAAGGTAAGAGAATGTGTGTTTGAGGTCAGCTTGACACTGCATAGTGAATTCCAGGTCATCCTGAAAAAACTGAAAAAAAAAATTTTTTTTTAATTTATTCATTTATTTGCAAGCAGAGACACAGAAGAGAAACAGAAAGAATGGGTACTCCAGGGCCTCCAGTTACTACAAATGAACTTTAGGTGTATGTGTCACTTTGTGCATTTGGCTTTATGTGGGTACTGGGGAATTGAGCCCAGGTCATTAGGCTTTGTAGACAGGTACCTTAACCAATGAGCCATCTCTCCAGCCCTTATATTTAAATTAAAAATAATTTTCTTGAGTGTTTGTTTGTATGTGTGTATGGGTGTACCAGGGCTTCTTGCTGCTATAAAACAAACTCCAAATACTTGTGCCACTTTATATTTGGCTTACTTACATGGATGGTTTGGAAAGTGAACCTGGGCTGGCTTGCTTTGCAAGCTAGTACCTTTAACTGTTGAGCCATCTTCCCAGCCCCCTATTTGTGCATGTATGGGCCAGTGAGTCATGGCATGTAAGTAGAAGTCAGAGGACAACTTTGAGGTGTCAGAGCAGCTGACCTGAGGTTAGGATTCTCCTGGCTCTGCCTCCCATTGTTTCTTGTGATCACAAATGCATGTGCAGCTTTGTATCTGGCTTTAAGTGGGTGTTGGGGAATTGAGCTAGGGCCAGTAGGCTTTGCAAGCAAATGCCTTTAGCCTCTGAGCATTCTCCCCAGCCCCTCAATTGGGATTTTGTTTTGTTTTGTTTTGTTTTTTTGAGGTAGGGTCTCACTCTAGCTCAGACTGACCTGGAATTCACTATGTAGTCTCAGGGTGGCCTCGAACTCACAGCAATCCTCCTGCCTCTGCCTCTCGAGTGCTGGGATTAAAGACATGCGCCACCATGCCCGGCCTTCAATTGGGATTTTGATAAGAATTGGATTTGATCTATGTATCAGTTTTGAGAGTATTTTCATCTTAATGTTTCTTTTAAAAAATTATTTAATTTTATTTATTTGAGAGTGACAGACAGAGAGATAAACAGGGAGAAAGAGAAAGAGAGAATGGGGTGCATCAGAGCCTCCAGTCACTGCAAACAAACTCTAGATTAATGCGCCACCTTGTGCATCTGGCTTATGTGGGTCCCAGGGAATGGAACCTCAAACTGGGGTCCTAGGGTTCACAGGCAAGCACTTAACTGCTAAACCATCTCTTCAGCCCTTAATGTTGTCTTTTAATTCATAGATATGTCTTTGCCAATTATTTTGATGCTTTCTTATTTCTTTTGCCCATATTTTATAGTATATAGTATGTAAATATTCACTATAGCTTGGATATGAAATATCTTTCAAAGGTTTATGTGCTAGAGATTTGGTTCCAGCCTGAGGTTATTGCACTGTAGTAAAATCTTTAGGAAATGAAATCTCGTGTAAGGAAATTAGAGCACTGGAATCTGCCCTTGAAAAAGATACTGGCACCATGGCCCCTTTTTCCTTCTCTACTTCCTGGTGCCAGTAGGTGAACAGTGCTTTGCCATAATTCCTGCCACAGTGTACTGTGCAAGTGTATTGAGACCAAGCAATAGGGCCAACCATACACTTAAGAAACCTCTGGCTAGGAGTGGTGGTGCATGCATTTGGGAGGCAGTGTGAAGCCAGCCTGGATCCTGCAGAGTGAGTTCCAGGTCAGCCTGGGATGGAGTGAAACCTGCCTTGAGAAAACCAAACCAAAACCAAAACAAAAGCATGAACAAAAGCCCAGAAGAAACCTCTAAAACTGGGAGTCTTTTTCTTTTTTCTTTTTTCTTTTTTTTGGTTTTTCAAGGTAGGGTCTCACTGTAGCCCAAGCAGACCTGGAATTCATTATGATGTGTCAGGGTGGCCTCAAACTCATGGCGATACTCCTATCTCTACCTCCCAAGTGCTGGGATTAAAAGTGTCTGCCACCATGCCTGGCACAAACCTGTTTTAAATTGTTTTCAGTTTTTTTTTTTTTTTTTTTTTTTTTTTGCTTGTGTTTTTGAGGTAGGGTCTCACTCTAGCCCAGGCTGACCTGAAATTCACTATGGAGTCTCAGGGTGGCCTCGAACTCACGGCGATCCTCCTACCTCTGCCTCCCAAGTGCTGGGATTAAAGGCGTGTGCCACCATGCCTGGCTTGTTTCAGGTATTTTTAGGTATTTTTTACAGCATGTCATAGTCAGCTCCATAATGCTGCGATGAACCTCCAAATCAGACAAAGTTTATGGATTCAGTGGAATTTACTTCAGGCTCACAGATCCCGAGGAAGTTCCATAATGGCAGAAGAAGCTGACCCCCTTTACCAAATCCAAGCAGAGAGAAAGATCACCTCCAGCGAGCACTCAGCAACAAAACACCAACAGCAAAGCAGTGGAAACCCAGGCAGAACTCTTCATTGCCTGAGGCTCGTATTTAGATCTGCCCCCAGCAGCCCCCAACCCCATCAGGAGTCTACCTTCTAAGGGCAGCATCTGCAAACACAATTAAAAAAAATATTTTGCTGGGTGTGGTGGCACACACCTTTAATCCCAGCACTTGAGAGGCAGAGGTAGGAGGATCACCATGAGATCGAGGCCATCCTGAGACGACATAGTGGATTTCAGGTCAGCCTGAACTTAGACCCTACCTTGAAAACCGAAAAAAAAATTATTTTGTTTTAATTTATTTACTAGAGAAAGAGAGAGAGAGAGAGAGAGAGAGAGAGAGAGAGAGAGAGAGAGAGGGAGAGAATGGGCACTCCATGGCCTCTAACCACTGCATACAAACTCCAGATCCAGGCACCACCTTTATGTATCTGGCTTTATGTGGGTACTGGGGAATCAAATCTGGGTTCTTTGGCTTTGCTAGCAAGCATCTTGACTGCTAAAACATCTCTCTAGCCCCAAACTCAATTTTAATAACACCTGAGTAGATTCAAACATAGCAATTGTAAAAATATTTATTTATTTTTATTTATTTTTGGGGGGGGAGAGGAGGAGAGAGAGAGAGAGTGAGAGAAAGAACTCCAGACACATGTATCATCTTTTGCATCTGGTTTACATGGGTCCTGGGGAATCGAACCTGAGTCCTTTGGCTTTGAAGATAAGTGCCTTAAGCACAAAAGCATGTCTCCAGCCCAAAAGTATAACTTTTAAATTTTATTTATTTATTTATTTATTTATTTATTTATTTATTTAGAGAGGAAGGAGGGGAGGGAGAGAGAATGGATGTGCCAGGGCCTCTAGACACTGCAGACGAACTCCAGACACACATGCCACCATATGCACCTGTGAGGGGATACAGTTAGGGTGACTGGACCCCTGAAGGTAAGAAAGGCAAGAAAGTTTGCACTTGCCAGCAATCAAAGATGAGCTGATTTCTTATCTCTTGCCTAGTTCCCTAGACCCCTTTTTCCACAAAAAACCAGGACACCTCCTAGATCTTGTGAAGGTAGCAGTACTAGGCACTGGGAGGTCAAGGATATCAAGAGCAAGTTCTGTCTGGATGATTGCGTTATAAGCAGTCCTACCCTTCCATTGGCTCTTTTTTCTTTAAGTTTTTTTTTTTTTTTTTTTTGAGGTAGGGTCTCACTCTAGCCCAGGCTGTCCTGGAATTCACTATGGAGTCTCAGGGTGGCCTCGAACTCATGGTGATCCTCCTACCTCTGCCTCCCGAGTGCTGGGATTAAAGGTGTGTGCCACCACGCCCGGCAAGTATTTTATTTTTTATTTATTTATTTTTCTCTCAATTTTATTAAACATTTTCCATGATTATAAAACATATCTCATGGTAATACCCTCCTTCCCCCCCTTTTCCCCTTTGAAATTCTATTCTCCATCACATCCACTCCCCATCTCAATCAGTCTCTCCTGTATTTGGATGCCATGATCCTTCCCTCCTCTTATGATGGTCTTATGTAGGTAGTGTCAGGCACTATGAGGTCATGGATATTGAGGACAATTTTTTGTCTGGAGGGAGCACGTTGTAAGGAGTCCTGCCCCTCCTTTGGCTCTTACATTCTTTCCGCCACCTCTTCCTCATTAGACCCTGAGCCTTGGAAGGTGTTACTCGATACTCTAGTCACTTCTTTCCAGTACCATGATACCTTCTGAGTCATCCCAAGGTCACTGCCATCTGAAAAGAGAAGATTCTCTATCCCAAGTGAGAGGAGTATCAACATAAGTGTGTGAATATTAAGAGAAGTGCTTACTGGGCAGTTTGATAAGCATAGAATATACACTTATCCAGACATCAGCAGATGTTACAACCCTAGGGCTCATGACTCCCCTATTTTAAATTTTCAGTATCAGGGATGTATTCCCTTCCTTGGAGCAGGCCTCCAGTCCAATTGGAGGTCAGTTGGGTTCCACCATGACAGACATGCCACTATTATACCCGTTGGCTCATTTGGCCTGGCTGGCCAATTATAAGGCTTGCAGTGTCCACTGTTGAGTATCTTCCCTGGTGGTATCTCTTTCTCCCATTAAACTACATGTAGAATGGCTTCTTCCAGCTTTCTGTCAGCTCCATTGGCTCTTACATTCTTTCTTTTTCTTTTTCTTTTTTTTTTTTTTTCCTGAGGTAGTGTCTCACTGTAGCCCAGGCTGACCTGGAATTCACTATGTAGTCTCAGGGTAGCCTTGAACTCACAGCGATCCTCCTACCTCTGCCTCCCAAGTGCTGGGATTAAAGGCGTGCACCACCATATCCCGCTTGGCTCTTACATTCCCTCTGCCACTTCTTCTGCAATGGACCCTGAGCCTTGGAGGGTGTGATAGAGATGTTTCAGTGCTGAACACTCCTCCATCACTTCTTCTTTGGGTTATCCCAGTGATCACTGCCATCTGAAAAGAGAAACTTCTCTAACCAAAAGTGAGGGTAGTGTTAATATATATTTATGGACATTAAGTGTAGTGCTTATAGGGCAGTTTGTTTGCCATAATATATGCATTTAGCCAGACTAGAGCAGGCATTACACTCTTAAGGCTCATGACCTCCCATACCACAGGCTTTGATTACATTTTCAGTGCCAGGCATGTATTTCCATCCATGGAGCAGATCTCCAGTCCAATTAGAGAGCAGTTGGTTTCACCCATAACAGACAAGCCACGATTGCACTTGTTCAGTCATTTGACCTGGATGGCCAAACTTGAGGCTTCCAGTGTCCACTGTTTTCTCTGCTAATGACGTCTGTCTCCCATAGGGCTCCATGATTTCAGCTTTTTCCAGCTTTCTGTCAGCTGGTCTACATGGAGGAGGTTTTCAGTTCAGCACCAGCTTTATTTCTCAGTGGCCTTGAAGCCCAAGCATATGGAGTTTTCTGCAATTTGGTCTTATCATCTATTTCTGGTGGGAAACCAAGAGCTTTAGCAATAGCCTGTAATGTTTTGGGGGACTTCAGGGACCTCCCTGGCCAACAACGCACTGCAAGGTATTCCATCCCTGGCACTGAAATTTTTCTAATAACAATCTATGGCTTTGGATGGCCATTATCCAAAAAAGTAGGTTTTCATATGGCTTATTCACAATGTCCTAAATTATGATTAACCTTCCTCCTACCCTTCTTTTACTCAATCTCTTCCCCTGACTTCACTTAGGCAATTCCACCCCGAGTAATCTGTTTTTCTACTTACATATATTCAATACCATCCCATTAAGTCCTCCCCTCTTCTTCCTCTCTTGTAGCCCTTTTCTAGCTTAGTGGCCTCTACTACCAACTTTTTACTCCAACTCACACACAAGTCCAAACATTTGTAGCTAGGATCTACATATGAGAGAGAACATGTGACATCTGGCTCTCTGGGCCTGGGTTACCTCACTTAGTTTAATCCTTTCCAAATCCATCCATTTCCCTGCAAATTTCATTTTTCTTTACTGGTGAATAGAACTCCATTGTATAAATGTACCACATCTTCATTATCCACTCATCAGTTGAGGGACATCTAGGCTGGTTCCATTTCCTAGCTACTGTGAATAGAGTGGCAATAAACAGGGTCATGAAAGTATATCTGGGGTAGTGTGACAAGTCCTTATGATATATGCCTAGGAGTGGTACAGCTGGGTCATATGGTAGATCTATTTTTAGCTGTCTTAGGAATTGCCACACTGATTTCTTTTTAAAAAAAATATTTTATTTTATTTATTTATTTGACAGAGAAAGTAGTGGGGGGGGGGGGGAGAAAGAGAATGGGCATTCCAGGACCTCCAGCCATTGCAAATGAACTCCAGACACGTGCGCCCCCTTGTGCATCTGGCTAATCACACTGATTTCTACAATGGCTGTACTGGATTACATTCCCACCAACAATGTAGAAGGGTTCCTCTTTTTCCATATCTTCACAAACATTTATTGTCATTTCTTTTCTTTTTGTGTTTTTTTTTTTTTTTTTTTTTTTTGAGGTACGGTCTTGCTCTAGCCCAGGCTGACCTGGAATTCACTATGTAGTCTCAGGGTGCCCAGGAACCCATGGCAATCCTCCTACCTTTGCCTTCCAAGTGTTGGTATTAAAGGCATGTGCCACCACACCTGACTCTAATTTTTTAATATAGGCACCTAAAGCTATAAATTTCCCTCTTAGGACTGCCTTCATTGTGTCCCATAAGTTTTGATATGTTGTGTTCTCATTATCATTTAATTCTATGTTTTTTGTAAATTTCCTTTTTGATTTTTTTGTTTGTTTGTTTTGTTTTGTTTTCGAGGTAGGATCTCACTCTAGTCCAGGCTGTCCTGGAATTCATTATGTAGTCTCAGGGTGGCCTTGAACTCATACCTTTGCCGTCTGAGTGCTGGGATTAAAGGTGTGCGCCATCACACTAACTGCTTTCAATATATTTACTTTGGTTTGTGTGTTTGGTAGTTTATTTATAACATGGCAAGTAGAGGTTCTTTCCAGGTTCTGTCTGTCTGGTGTTCTAAAAACTTCCTGTATCTGCATTGGCATCTCTTTCCCAATTTGGGGGAAGTTTTCTTCTATGATTTTGTTGAACACACCTACTATGCCTTTGGAGTAAAATTGTTTTCCTTCTACTATACCTTGGATTCTTAAGCTTTTTTTTATCATGTCCCAAATATCTTGACCTTCCCATTCATACCTTTCTATTAGCTTGTCTTTGTTGGACCGTATTAGGTCTGCCACCTGGTCTTCTAGTTTAGAAATTCTGACCTCTCCTTCATCCATTTTATTGGTGAGACTTTTTATAGTTTTTTTTTTTTTTTTTACTTTGACTTACAGTTTTTCATTTCTAGTACTTCTGATTGGTTTTTTTTTTTCAGTATTTCTATTTTCTTATTCATGTCTTATATTGACCTTCTCATTTCATTAAATTGGTTTCTTGTGTCTTTGATAATTATAATCATTCTTTTGAAATCTTTCTTAGGCATTTCTTCGATATTAGTCTTGATGGAGGTCATTTCTGATGAATTTATAATTTGGGGGGGAATTATATTGCCTTGATTTTTTGTGTTTCTTGTAATGTAGAGATTTTTGCATCTTGGGTTAATTTGATGCTTGGGTTTTCTAAGTATCTGCATCATTCTTGGATGTATAAATCTGATGTTATTTATCTTCTGGATAGGAGCTTAAGATGCCAGGTATGGCTCTTAAATGACTCGCAGAGTAACAGCTAAAGTGATCCTAGGTATTGGGTTTGCCTGCTATGCCAGTATTCTGGTAGGCTGGGTGGAACAAAATATAGGCAAATTCTAAAATTCCACTGAACAATATACACATTAAATCAAAACCAGCACAGAGTATTTGTGTAAGAGTGGGTATTAAAACAGATCTATGAAAAACCAAAAAAAAAAAAAAAAAAGCTTGGCATGGTGGCGCATGCCTTTAATCCCAGCACTCAAGAGGCAGAGGTAGGAGGATTGCTGTGAGTTTGAGGCCATCCTGAGACTCCATCCTGAATTCCAGGTGAGCCTGGGCTAGAATGAGACCCTACCTCGAAAAACCAAGAAAAGAAAAAACATCTAGCAAAGTCAAAGTCTCTAATATGTGTGTTGCCCCACACCCTTAATCCTGTCAACTGGGAGACTGAGATTTCTGGTCTGTAAAGGGTTCCAGATCAGTCTGTGGCTGTGGGAGACCCTGCCCTCACAAATGACAGCAGAAGAGACAAAGGCTTTATAAATCAGGAGCATCAAAGGGCAACCCCAAAATGTAGCTTATTTAAGAACCTGCCAGGCATGGTTATGCACACCTTTAATCCCAGCACTTGGGAGGCAGAGGGAGGAGGATCACAGGTAGAAGTTTGAGGCCATCCTGAGACTACATAGTGAATTCCAGGCCAGCCTAGGCTAGAGAGAGACAGACCCTACCTCGAAAAACTACAGAAGAATAGCAAACCTGACCATCCATCAGATCTGACACAAAACTTGCTCTAATATGGAAGGTGTGATTAGCATTTCCAATGTATGCCTATATTCCAGGCTTTTTTTGGCAGGCAGTAACCTGGTGTAAGTAAGCCCTGTTATTTTTTAGGATCGCTTTGGTCTGAGCTATGCAGTGTCTGCTTGGGCCCCTTTCTGCACTGTGGGCTCAAGTAGGGTGGCTGTAGCTGCTCTGATTGCCTGTACTGTGTGCTGTTTGGTTGCTGGTGCTGGAGGTTGGGGGGGTGGGGGGCGGGAGGCTGTGGAGGGTGTCTGAAGTTGTACCAGGGCTGCGTGGCTGGTCCTGTGATCGTTTTCTTCACACACTGCTCATCTGGGCCCTGCGGTCTTCCCCTTCGGGTTTGAGTTTGTGAAGAGGCTGGTGTGAGTGGAAAATCCCTTCACCTGGTTTCTCCTGCAGCTCAGGTAGAGCCTGGTGGCTGCGCAGGCTTGTGGCACTACTGCTGGAGCCACCATTAGCGCTTTTGTGGTCTCTAGAAGCTCTGGGTCTCTCCTGCTTCCCTGCTGTGTTGATAACTTCTTATATGCCTTCACTTTTTGCAGAAGAGTGTATTTTGTTGTTTTTCTGCTTATTCTACCCCCCCCCCCCACCGGCTGCTTTGGTGTGGCTCCTATGCTGCCATCTTACATGGAAGTCTCCCCCATTCTTAATTTAAGGTTGTTTTGGAGGTGGGTGTCAGGGCTTCATATGGAATTTAAGCTGCTCTTGAGCTCCTGATCCATCACCATGCTCAGCAATTTATTAATTTCTTTAAAAAAATTGTTTTGTTTTTTGAGGTAGGATCTCACTCTAGCCCAGGCTGACCTGGAATTCACCATGTAGACTCAGGGTGGCCTCAAACTCACACCAATCCTCCTACCTCTGCCTGAGTGCTGGGGTTAAAGGCATGCACCACCACACCCGGCTTTTAAAATTTTTATTTATTTATTTGAGGGAGAGAGAGAGAGAGAGAGAGAGAGAGAGAGAGAGAGAGAGAGAGAGAATGGGCATGGCAGGGAATTCAGCCACTGCAAACAAACTCCAGACACAGGTGCCACCTTATGTATCTGGCTTACATGGGTCCTGGGGAATTGAACCTGGGACCTTTGGCTTTGCAGGCAAATGCCTTAACTGCTAAGCCATCTCCCCAGCACATATTTATTAATCTTTTAAAAATTTATTTCTTTATTTGAGAATGAGAAAGAGGCAGATAGTGTGAGAGCGAATGGGCATGCCAGGACTTCTAGCCACTCCGAACAAACTTCACATTCATGTACCACATTGTGCATCTGGCTTTATGTGGATATTGACTGGGGAATTGAACTCTGGTCCTTAAGCTTTGCAGGTGAGTGCCTTAACTGCTAAGCTATCTCTCTAGCCCCTCCCTTTAAAAACTTTTAAATACTTTATTTGCAAGGAGAGACAGAGACAGAGAGAGAGAGAGAGAGAGAGAGAGAGAGAGAGAGAGAGAGAGAGAGAGGGAATAGGTATATGTGAGGCCTCTAGCCATTGCAAACAAACTCTAGATGCATGCATGACTTTGTGTATCCAGCTTTATGTGAGCACTGGGGAATTGAACCTAGGTTGTTAGGCTTTGCAGAAAGTGCCTTAACCACTGTGTCATCTTTCTAACCTCCCCACCTTTTGAGGTAGGGTCTTATTCTAGCCCAGGGTGATCTAGAACTGTTTCCTCAGGCTGATTTCAAATTCATGGTGATTCTTCTACCTCTGCTTCCTAAATGATAGGATTAAAATCACGTGTCATGATGCCTGGCTATTAATTTATTTTTCTTTGTTTTTTGAGGTAAGGTCTCACTTTAGCCCAGGCTGGCCTGAAACCCACTATATAGTCTCATGCACCACCACACCCAGTCCAAATTTCTTTAAAAATATTTTTATCTGTAAGGGGAAAATAGAGACAGAGGAAGTATGGGTGTGCCAGGTCCCCTTGCCAGTCCAGATGTATGTGTCACTTTGTACATCTGGCTCTATGTGGATATTGTAGAATCAAATCTGATTGGCAGTCTTTTCAAGCATGTGTGTTAACTACTGAGCCATCTTCTCATGTAACCTGGGGCAAAATGTGGTATACACACAAAATAAAGAAATATATAATGTTAGGGGCTGGGGATGTAGCTCAATTTTGCACTGGGGTGGTGAAGGAAATGTAATAAAAAATTCAAGGCCATCCTCAGGTACATAGGAAGTTTGAAGCTAGCTTGGGATACGAGACCTTGTTTCAAATAAAAAATGTATATGTATCAAAGAGATGTTGGTCTTGTATCCTTGACCTTGAACTATTTTTAGTAGCTTTTTAGTGAACTCCTTGTATGTGTGGTATATTCATGTATAGACACACGTGCCCATGAGCATACAGAAGCCAGAGAATGTCCTTTGTCTTCCTTTAGGTCTCACTGAACCTGGAGCTGCTGGTTTTGGTCAGATTGGCTGACCAGCAAGCCCCAGCAATAATCCTGTCTCTACCCACTTAGCACTGGGGTTTTAGGCATGCCTGGCTTTTTAATAGGTGCTAGGGATCAAACTCAGGTTTTTTTTTTTTTTTTTTTTTTTTTTTTTGGTTTTTGAGGTAGGGTCTCACTCTGGCTTAGGCTGACCTGGAATTCACTATGTAGTCTCAGGGTGGCCTTGAACTCTCGGCGATCCTCCTACCTCTGCCTCCCGAGTGCTGGGATTAAAGGCGTGCGCCACCACGCCCAGCCAAACTCAGGTTTTGATGCTTGTATACCAAGCACTCTTATTTGCTGAGCCATCTTCCAGCCCTTTTTAGTTTTTTATTTTTATTTATTTTTTGGTTTTTGGAAGTAGGGTCTTACTCTAGCCCAGGCTGATCTAGAATTCACTATGTAGTCTCAGGCTGGACTTGAGCTCATGGTAATCCTCCTACCTCTGCTTCCCAAGTGCTGGGATAAAAGGTGTGCGCCACCACGCCAGGCCCTTTTTAGATTTGTTGTTGTTGTTACTGTTTATTTTTTGGAGACAGGATCTCTCTATGTTAACTCTCAATGGACCAGAATTTACAATGTAGACCAGGCTGCCTTGAATTTGCAGTGATCCTCCTGCCTCTTCCTCCCAAGTGCTGGGATTTCAGGCGTGTGCCATCATGTTTGGCTTAATCCAGAGGTTTCTTGAGTTCTTATATTTCTATCTTCTTCATACAAAAATCTTAATTAGATAATATGCCATGTTCTGAACATATATACAAGACAAGGAGTATAGTAAAACTGGAGAGCGGTGCTGTGGAAATACATGGAATATGACCATTTAGGTCTGGGAATACACCTCAGTAACAGAATGCTTGCCTAGCAAGTGTACTGCTTTAGATTCAAACCCCAGTGGCAGAAGGGGGAAGAATTATTTTCAGCCAGTTGTGGTGGCACATGTCTGTAACTGCAGCATATGGGAGCTGGAGGCGGAGGATCAGGAGTTCAGGTCTTCAGCTTCATAGTGAGTTTAGGGACAGTATGGGTTATATGAGATCCAGGCTCACACAAATAAGGCAAAGTGGAAGGGAAGAGAAAGTGAAGGAGAAAGAAGCAGGTGCTTAAGAAAGAAAAGGGAGCATATAAATTTTTACTGTTCTGATCATCAAAATTTGGGGTAATGTTTACAAAGAATGACCCTATCGCAGTGAGGAACAATTTTATTCATGAAAATCTTAAGCAGCACATAATACAGAATGTAGATGGCAGAGCAACAAACATGGATACGCTTTGCAACTCTAGTCCTTTCCATGAAATTAGTAAGATTTGTTAAGTTTCACAACATAGTAATCCTTACAGCATTAATTCTCCAAAAAAAAAAAAAAAATTTTTTTTTGGGCAGTTCTAGTGATAAAATCCAGGGTGTGGTATATGTGCTCTACAACCAAGGTACATCCCTAGTCCTCCCTGTGATAGGGCTCTGTAGCTCTTATTATTATTTTTAAATAAAATGTATAAAGAGCTGTAGAATTTTATTTTTAAGAATATAGTGAGTAAGCCAAGCATGGTGGTGCATGCTTTTAATTCCAGTACTCAAGAGGCAGAGGTAGGATCTCCATGAGTGGGAGGCCACTCTGATCCTACACAGTGATTCCAGGAGGTTAGCCTGGGCTAGACAGAGACTCTACCTTGAAAATTGAAAAACAAACCAAAACAAAAAAAACATCAAAAAAAAAAAATAGTGAATGACAGGTGGTAATTACATGAAATGATCTAAACATTTTTTCTTTCTTTCTTTTTTTTTTTGAGTCTCTAGCCCAGGCTGATCTGAGACTTAGCTCTGTAACCAAGCCTGCCCTTGAACTTACATCTATCTTCCTACTGAGTACTGGGATTAAAAGTGTGAACAACCACACATGGCTTAAACAAAGTTCTTAAAAACTGAAAACAGTTTTCACCTATAACCAAATCATTGGCCCAATTCAGTAAGATTACGTGATATTCTAGACTATACAACAAACCTTTCCTCCCTCTTATTTTTATTCTTGCAGTAAGCCTGTGGTGTGACTAGCTGCCATCAGGGAGATGTTCTGGTCAGAAGGAACCTGTAGTCCTGTGGTTATTAGAACAGCACAAGAATCTTGACATGGAAAGTCCCGAGGATGGGTCTTACTAGAAAACTAAGTTGTATGGGGCAGGCAAGGTGAAAACCATTCCAGAGAATTTATGAACTTTAAGGTAATAGGGGCATAACATATAAAAGAACCCACAGACACCACACAGATTAATGAACAAGTTATGGTAGAAAAAGAGCTTTTGAGGAAAGTGGGGAAAGACAGTATAAAAATATTTACAAAAGGAAACAAGCTTGGAATAAAGGAACAGACAGGATGTTAAAAACATTATTGGACATGAGGCATAATGAGGCCCCTTCGAGCTTGCAAAATCTTTTCTTTCTTCTCCTTCCGTTCTTGTTCATGTTTCTTCCGTTGTTCTTCCCTAGAGGGACAGGTAGGTCACATTAGATTCCACTCAAGTGCCACAACAACAGGCAACTGTAAAGCATATATTGTTGACTGAATTACCTGGTTAAATGACACCTAACAAATTGTATCATACAGATGTCTAAAAGGTACTTTGTTCCACATGCTGGTTCTAACATATGTCAGTCAGTGTTATCCTAAGAGGCCAGAAATTGTTATTTCCCTTTTTATTTTAACCCAGCATTCCAAAATTATGCATGGAAAAAGAACCAAAGGATGTGATACCTCAATGACTGAATTCAACTCTTATACTTAAATCAATAAATACACTAAAACATCTTATTTTACATGACAAATCTTGACTCCTAGAAGTGAAGCGCATTATCATATAGTCTGACTAAGGTGTCATGTGATACAGCATAAGATTCTACCAGCATCTGATCTGTCATGTGACTCAGCGTAAGGCTCTACCAGCATCTGGTCTTAGACTTCTAGAACTGTGAGCCAAATAAACTCATTTCTTTATAGAGTACCTGGTCTTAGGTATTTTGTTACTGCAGTACAAATCAGACTAAGACGTCTATTTCTAATTTGCTTAGCACTATCACTGAGACTGTCTCTCACATGCTTTTGTATATTATCTTTTGAAATTATAAAAAAGTTATTTAAAAAAAAGTAGGGCCAGAGAGATGGCTTAGTGGTTAAGGCACTTGCCTGCAAAACCAAAGGACCCAGGTTCAATTCCCCAGGACCCACATAAACCAGACGCACAGGATGGCATATGCATTTGGAGTTCATTTGCAGTGGCTGGAGGTGTGCTCATTCTTTCTCACTGTCTTTCAAATAAATAAATAAAAATAAAATATAAAAAACCAAACCAAAACAAAAAAGCCAGAAGCCATAGCACACTGGCAGTGATAGCAAGATGGGAGGCAAAGAAAAGTGAATTTCCAAGAAGCTTAAGGTGAGCTTTCCTTCCTTCCTTCCTCCCTCCCTCCCTCCCTCCCTTCCTTCCTTCCTCTCCCCTTTCCTTTCCTTTCCTTTCCTTTCCTTTCCTTTCCTTTCCTTTCCTTTTCCTTTCCTTTCCTTTCCTTTCCTTTCCTTTCCTCTCCCCTTTCCTTTCCTTTCCTTTCCTTTCCTTTCCTTTCCTCTCCCCTTTCCTTTCCCCTTTCCCCTTTCCTTTCCTTTCCCCTTTCCTTTCCCCTTTCCTTTCCTTTCCTTTCCTTTCCTTTCCCCTTTCCTTTCCTTTCCTTTCCTTTCCTTTCCTTTCCTTTCCTTTCCTTTCCTTTCCTTTCCTTTCCTTTCCTTTCCTTTCCTTTCCTTTCCTTTCCCCTTTCCTTTCCTTTCCTTTCCCCTTTCCTTTCCTTTCCTTTCCCCTTCCTTTCCTTTCCTTTCCTTTCCTTTCCTTTCCTTTCCTTTCCTTTCCTTTCCTTTCCCTTTCCTTTCCTTTCCTGTCCTTCCCTTCCCTGTCCTTTCCTTTCCTTTCCCCTTTCCTTTCCCCTTTCCTTTCCCCTTTCCTTTCCCCTTTCCTTTCCCCTTTCCTTTCCCCTTTCCTTTCCCCTTTCCTTTCCTTTCCTTTCCCCTTTCCTTTCCCCTTTCCTTTCCTTTCCTTTCCTTTCCTTTCCTTTCCTTTCCTTTCCTTTCCTTTCCTTTCCTTTCCTTTCCTTTCCTTTCCTTTCCTTTCCTTTCCTCTCCCCTTTCCTTTCCTTTCCTTTCCTTTCCTTTCCTTTCCTTTCCTTTCCTTTCCTCTCCCCTTTCCTTTCCTTTCCTTTCCTCTCCCCTTTCCTTTCCTTTCCTCTCCCCTTTCCTTTCCTTTCCTCTCCCCTTTCCTTTCCTTTCCTTTCCTCTCCCCTTTCCTTTCCTTTCCTCTCCCCTTTCCTTTCCTTTCCTCTCCCCTTTCCTTTCCTTTCCTTTCCTCTCCCCTTTCCTTTCCTTTCCTCTCCCCTTTCCTTTCCTTTCCTCTCCTCTCCTCTCCTCTCCCCTTTCCTCTCCTCCCCTCTCCTCTCCTCTCCTCTCCTCTCCTCTCCTCTCCCTCTCCTCTCCTCTCCCTCTCTTCCTCTCCCTCTCCTCTCCTCTCCTCTCCTCTCCTCTCCTCTCCTCTCCTCTCCTCTCCTCTCCTCTCCTCTCCTCTCCTCTCCTCTCCTCTCCTCTCCTCTCCTCTCCTCTCCCCTTTCCTCTCCTCTCCTCTCCTCTCCTCTCCTCTCCTCTCCTCTCCTCTCCTCTCCTCTCCTCTCTTTTCTTTTCTTTTCTTTTCTTTTCTTTTCTTTTCTTTTCTTTTCTTTTCTTTTCTTTTCTTTTCTTTTCTCTTTTTTGTTTTGAGATAGGGTCTCACTCTAGCCCAGGCTGACCAGGAATTCAGTATGTAGTCTAGGGATGGCTTGAACGCCTGTTGATCCTCCTACCTCTGCCTCCTGAGTGCTGGCATTAAAGGCATGTACCACCATGCTTGGCTTTTTCCTTTTAATTTTAACTCAGTAGAAGAATCCAGATCAAGAAACCCTGCTTCAAATGAGATAGACAGGTGACGACCAACCCAAAAGTTGTCCTCTGACCTATACATGAATGCTGTGGCGTGTGTGTACCTGCACTCACAGAACCATTCACAAACATACACAAATAAATTATAAATCCAGATAATCATGGACTCACCTAGACTGGAGAGATGGTTGCTTGTAAGTTTTCTTGTGGAAGTTAACTCTGCTTCCATGTTCATTCAGAGAATTACTTTCTTTAGACTGCCCCCATGGTTTCAGCTTTCCTGGTTTAGGCCAATATTAAGAATCTTTTATTACCAACTTTATTTATTTTTATTTTTATTTTATTTATTAGACAGAGAGAGACAGAAGTAAATAGAGAGAATGGGTGTGCCAGGGCTTCCAGCCACTGCAAACAAACTCTAGACACATGCGCCACTTTGTGTATTTGGCTTTATGTGGGTACTGAGTAATTGAACCTGGGACCTTTGGCTTTGCAGGCCAAGCGCCTCAACTACTAAGCCATCTCTCCAGCCCACAACTTTATTGTCTTTATCTTTGGCTACCTGTCTTTTTATCAACATTTATGCTTTGTTTTGCAGTACATGTTTGCCAGCATATGCTGCTTATTTTATTATTATTATTACTTTTTGGTTTTATAAGGCAGGGTCTCTCTCTCTTTAGCCCAGGCTGACCTGGAATTCACTATGCAGTCTCAGGCTGGCCTCAAACTCATAGTGCTCCTCCTACCTCTGCCTCCTGAGTACTGGATTTAAAGGTATGCATCACCATGTCTAGAAATGTATCATATTTTGAATCCTTAAGAAGTTATGGAAAATCCTGAACACTCACAAACCCTTTAATACTAAATACAATTATACAACACATTGAAAAAGCCATCGTACCCAAGCACTTTATCTACACAAAATATTTGCAATCATTTTGTTGAGGAGAAATGGGTATTTCCATGTTCAAAATAGCCAACTTCTAGAATAAACTTAGGTGGGCATTTGCAGGTGAACAATAAAGGTATAGGGTAGATGTGCACAACGGAATTGGCTTTAGCAAAGGACAGCCCTGCATTTGCAACGACTTGGACAGAAGTAGAGAAAAGGCTAATGAAGCCAGTCAAGCACAAGAAAAAAATCCTGCATGTTTCCACTTAGGTGTGGAATCTAATGTGAACTCAAGTTGAGAGTGGAACTGTGATTATTGGAGGTAGGAGAGGACTGGGAAGATGGTTAATGTTTACAGTTAGAATACAAGAATAAGCTAGAGACTTCCTGTGTAAGTACAATGTCTTGAGGGGACCTGAGACTGTAAGAGTTTAATTTTCAAATCCTACATAAATAACTGGGTATGGTCACACAGGCTTGTAACCCAAGTCTTACAGGTGACCAGAGACCCAATTGTCAGAGCCCTGCAAGTTCTGGGATCAATAAAAAGACTCGCTCAAAACAAGAACAGACAGAAGAGCAATGGAATAAGACATCCAACGTCCTGATCTGCCCACCACAGACGAGTACCCTCTCCCACAAATGAGTGTATATGGTGCTATAAAAGCACATACAGGTATGTACACTACACACATAAGCAAAAGGAGCCAGGTGTGGTGGTGTACACCTTTAATCCCAGTACTTGGGAGGCAGAGGACAAAGAAAAAAATTACCAGGGCTGAGGAGATGGTTCATTGATGTAAAATGCTTTTTGCAAAAGTGGATGGCCTAGGTTCAATTTCTCAGTACCCACATAATGCTGGATACAAAAAGTGGTATATATGTCTGTTGTTCTGCTTGTAGCAGCAAGACACTTTGGCCCACATGCACACAAAAGTGAATAAATAAAAAATTAAAAACAACAAACAACTCCTGTCAGATTGGCCACCATCATGAAAACAAATGATCATAAATGTTGGCGGGGATGTGGAAAAAGAGGAACCCTTCTACACTGCTGGTGGGAATGCAATCTGGTCCAGCCATTGTGGAAAACAGTGTGGAGGTTCCTAAAACAGCTAAAGATTGATCTACCATATGACCCAGCTATAGCACTCCTAGGCATATATCCAAAGGACTCATCTCATTTCCTTAGAAGTACGTGCTCAACCATGTTTATTGCTGCTCAATTTATAATAGCTGGGAAATGGAACCAGCCTAGATGTCCCTCAACAGATGAGTGGATAATGAAGATGTGGCACATTTACACAATGGAGTTCTACTCAGCAGTAAAGAAAAATGAAGTTATGAAATTTGCAGAAAAATGGATGGACCTGGAAAGTATTATACTAAGTGAGGTAACCCAGGCCCAGAAAGCCAAGCACTACATGTTCTCTCTCATATGTGGATCCTAGCTACAGATGATTGGGCTTCTGCGTGAGAATGAAAATAGTTAGTAGCAGAGGCCAGTAAGTTAAAAAGGAGACATAAAGAGAAGAGAAAGGAAGGGAGGAGGGTACTTAATAGGTTGATATTGTATATATGTAAGTACAATGATTGTGATGGGGAGGTAATATGATGGAGAATGGAATTTCAAAGCGGAAAGCGTGGGGGGTGGGGAGGGAGGGAATTACCATGGGATTTTTTTAATAATCATGGAAAATGCTAAGAAAAACATTAAAAAAACAAAAACAAAAACAAAAACAAAGCAACTAATAAGCCAAAAAAGAAGTGTTCTCACTACAAAAAAAAAAAAAAAAAAAAAGTGAGACTAAAAAATAAAAACTCAGGCTGGAGGGATGGCTTATTGGGTAAGGTGTTTGCCTGCAAAGCCAAAGGACCCAGGTTCAATTCCCCATGAACCACGTTAGCCAGATGCATAAGGAGGTACACACATCTGGAGTTTGTTTGCAGTGGCTGGAGGCCCTAGTGTGCCCATTCATTCTTTCTCTCTCCCTGTTTCTCTGTCAAATAAATAAATAAATAAAGATAAAAACTCTGCTGGGTGTGGTGGCTCACGCCTTTAATCCCAGCATTTGGGAGGCAGAGATTAAGAGATAGGAGGATTGCTGTGAGGACACCAGGTAAGCCTGGGCTAGAGTGAGATCCTACCTTGAAAAACCAAAAGAATCCCCCCCCCACACACCTTTATTTACTTTTGTAGCATTAAGAATCAAAATGTTGGGCTGGAGCGATGGCTTAGCGGTTAAGCGCTTGCCTGTGAAGCCTAAGGACCCCGGTTCGAGGCTCGGTTCCCCAGGTCCCACGTTAGCCAGATGCACAAGGGGGCACACGCATCTGGAGTTCGTTTGCAGAGGCTGGAAGCCCTGGCGTGCCCATTCTCTCTCTCCCCTCTATCTGTCTTTCTCTCTGTGTCTGTCGCTCTCAAATAAATAAAAAATTAAAAAAAAAACATTTAAAAAAAAAAAGAATCAAAATGTTGGGCTGGAGAGATGCTGGAGAGATGGCTTAGTGGTTAAGCGCTTGCCTGCGAAGCCTAAGGACCCCGGTTCGAGGCTCGGTTCTCCTGGTTCCACGTTAGCCAGATGCACAAGGGGGTGCACGCGTCTGGAGTTCGTTTGCAGAGGCTGGAAGCCCTGGCACACCCATTCTCTCTCTCTCCCTCTATCTGTCTTTCTCTCTGTGTCTGTCGCTCTCAAATAAATAAATAAATAATTAAAAAAATATATATTGTATAAAATTACCTCCAAGCCATGTGTACACAGTACTTCTGAAAAGTAAATAAACTTTATAAAAAAAAAAAAGAATCAAAATGTAGCTGGAGAGATAGTTTAGCAGTTAAGGCCTGTGAAGCCTAAGGAGTTAGGTTTTATTCCCCCAAAACCACATATGCCAGATGTACAAGTTGGTACATTTATCTAGAGTTCATCTGCATTGGCTAGAAGCCCCAACTTGCCCATTCTCTCCCTTCCCCCCTCCTTGGCTTCTTTTCAATTTTTTTTTTTTGTTTATTTTTATTTATTTGAGAGCAACAGAGACAGACAGAGGCAGAGAGAGGGAGAACGGGTGCACCAGGGCCTCCAGCCACTGCAAACGAAATCCAGACACATGGGCCCCCTTGTGCATCTGGCTAACGTGGGTCCTCGGATATCAAGCCTCAAACTAGGGTCCTTAGGCTTCATAGGCAAGTGCTTAACTGCTAAGCCACTTCTCCATCCCATTGGCTTCTTTCTTTCATAAATAAATAAAAATTTCAAAAACTAGGGAGGGAGGAAATTACCATGGGATATTATGGAAGCTATCAATAAAAAATTAAATTAAGCCGGGCGTGGTGGCGCACGCCTTTAATCCCAGTACTCGGGAGGCAGAGGTAGGAGGATCGCCGTGAGTTCGAGGCCACCCTGAGACTACATAGTGAATTCCAGGTCAGCCTGAGCCAGAGTGAGACCCTACCTCGAAAAAAAAAAAAAAAAAAAATTAAATTAAAAAATTTTCAAAAACTAGTCAAAAGAAGAATCAAAATGAGTGCCTTCTGCATTCTAGGCAAGTACTTTACTACTAAATTATATGTGTCCCCATCCTTTTCTCACAACTTTAGATGCAGAATTATTTGATCATAATTCTTTTTTTCTTTTCTTTTCTTTCTTTTTTTTGGTTTTTCAAGGTAGGGTTTCACACTAGCTCAGGCTGACCTGGAATTCACTAGTCTCAGGGTGGCCTCAAACTCATGAACTTGGTGATCCTTCTACCTTTGTCTACCAAGGCTGGGATTAAAGGCATGCACCACCACGCTAGGCTTGATCTTAATTCTTACTCAAACTCTTCACCCCAAAGCACTTCCACATACCTTTGTGTGGCTCATAGTTGAGGGGACGAGACAAACTTGCTTTGAGATCAAATACTGGTTTCTTATTGGAGCCTGGAGTCTGTGTTGCTACTGTTGTCAATTTAAATGGTGTAATAACTGAAACAAAACAAAAACACAAACACCAATGAGCTTAATTATGAAAAAAAAAAAAAGAACCCATTATAAGTGCTTTTTCTGTTTGTTTTTATCCAGGTAGGGTATCAGACTAGCCCACATTGACCTGGAATTCACTATATAGCCTCAGGGTGGCCTCAAACTCACAGGGATCCTCCTACCTCGCCTCCTGAGTGCAGGCATTAAAGGTGTGTGCCTACCTAAAGCTATTATAGGTTTTTATCAAAGTATCACTTCTATATTTAAGAATATCTATGTTACAGATGGTATGTTCATATCCCTACCTCCAATTTGTGTTGAGATGAAATTGTAATCCAGTGTGATTGGTATTAGGGGTAAGGACATTTGAGAAGTAATGATTCATGAATGGATGACTGCCTTAACAAACTCTGCATCACTCCAGCTGTCCTTTCTCCCCTGAGGATACAACTGAAGTCAGCAAGTCTGCTGCTTGAAAGAGGGCCTGGGTCCCAACTGCACACTAGGACCTTTATGTAGCCTCCAGGTTTAAGAAATACATTTCTTTTGTTTATAAGCCACTCAGTCATTGGTGAATTGTTATAGCAGTGCAAGCAGGCTAAGACAATCTATATGGATGAAACAGATGCAGGGCTAAAAAACAGTAAAGAGGATAAAATAAATGAGAAAGGAAAGTAAACAGCTAGGGATAGAGCTCAGTGGTAGAGTGCTTTCCTAGCACGCATGGGTGCAGGATTTGGCCCCAACACTGAGACCCTACCTCAAAAAAACAAAAACAAACAACCAACAAACAAAAAAGATAGCCTTTACTAATAGCTACAGCTACAACTCCTTTCATCTGTATGTGATCGTCTCTAAGTGTGTTTTAAGTACTGTTAATACCAATCACATTTAAAAAAATTTTTATTTATTTATTTATTTGAGAGCGACAGACACAGAGAGAAAGACAGATAGAGGGAGAGAGAGAATGGGCGCGCCAGGGCTTCCAGCCTCTGCAAACGAACTCCAGACGCGTGCGCCCCCTTGTGCATCTGGCTAACGTGGGACCTGGGGAACCAAGCCTCGAACCGGGGTCCTTAGGCTTCACAGGCAAGCGCTTAACCACTAAGCCATCTCTCCAGCCCCCAATCACATATTTTTTAATTTGGTCATTTTGTTGCTGCTGCTGTTGTTTTTGACTCTAGCCCAGGCTGACCTGGAATTTACTATGTAGTCTCAGGGTGCTATAATCTCAACACTTGGAAGGTGGAGGCAGGAAGATCAGGAGTTCAAGGCCATACTCAGCACATAGCTTGGGCTACAGTGTGAAAGCTCATCTCAAAACAAATAACAAAGGGCTGGAGAGATAGCTTAGCAGTTAAGACATTTGCCTGCAAAGCCAGAGGACGCAGGTTCAATTCCCCAGGACCCACATAAGCCAGATGCACATGGTAGCACATGTGTCTGGAGTTCATTTGCAATGGCTGGAGGCCCGGAGCGCCCATTCTCTCTCTGTCTCTTTCTCTCTCAAATAAATAAAGAAAACACACACACTCGCACAATTAAAAAAAACCCCAAAACAAACAACAAAGAAAACCCCCAAATAGTCAGTGTGGTGGGTGTTTACCTTTATTCCCAGCTCTTGGGAGGCAGAGGTAGGAGGATCTTTGTGAGTCTGAGGCCAGCCTGGAGCTACAGAGTGAGTTCCAGGTCAGCCTGCGCTACAGTGATAATACACCTTGAAAAAGCCAAAAACAGGACTGAGCATGGTGGTGTACACCTTTAATCCCAGCACTTGGGAGGCTGAAGTAGGAGGACTACCATGAGTTCAAGGCCACCCTGACGATCACATACAGATGAAAGGAGTTGTAACTGTAGTTATTAGTAAATGCTATTTTTTTTTGTTTGTTTGTTTTTGTTTTTTTGAGGTAGGGTCTCATGCTAGCCCAGGCTGACCTGGAATTCACTCTGTATTGTCAGGGTAGCCTTGAACTCACTGTGATCCTCCTGCCTCTGCCTCCCGAGTGCTGGGATTCATGGTGTGTGCCACCACACTCAGTTGTGGGGCTATCATTTTTTATTTTTATTTTAAATTTTTATTAACATTTTCCGTGATTATAAAATATATCCCATGTTAATTCCCTCCTTCCCTACCCCCACACTTTCCCATTTGAAATTCCATTCTCCATCATATTACCTCCCCATTACAACAATCATTGTAATTACATATATACAGTATCAACCTATTAAGTATCCTCCTCCCTTCCTTTCTCTTCCCTTTATGTCTCCTTTTTAACTTACTAGCCTCTGCTACTAAGTATTTTCATTCTCACGCAGAAGAATATATACATACACACACACACACACACACACACACACACACACATATATATATATATATTTTTTATTAACAACTTCCATGATTGTAAACAATATCCCATGGTAATATCCTCCCTCCCCCCACTTTCCCCTGTGAAACTCCATTCTCCATCATATCCCCGCCCCTCTCAGTCTGTCTTTTATAAAAATTCAATTAAAAATACTAAAATTAAAAATACAACAAAATGGTATAACTTAGTAAGCCTTTTGCTTCAATTGGCATCAAATATCTGCCACATTTTATAATCCTTTCCCCTTGTGACAAAAGCCACTGGTTCAATTCCCCAGTACCCACATAAAGTCACACACAAAGCGGCACGTGTACCTGGAGTTCATTTCAACAGCAAGAGGCCACGGCGTGCCCATTCTCTCTCTCAGATAAATAATTAAAAATGTTCATATATATATATATATATATATATATATATATTTTTTTTTTTTTTTTTTTGAGAAAGAATGAGAGAGAGAGAATAGGTGTGCCAGGGTCTCCAGCCACTGCAAATGAACTCCAGACGCATATGCCACCTTGTGCATCTGGCTTACGTGGGTCCTGGGGAATTGGACCTGGGTCCTTTGGCTTTGCAGACAAGCGCCTTAACTGCTAAGCCATCTCTCTAGCCCTTTTTTGGGTTTTCGAGGTAGGGTCTTACACTCTAGCCCAGGCTGACATGGAATTCACTTATGTAGTCTCAGGGTGGCCTGAAACGCATAGTGATCTACCTGCCTCTGCCTCCTGAATGCTGGGATTAAAGGCATGTATCACCATGCCTGGCCAAAATATTTAAAAATAAAAAGTTCTCAAAAAATTTATTCATTAACTTTTTTAAAGTTTTTTTTTTGGGGGGGAAGGGTCTAATCAGGCTGACCTGGAATTCACTATGTAGTCTCAAGGTGGCCTTGAACTCACAGCGATCCTCCTACCTCTGCCTTCCTGAGTGCTGACACCTGGCTTCCATGTGGTTTTGTTTTGTTTTTGCCAAAGAAAGGGATCTGGAGTGGAGGAAGAGCACTGACACCTTGGGATTGTCCTTTGACCTCCATATGTGCTCATACACAACACACACAAATACATTTTTAAAGCTTCAAAAAACAACAACAAAATAACCTGAGCACCCCAGGAGTGTACCCTGGTGGTAGAGGAAGCCATTGGCACACGTGAGGCCTCAAATTTAAACCCCAGTGACACAATTACTGAGTTACCGGCGGTAGCCTGTATGATAACAAGTATCTGTATGGTTTATCCTGGCCTGAACAATTTATATCATGAACTCTGAGATCTGAGATCCTGTTAGCTTCAGAGGTCTAGCAGACCACTAAGAGCCTTAATGAATCCTGTGGTTCTTCTTCTAATTCCTGAGTGCCAGAAAGAGCTGAACATTCTTCAGGAAGGGCCACTATCTCAGGACTCCTCAACTGAACAGTATCAGTTTTTGGCACATGTGTCTGGCATTTCCTTACCATAATAAAATGAAAAATACACTAGGTTCTGTGAGCTCCAGGCCAGCCTGGGCCACAGAGTTGCAGGTCGTCTGAGCTAGAGTGAGGCTGCCTCAAAAATACAAACAAAATGTTGAATTTTCTTTTTCTTTTTTTCGAGGTAGGGTCTTGCTCTAAGCTCAGGCTGTCCTAGAATTCATTATGTAGTCTCAGGGTGACCTCGAACTCATGGCAATCCCCTACCTCTGCCTTCCCAGTGCTGGGATTAAAGGCGTGTGACACCACACCCAGCTACAATGTTGAAGTTCTTATATTCATTTTATGAGAAGATAGGCACACTTAATTTTAGGAAGTTACAGGCTTAAAGATGAACCCTCTTTTGTTTATTTTTACCAGAAGAATTCTCCTTGGTCCTTAACTTGGGCGTCCTGAGCACAGCCTGGCCTTTTGAGGCACTCCCAGATATGATCACATGTGGAGACTTTCTGGCTGGAGTCTTGGTCAGGGAACGCTTATGCTCATTATCTTTAGTAGCAGCTGAAAACCTAAACACAACAGTAGAATGGAAGATGTGAGAATGTATGTTAATCATATAAATGAAATCACTGGACCACAGCAAATAGCTAAAAGGCCTCAATAAGTACTTGCTGTATGAATCAAACTCTTTTTTTTTTTAAATTTATTTTTGGGCTGGAGAGATGGCTTAGCGGTTAAGCGCTTGCCTGTGAAGCCTAAGGACCCCGGTTTGAGGCTCGGTTCCCCAGGTCCCACGTTAGCCAGATGCACAAGGGGGCGCACGTGTCTGGAGTTCGTTTGCAGAGGCTGGTAGCCCTGGTGCACCCATTCTTTCTCTCCCTCTATCTGTCTTTCTCTCTGTGTCTGTCTCTCTCAAATAAATAAATAAATAAAAATAAAAAAAAATTATTTTTATTTATGCTTCAACTGCTAAGCCATCCCTCCAGCCCTGAAACAACCTCTTATAGAAAAGGCATGTTCTGTAAATAATTCATCTGTTGGCTTCCATTATTAGCATTTTCTGGTGTTCCTGTATTGGCCCATGACAGCATAAACCGACCTACAGGTCACACATTACAGTTCAGGAGGCAGGCTGAGATCCTCTCCTTTCTCTTCTACTTCAGTGACGTCAAGGCAGAGGGACGAGAGACTATGTTGCAAAAGAAGTCATGGTAACATCTTCCTAGAACAACTACATTTGAGTGGAACTCTTAACAGTAGGGCACTTCAGCGCTTATAACTAAAGATTTGATGGTGATCCTAAATCAACACCCTAAAAGTATTGCCAAAAAGGTTCTATAATGGAGTTAAGAAATTAGATGTGTTAGGAGAGATACTATGAAAACAGATTGTTTTGTATTTCTACAGAAGTGAGGCTTAGCTCTCAGACCTTGTTAAGTGGTATTGAATGAAATCATAGGCACATTATATTTCAAACTATCTTAATAAATAGAATTCTAAAATTAGGGCTGGAGAGGTGGCTTAGCTAGTGGTTAAGGCACATGCCTGTGAAGCCTAAGGACCCAGGTTCGATTCTCCAGGTCCCATGTAAGCCAGATGTACATGGTTGTACATGTGTCTGGAGTTCGTTTGCAGTGGCTAGAGGCCCCTGGTGCGCCCATTCTCTCTTTTTCTCCTTCCCTGTCTCTAATAAATTAAAAAAAAACTTCTAAAATTAGGCTATCTTTAAGTTTTAAAGACCATGTTAGGGCAGAGGATATAGTATGGTAGAGAAATTTGACAGAGAAGCCAGACCTAGTTGATCCTCTGAAACAATTTCTATTGTACAAGCCTTTACCTGGGAGACAGCATGGCCCTGAGTCTCCTCCCTATCTATGCTATCTCCCTATCTAAGCTGCACCCTGCTTGTAGGTTATCTGGTTAGTTCAGTCATAGACAAACTCCCCTGAACTTCTGTAATTTTCTGCTTGTAGTCCCCAGTCACATAGCCCAGAAGTTTAACTCACCACCATTATAAAGAACTCAAGATGATGTCAAGCTGCCTACCATATTGTGTATACAACCTTTGAGTTATCAGAGCTCAGGATTCAGGCTTTGGAAGTTGTTCTCCTGAGTCCATGTCAACATGAATAAATCTGATTCTCCACTCTATCTCTGGTGCTGGTTCTGTGTGCTTCAGTTTCAAGTTAACAGTAGCTCAGGTGGTAGAGCGCTTGCCTCCAACACCATCTCCAACACACCATAAACCAGGCATGGTAGTACAAGCCTGTAAGTCAGAGGTACTAAGATCACAAAAATCTCCAAAACACCACAAAATAAAACAAAGTTCAAGGCCATCCTTGGCTACATAGCTTCTTTGAGGCCAGCCTAGGATACATGAGATGAGACCCTGTCTCAACTCCCCTGCAAGAAACCCAAACCCAAACCAAATTATAGTAGAAAGGTCTAAGTGGGGCTGGGGGGAGGAGACAGAGAAGAACAGGGAGTGGGAGAAGGGTTAATCAAAATTAAAGATGGGGCTGTGGATACAGCTCAGTGGTTAAAGGTCCTTGTTTGCAGAACCTTCTGGCCTGGTTCAATTCTATTGTTATACATACAAAGCTAGATGCACATATGTCTGGAGTTCTTGCAGTGGCAAGAAGCCCTGGCATGCCCATTCATTCTGTCTCTCTCTCTCTCTCTCAAATAAATAAATATGGTTTTAAAAAAATGGTCTGGGGAGATGGCTCATCAGTTTAAGTCGTTTGCTTGAAAAATTAATGATGTTATGAATAAGCCATAGCAACTTCTTTTTTAAAATTTATTTTTGGGCTGGAGAGATGGCTTAGCAGTTAAGCGCTTGCCTGTGAAGCCTAAGGACGCCGGTTCGAGGCTCGGTTCCCCAGGTCCCACGTTAGCAGCGGCATCACCAAAAAGCCCACCTCAGTATAGGTGACGATTCATGGAGGTGGCATCTCTGGAGTTCACTACACACCTGAAGGCAGCTCAGCTAACTTCTTTGCTAACTAAAAGTATGTATGTTAAAAGAAGAGTTTGGGCAGAAGTACCCTGCAGGGGTGGATAGTGCTATTTCCAGAAACCACAGACTGTTACAGACAAACTTGAGTGCCAGGGGTGGGATACCTTCCAGTGAGTTGCTGGTCAGAGAGGCTCCTGATGCTCCCAAACAGTAAGGCTATTGCTAAACACTTGGTTACCCACCAGAACCACATGGTGAGACCCTACTGCTGAAGACACCACATGTTTTGGCATAGGTTGCTGAGAAATCAAACTGGAGCTGAGCTGGAAGCCTCCACCCTGTTGACAATTGTCATAGTACTGGAAACTGCTGTGAAGCTTGTTGGGAAAGAAAATACATCTATGGGCTTAACTAGGAATGGACCCTGCAAGCTACAAGGCTGGCTGTTGTATAGTAGATTCCTATAGATTAAAATATTCCCTTTAAAAAAAATATGTTATTCATTTATTTATTTGAGAAAGAGGGAGATGGAGATTTGGGAATTAATGCCTCCTGGAGGGAGAGTATTGCTGGGGGCGGGCTTATGGATGTCATAGCTTCTGTGCCCTATTTGAGATGAACAGACTCCCCACCCAAAAAAAGTTTTCCAAGGGCTGGAGAGATGGTTTAGTGGTTCAGTGCTTGCCTGTGAAGCCTAAGGACCCCAGTTGGAGGCTCGGTTCCCCAGGTCCCATGTTAGCCAGATGCACAAGGGGGTGCACACATCTGGAGTTCGTTTGCAGTGGCTGGAAGCTCTGGCACGCCCATTCTCTCTCTCTCTCCTTCTATCTGTCTTTCGCTCTCAAATAAATAAATAAAACATGGACAAAAAAAAAAAAAGTTTTCCACAACATTGGTCAGCCAGGCCAAATATATCGACTAATGCAATGATGGTATGTCTGCTATGGGTTATGTTGCTAACCAACTGCTCTGACTGGATTTGAAGCCTGCTCTATGAGAGGAAATTCATGTCTAGCAGAGCACCTAATCAAAAGTCTATGGCTGGAGAGGTCATATGCCTGGGGGGGGGGGGCTATTACTATTGTTTTCTAAATGGATATATTATACCTACCACATTACCCTCTTGTTTATATTCATATATTAGTGGTACCCTCATTTTTTGTTAGAGAAGCATCTCTTTAAATGGCAATGACTACTAGAGAGACTCAAATTTATCAGATTGCTGAGAGGAAATGACAAGAAATTAATTTTCTACACTAAATGAAACATCTTTATCACACCCTCCAAGGGTCAGGGATCATTGTGGAAGAGGTGATGGAAAGAAATCAGGAGCTAGCAGGGTGTGATGGCGCACACCTTTAATCCCAGCACTCAGGAGGCAGCGGTAGGAGGGTTACTTTGAGTTCAAGGCCACCCTGAGACTACATACTGAATAATAGTGGGCTAGTGTGAGACCCTTCCTCAATATACCAAAAAAAAAAAAAAAAAAAAAAAAAGAATGCAGGAGCTAAAGGATGGGGAGGAGTGCTGTCTTCCAGACACAAAGTGGTTGCTGCATTCATGACCTCACAGTGGCCACTGCTATCTACATAAGACCTGCATAGTATGAAGTCCAAAGAAAAAGAAAATGATGACATCAAAATAGAGGAGACTAGTTGGAAAGAAGAAGGGGTTCAGTGGAGGTGGATGCAGAGCAGGGGAACAGCAAAGGAGGGTGGTGGGCAGAGGTTATGATCAGGGCACAATATGTCTATGTATGGAGGTTGTCAATAAAAAGTTTTAAAAAAATGAAATAACTAAGCCAGGTGTGGTGGCGCACGCCTTTAATCCCAGCACTCGGGAGGCAGAGGTAGAAGGACTGCTGTGAGTTCGAGGCCACCCTGTGACTCCACAGTGAATTCCAGGTCAGCCTGGGCTAGAGTGAGACCCTACCTTGAAAACAAAACAAAACAAAAAAGATAACTATATTAAATAAGTACATATTGGGCAAAAGAAACCATGCACCATCTCTATTAAATACTGCAAATGACATTATGAAAAGAATTTTTTATTTTTTGTTTTTTTGAGGTAGGGTTTTCACTCTGGCCCAGGCTGACCTGGAATTCACTATGTAGTTTCAGGGTGGTCTCAAACCCATGGAAATCCTCCTATCTCTGCCTCCCGAGTGCTGGGATTAAAGACGTGTGCCAGGACGCCTGGCCAGAATAAAATTTTTGATGTGCATGGGCACACCAGGGTCTCTTGTTACAAACTCCAGATACTCCAGATGCCACTTTTTACATCTGGCTTTACATGGGTGCTGGGAAATTGAACCTGGGCCAGCAGACTTTGCAAAGTGCCTTTAAGGCTGAGCTATCTCCCCAGCCTTTAATTTTGATTTTGGAAGGAAATTATAGGCCTTTATCTGTGGAGACAGGAATAGTTGAAGGTGTCCTTGATGTCAGAAAATGCATAAGCAGGGTTGGAGAGATGGCTTAGCAGTTAAGCGTTTGCCTGTGAAGGATCCTGGTTCAAGGCTTGATTCCCCAGGACCAGGCTGGAGGCCCTGGTGTGCCCATTTTTTTTTTTTTCTCTCTCTCTCTCTGCCTGTTTCTCTCTCTCTCTCAAATAAATGAAAATTAAAAAAAAAAAAAAAGAAGAAAGAAAGAAAATGCACATGCAAAGAACATGGGGCGAAAGAGCATGAGAGAGCTGTATTATGACAATGGTCACACTGGTACTTTGGGACGAGTCTGTTTTACAGTTCATTAAGTTTTTTTAAAATAGGAATTTAGTTGCATTTTTGTACTTAAGTAGAAAATTTTCTATTATTCATCTTTGCTGATGTATATCAAAGTAATAAAATGAAAATTATATTGGGCTGGAGAGATTGCTTAGTGGTTAAGGTGCTTGCCTGTGAAGCCAAAGGACCCAAGTTCGATTCTGCAGGACCCATGCAAACTAGATGCATAAGGTGGTACATGGTCTGGAGTTTGTTTACAGTGGCTGGAGACTCTGGTATTCCCATTCTTTCTCTCTTTCAACAAATAAATAAATAAATAACTCTCTACATATATTTTGTTTTCTTTTTAATATATATTTTTTATTGACAACTTTTATACTTACAGACAACAAACCATGGTATCTCCCTCCCCTCCCCCATATTTTGTTTTTAATTATTAATTAAACCCTGTATTTTAGGAAGCAGGATTAAATAAGAAAACTCAATTCATATGTAAAGAAAAGATTGGAATTTATGGGCTGGAGAGATGGCTTAGTGGTTAAGGCACTTGCCTGCCAAGCCTAAGGATCCAGGTTTGATTCTCCAGTACCCACATAAACCAGAGTCACAAGGTAGCACATGGATCTGGAGTTTCTTTGCAGTGGCTAAAGGTCCCAGCACATTCATTCTCTCTCTCTCTTTCTCTCTCAAATTATAAATGAATAATCAAAAAAGATTAGAAATTATACAGACTGTTGTTCAAGCAGGGTACAATGGCACACATCAGCACATGGCAAGTAGAGTCAGGAGGGTCAGAAGTTCAAGGCTATTCTTAGTTACACAGAAAGTTCCAGGCCAGCCTGGGCTCTATGAGAAACAAACACAATGAAACAAAAATAAATAAAAACTGCTGATATGTTTCTGTCTATAATCCTGTTCTTATTCCTTCTTTTCTTTTAATCAACAATAAAGCACATTTTAAGACTGGGGATGCAGGCCAGTGATAGAGCCCTTGCCTGGCATATTCAAGGCCATGGGTTTGACCCTCAGCACACATACATAGGAGAGCACATGTAAGTATTTGTGTACACACATACCTAACATTAAAGAAGGAAAAAAAAAAACAAAAAACCTCCATCCAGATTTTGCCTCTGCTTACATTGTGGAGTGATCTCTTTACCTGACATTCATTCTCGTTGCTGAGAGTGCAGAGTGCCTGACTGACCCTCTTCCACACACGGTGCGTGGACTCGCAGGGCCATGGGGCTGGCGGTGTGAGCGGCACTGGCTGACAGGAGTGCAAGCCACAGAGGGTCTTCTTCTTGGAGGAACTGGAGTCACTGCCCCTTCTTTTTTGCCTGGAGGCTTCTAAAGAGGAGCAAAGGCACCATTTCAAACATTTTGGCAAGCATGCACCTTAATTGCTAAGCCATCTCTCCAGCCCAAAGGCACCATTGTAAAAGCTTGGGGGAACTGGGAGATGCTTCACAAACCCGATGACCCAAGTTCAGATCCGCAGAATCCACAGCAAACTGGACACAGAGTGTGAACATCAGTAGTCTAGCACGCCTGGGGAATACAGCAGCAAACAAAAATCCTTGCCTCAAGAACAATGTAGAAGGCAAGGACTGACACCGGAGGGTATCCTCTGACTTCCACACATGCACCATTGTATGTGTGCACTTACACACACAGATACAGACAGACAGACAGACAGACAGACACACACACACACACACACACACACACACACAGAGACAGAGAGAGAGAGAGAGAGAGAATATTCTAGGTCAGCCTGGGCTACAGCGAGACCCTACCTTGAAAAACCAAAACAATAACACTAAGAGGAAAGGCTGTATACAATGTGGTGCATGGCAATGGGAGGAAGGACCAGAATAACCTGAAGTTCTCAGGCCAGGGCAGCTGGTCTGCTGTTCATATGCAGTCTGGCAGTTCATTTGCAGGGTCAAGAGACCCTGTCTCAAAGAAGGTGGAACACAGACACCCTGAAGCTGTCCTCTGACCTACACATAGATACCCACATACATACAAATAGATAAAAACCTAAAAAAAAAAAAATCCCTTACCACAGAGCTAGGCTGTGTAATACATGCCTAAAATCTTAGCACTTGGGGAGTAGAAGTAGATCAGGAGTTCTGGGCCAATCTTAGCTACACAGCCTGGAGCTAGATGAGATCTCCTCTCCAACCAAATAAAAACAAAACCCAGCTATATAATTAGCATACAGAGGTGCTAGAGATACAGTTCAGTTGATAAAGTGCTTGACCAGCATGCATGAAGCTAATCTACTATAAATTGGAAGTGGAATCAAAACTCTATATAACACCTTACAAAGTGGAGGCAGGAGTATAAGAAAGTTCAAGTTGAAGCCAGCCTGGAATACATGAGACTATCTCAAAAAGAAATTAGCATATGGAATCTACAAGTAATCCTACATACTTCACCCCCAAATAACAGCCTTTTTACAAGGGAGGAGAGCTGGGAGGATGGCTCACTTACAAATTGTCTGCTGTGTAAGCATGAGGTCTTGGAGTCAGATTCCTAGTACGCATGTAGGAGCTGTGTGGTAGACTGCACCTGATCCCAGCTCGTGTAAGGCAAAGGCAAGAGGATCCCAGGGGCTTGCTGGCTAAGATGGAAAGCTACTGAGAAAGACCTCTGGCGTCCACATACACTTACCCACATGCCACACCATACACATGCAAAAAAAAATGGGGGAGGTGTAGGGGTAGGTTGAGATAAGGTCTCATGTAGCCCAGGCTGGTCTCAAACTTGTTACACAGCTGAGAATGACTCAGCCCAGGGCCTTATACTTACTAGGCAAGTGCTCTACCCCAGCCCTGTCCATCTTCAAGGACAACACTCCGTTCTGGTTGAGGCAGTTGTTCTGACCTTACTTTTATCTAGAAAATTAATTCATCCATACCACATAAGAAAGAGGTTGTAACTATCCACCAAGGTCTTAATAACAGTTTCACAAGGGACACGGATAGCCCTACTTCTCGGCATCTTTGTAGCTAGCTCACACCTCTGCAGAGAAAGCGTTTGTATCTTTCTGTAGTGCACCAGCACGAGCTTTTTGTCTATAGACTCAGGGGGACCTAGCACTTGCTAATGTACCTCTCCTTTGGCTTCTTCACTCCCATGACCAGAATGAAGGACTGGAAAAGTTTAATAATATTTGAGGATAAAAGAAAGCCAGCTCTTTAAAAAAAAATCATAAAAAATTATTTTTTCCAGACTCATGCTCCACCTTGTGCATCTGGCTTAGGTAGGTCCTGGGGAATCGAACCTGGGTCTTTTGGCTTTTCAGGCAAGCGCCTTCACCACTAATATTTTAATTTTATTTTTATTTATATATTTATTTATTTGAGAATGAGAGAGATAGAGAGGGAATGGGCACACCAGGGCTTCTAGCCACTGCAAAGGAACTCCAAATGTATGCCACCTTGTGTATCTGGCTTATGTGGGTACTGGGGATTTGAAACTGGGTCCTTAGGCTTCAAAGGCAAGTGCCTTTACTGTTCCAGCCCCAGATGCAGGCTTTGAAGACACCAAAGGGATGGAGGAAGGTGAGGTGGTTTGGGGAGGCTACTGGCAACTGGAACCCACAGCCCAGGGCTTTGATGATCTGCACACAGCCTAGGAGTCAGTGTCCTGATCTTTTCATAATATCCCTTTACCTTTCAGGAAGAATATGCCCCTTTCCTTTATGTTCTGTCTTTTTACCAAAATAAAATTTCAAATGAGGTAACTTACAAGTAGAACTGAGAAAATGTTCAAACTTAAGATGAGTGAGGCCTCTGGTCAAGTGTGGACACATGATTTATGTGTGACCAGCTACCTACCACTCTTTAAAAAGACAATATTCTTAAAATGAAAAAAGCAAAACTGAACAATAATAGAATGATGATTCTAAATATATTTTTCTTTCTTATAATGCCTTCTAAATAGAACATGTCTTCTAAATAAATTTTTTTTGTAAAAAAAGACAAATAAATAAAAAGCAGAATCTGAAAAAAAAAAAACTTATTTAACTATTTATTAGAGAGAAAGATGGGGAGAAGAGAGAGAATGGGCACACCAGGGCCACTAACCACTGCAAACAACCTCCAGATGCATGTGCCACCATGTACATCTGGCTCACATGGGTTCTGAGAAGAACCTAGGACCTCAGGCTTTGTAGGCAAGCACCTTAACTGCCAAATCATCTCTCCAGCCTGAAAGCTAGCTTATTTTATTTTTTAAATTTTTTATTTTTTTATTATCATTTTCCATGATTATAAAAAAATATCCCATGGTAATTCCCTCCCTCCCCCGCCCCCACTTTCCACTGAAAGCTAGCTTTTTAAAGGCAGTTCTAGTTATATTGAGGCCCAGAGAGAACCAAGAGGTACCACCCCACATTCCAGCTTGCTCTGACACAGAACAGCAGAAATAGAACTCATCTATCTATCGGTGTCTGATCAACACCGATCTACAGCACCTCCCCGCTGCCTGTCTAGACAGACAGCCCTGCATGGGCTGGCCCGGGGACCCGCCCTCTAAATCTGCCAACCAGCTGGGTCTTCTCCTTTCCTTTATGGCTCCTATCTTCTCAGCTCAGCTATACTTCTCTGTTGGGCTTATCTACCTGCCTACCTTTCTTAATTTTCCTTTGGTTTCTGAATCTAGCATATGTGTATTTTTCTTACACTCCAGATCTATTACGTGGGTGCTCTCACCAACTCTAGGCTTGCTACCTGTGTAACTGCTTTAAACTTGGGGTACCATGAATGTAACTCTCTTCATTACTCACTGCTCCTCTGAATCTCTTGGTTTCTGCTTTGAAATCTGCCATCCCATTTTTTTCCTTGAGCCTTACCATTTGCCCTCTTAGCTTGTCTAAATACACATGGAAGATGTCAGGCAGGTTCATCCAAGCTTCCCTACACATGCTCCTAGATTCTACTTTGCACATGCTTGCAGCTTTACTCTAATCTCTTTAAAAGCCACATTTTTTTCTTAAGTCCACATGCTTGACTCTACTCCAGTTTTTTTTCCCCCCAAAACCTCAACTTCTCTTAAATGAACCTTGTAAACTATGCAGTGTTTCCACATAAGAGTATGTTTTCTGAACCCCAGTTTGTGATTTCTACCTCAAATAAACCCCACAATTGGTGATTCATCCCTAAATAAACTTAGTAACACATAATTTATACTTCTTGAGTCCATCTTTACCAACTCTTTGTTAAAGATAGACCAGAACCCAAAACTTGGTTTTGCAGTCAGGTTCACATTGCTGGTAGAAATCACCCAACCAAGAGCAGCTTGTGGGAAAAAGAGGTTTATTTTGGCTTACAGGCTCAAGGGGAAGCTCCACGATGGCAGGGGAAAACAATGGCATTGAACAGAGGGAGGACATCAAGCCCTGGCCCACAGAAGGTGGACAACAGGAGCAGGAGAGTGTGCCAAACACTGGCATGGGGAAGCTGGCTATAACACCCATAAGCCCGCCTCCAACAATACACTCCCTCCAGCAGGCATTGATTCCCAAATCTCCATCAGCTGGGAACACAGGATTCAGAACACTTACGTTTATGGGGGACACCCGAATCAAACCATCACTCTTGGGTTCTGGGAGACCCCTCCTAAACTCCAAAATCCTACATTAATATGATTTAACTTTGCTAAAAAGCCTTGATAAACAGTATCTTCAAGTAATAGTGATCATTTATTATTTTTGTTAAGTTCTTCACCAACGAGCTCATGTACTTAAAAAAAATTACTGAGAACTTATTATCACTAAGTCTGTTTTTCACTTGGCCCTAGAAAATGAAAAAGTCAGCAGTGATTTATGAAAGCAAGAAACACTGTTCCTACTAATGGATACTATCTGTCTTCTCTCACCTTTTTACATTTTATAAAAATGTTTTTAAAATTTATTTACTAGAGAGTGAGGGAGAGAGAGAGAAAGAGAGGATGGGAGTGCCAGAGCCTCTAGCCACTGCATACAGACTACAGATGCATGTGCCACCATGTGCATCTGGCTTATGTGGGATATAGAGAATTGAACCTGGGTCCTTAGGCTTCACAGGCAAATGCCTTAACCATTGAGCCATCTTTCTAGCCCAACTTTTTACATTTTAAAAAAATATATTTTTATATTTTTTGTTTTACAAGGTAGGGTTTCATTCTAGCTCAGGCTGACCTGGAATTCACTATCTAGTCTTGGTGGCCTCGAACTCATGGCGATTCACCTACCTCTGCCTTCCAAGTGCTGGAATTGAAGGCATGTGCCACCAGGCCTGGCTATATATATAATTTCTTTATATGCAATGAGAGAAAGAGGCTTTGCAAGCAAAACCTTTAACCACTGGGCCATCTCTCCAGCCCATGTGTTCTACTGAGTGTCATCCCCAGACCTCAGCCTCTTTTAAGTACTCTTTATGTTATTTCCTGTTATGTTTAGTACTACAAGCTAGCTTAAATTCCCCCGCCCCCACTCCCCGAGGTAGAGTCTTGCTGTAGCCCAGGATGACCTGGAATTCACTATGTAGTTCAAGGGGCCTTGAACTCACGGCAATTCTCCCACCTCTGCCTCCCAAGTGCTAGGATTAAAAGCATATGGCCCCATGCCCGGCTCCTTAAATTCTTTTTTTATTTTTAAATTAAAAAAAAATTTTATTAACAACTTCCATCATTATAAAAAATACCCCCATGGTGATACTCTTCCTCCCCCCACTTACACTTTTTTTAAAAAAGTATGGATCAGTTCATGAATTTGTGTGTCATCTTTATGCAGAGGCCATGCTAATCTTCTCTGTATTGTTCCAATTTTTTTTTTTATTTATTTATTTGAGAGCGACAGACACAGAGAGAAAGACAGATAGAGGGAGAGAGAGAATGGGCGCGCCAGGGCTTCCAGCCTCTGCAAACGAACTCCAGACGCATGCACCCCCTTGTGCATCTGGCTAACGTGGGACCTGGGGAACCGAGCCTCGAACCGGGGTCCTTAGGCTTCACAGGCAAGCGCTTAACCGCTAAGCCATCTCTCCAGCCCTGTATTGTTCCAATTTTAATACATGTGCTGCTGAAGCGAGCACTCCTTAAATTCTTTTTTTTTTTTCTTTTGGTTTTTCGAGGTAGGGTCTCACTCTGGCCCAGGCTGACCTGGAATTAACTATGTAGTCTCAGGGTGGCCTCGAACTCACGGTGATCCTCCTACCTCTGCCTCCCAAGTGCTGAGATTAAAGGCGTGCGCCACCACACCCAGCTTTTTCTTAAATTCTTTTTAATAAATAGTAGGTTATGGGCTGGAGAGATAGCTAAGGCACTTGTAAAGCCTCACGGTCCAGGTTCGATTGCCTAGTACCCATATAAAGCCAGATACACAAAGAGGCACATACACCTGGAGTTTGTCTGCAGTGGCTAGAAGTCCTAGCATACCCATTCTTTCTTCCTCTCTGTCTCTGCTTGCAAATAATAATAATAAAAAGAAATAGTAAGTTATATATTATTAAGTTCTAAAAATAATGCTTGTTAGCCTTGTTTGGCACTCTTTAACTCCCGATACCAGCAACATCAACTTTCCAAGATGTTGTCAATTCACTTCACTTCTCTTCTAACTCCACTAAAGGGTTGATTTTATCACTCTCTCTTGAAGAATCTAACAGAACCTGTACTGAAACCGCTAAGTGTGCTGTTACCATAGGTATCCTTTAGGTTAGCTACTATGAATCCTCTTATATTATTTAAGGAGATAAAAGAAAGAAGATGGCTCCCGTCAGAAATCACTCCGCCTTCAATGAAAGCTAGGAAAAACACAGGAGTCAGAAAATAGGGCACATTGCACCATGGGATTAGTTCCCCAAAGTGAGGCTGTATACATTTACTTGGTGGGCTTTAAAAATTCTGAGGATAGGAGAAAACCATTTTTTTTTTTTTTTTTTTGAGGTAGGATCTCACCCTAGCTCAGGCTGCCCTGGAATTCTCTATGAGTCTCAGGGTAGCCGAACTCATGGCGATCCTCCTACCTCTGGCCTTGGGATTAAATGCGTGTGCCACCATGCCCAGCCTTCAAAACAATTTTAAGATAATGATATACCAAGCTCACACAAATCCACCCCACAGGTAATGTGGCTATAATTACCACAGTTTTAAACTGTTTACAAATTCAAACCAAGCCAGGTCTGGTGGCTCATGTCCATAATTCAGCACTTGGGAGACTAAGGTAGGAGGATCTTCTGAGGGTTCAAGGCCAGCCTGCATTACATAGTGAATTCTAGGACAGCTATAGAATAGACTTCATCTCAAAAAAAAAAAAAAAACAAACAAAAAAACACCAAAAAAATGGGGTTGGTCCTGTAAAGCCAAAGGACCCAGCTGTAATTCCCCAGGACCCTAATAAAGCCAGCTGCACAAGGCGGCACAAGTGTCTAGAGTTCATTTGCAGTGGCTGGAGGCCTTGGAGCGTGCATTCTCTCTCTCCTTACAAACGAGTAAATAAATAAATACAACATTGAAGAAAAAAAAAAAAAAACAGGCTGGAGGGATGGCTTAGTGGTTAAGGCATTTGCCTACAAAGCCAAAGGACCTCAGTTCAATTCTCCAGGACCCATGTCAGCCAGATGCACAAGGTGGTGCATGCATCTGGAGTTTGTAGTGGCTGGAGGCCCTGGCGCGCCCATTCTCTCTGTCTGTCTGTCTGCCTTTCTCTCTCTGAAATAAATAACTAAGATTCTAAAAACAAAACAAAACATAAAACTGGGCATGACCATATATGCCTGGAATCCTAAGTCTTGAGGGGACAGAGACAAGAGAATTGCTGAGACCTGCTGTAGTCTAAGGGAAAAACTGCAGCTCCAAGTTCAGTGAGAGGCCCTGTCTCAAGGAAATAAGCGGAAGAGTGATACAGGAAGACATTCAGTGTTCTCTGGTCTCTATACACAGACATGCATACACACACACACACGTACATAAATATAGACCACACATTTACATACATGCATACATACCCCCAACCAGTAATATTAAAAAAAAAACTACAAATCAAAAACCCAAACCAGCTGGGTGTGGTGGTGCACACCTTTAATTCCAGCACCTGGGAGGCAGAGGTGGGAGGATTGCCATGAGTTCGAGGCCACCCTGAGACTACATAGTGAATTCCAGGTCAGCCTGAGCTACAGTTAGGCCTTTCCTTGAAAAACTAAAACAAACAACCAAACAAACAACCAAACAAACACAAAAAACAAACAAAAGAAAACCTCAAAAAACCCAAACTGGCCAGGCATGGTGGCGCACACCTTTAATCTCAGCACTTGGGAGGCAGAGGTAGCAGGACTGCCATGAGTTCGAGGCCACCCTGAGACTACATAGTGAATTCCAGGTCAGTTTGGGCTAAAGCGAGACCCTACCTTGAAAAATCAAACAAAAGCAAACTAAAACAAAACAAACAAAAACCCAAACCCCATAAAACAAACCAAAAAGCAAGAAACCAGGTAGCTTAATTTAAGAATATGATATTTAAGAATTATGGAGAGGAAAAGAGTACATGAATTTTATCTGCATACCTTTAATTCAGTAAGTGAGTTGTGTTCTTTAAGATGTTTCTTTTTTCTCATAACATATTCATCAATGGATTCCATTTTCTTAAAGTGAGCCTCATGAAGCCTCTTAAAGTCTAGAATGACCCAAAATATGAAAATTACTAAAATAAAATGTAATTTTTCATACTCCTTTGTACTTTTTTTTTTTGAGGTAGAGTCTTGCTGACCTGGAATTCACTATGCAGTTTCAGGCTGGCCTCAAACGCATGGCAGTCTTCCTATCTACCTCAGCCTCCTAAGTGCTATGATTACAGGCATGTGTCACCATGCCTGACTTCCTTGTTTTTGAGTAAAATGAACCATTACTCTCCTTTATTTATTTATTTATTTATTTATTTTTTGCATCCAACTTATTCAATATTACCTTTACTAAAACTTTAATTTCAGAACACTTAAGTTTTCATGCACTCAAGGTAAAGCCTATTCATCTTCTCAGGTATTAAACATTCACCATCTCCTTAATTGATGTCTTGGTCTGATGAAGAGCAATAGATTTACCTTTTCTCACAATCAACTAGTTAAATGGCCTTTATTCAATGATTACACATTGAATTTGTATGTGTATGCATGCTGGAGCTTGAGTCCAAGCCCTTGTACATGCTGAATCTAACATGCTCTAGCATTAGGCATAACCCCTTAGGCCCTGAAATTTGGCATTTTATGTTGCTTAGAATGCTCTAGGTTAAGGACTAACACACTTTTTCTATGAAGGATATGGTAGTTTGAATGAACAGCCCCATAGACTCAGCCTTTTTTTTTTTTTTTTTTTTTTGAGGTAGGGTCTTACTTTAGCTCAGGCTGACCTGAAATTCACCATGTAGTCTTAGAATGGTCTTGAACTCCAGTGATTCTCCTACCTCTCCGTCTCAACTGCTGAGATTAAAGGCCTGCACCACAACACCTGGCAGACTCAGTAATTATTATTATTTTTTACGACAAGCCCAACAGACTGGCCTTTTTCTTCCTTTCTTTTTTAATGTAAGAGAGTGAGAGTGAAAGAGAGATGAAAGAGAGAGAGAGAGAGAGAGAGAGAAAATTGGTGAGCCAGGACCTTCAGCCGCTTTACTCAAACTTCAAGTGTGTGCGCCACCTTGTGGGCATGTGTGACCTTGAGCACTTGTATCACCTTTGTGCATCTGGCTTATGTGAGACCTGGAGAGTGCAACATGAGGTTTTAGGCTCCACAAGCAAGTGCCTTAACTTCTGAGCCATCTCTCCAGCCCAGACTCAGTCATTTTTTATTAAACTTCTTTCTTGAGCCCCTACAAAGTAGTAGACCCCTGCTACAAAGGGGTGTCACTAGAGGCGGATTCTGGAGTTCAGCCCTAAGGTGTGTTTGGGGGTGGGTCTCCATTACAGCCCAAAGGTATGAACAGAGCAGTTTGAGCTCTGGGCATTCCTGCTTGCTGCTTTTGGTGTTTTGCTGGCTGTTTGGTGGTATTTTTCTGCTTGGATCTATGAAAGAGTACCAGCTATTTTCGCCATTGATGGAATTTTCCCTGGATCTATAAGCCTGAAATAAAACTCCCTTCCTTCCATACAGTGTGTCTGGTTGGGTGTTTGTCTTAGCAGCATGGAGCTGACTACAAACAAAAGGTTAGGCAGCAAATACGTTAGGCTTTGAGGCTAAGTATGCTATGGTTTTCTCACATCTTTCAAATCCTATAAAAATGTGAAAGCCAGGCTAGTTGTGGTGGTATAGGCCTATAAACCAGCACACAGGAAGTACAAGCAGAGAGATTAGGAGTTCAAGGCCAGCCTTGGCAATATAATAAATCTGCAGCCAGCTTGGGGCATAATAAGATACTGTCCCCCCAAAAAAACCGAAAAGTAAAGACTTTAGCTCGAGAGATTGAAGATTAGTGAAGGTGGGCAGGGAGCAGTTTGCTGAACCCTTCCCTATGTTAATCCATCATGTATATTAACATTTGTTGAATTCCTAGTACATTATTAATAGAATTCTAACTATTATAAATGTATATAATCAATGTGTGCATTAAGTATTATTCTAGTGGTACAAGAGTGGAAAGATTACCTTTTTTTCTTGGTTAGAAGATTCTTTTTATCTTAGGTCTATTGAGAAAGGGTTTGACTCTGTAGTCCAGGCTGTCCTAAAATGCTTGATGTAGCCCAGGCTAACTTTGAACGTACTGTAATTCTGTGATCTCAGCCTTCCAAGTGCTGGGATTAATGGTGTGTGCCACCACACCCAGGTAAGACCATTTTAGGACATGAAAATATTCACATTAGGTATAGTGGTTAAAGCCAGTAATCCCAGCACTGGGGAGGCAGAGGTAGGACTTTGAGGTCACCCTGAGACTACATAATGAATTCCAGGTCAGCCTGGGCTAGAGTGAGACCCTACCTTGAAAAAACCAAACTAAACAAACCAAATCAAAACAAAAAAAATGGTCATATATAGTCTTATACATTGCTTAGAAAACAAGTATATGGTGGGTATTGTGCCAAGAACTTCATCGACATTATGTCATCATGTACTTATTGAACCCTTGCTACATGTTATTTGACGTAGCTAGGTAATCAACAGTAGAAATCAATATTATTCATCTATACATCAATCTGATGAAACAAGTACATTTATTTTCACTTTACATGGTTTCAGGGTAAGTTCCCAAGACCTCCAAGCCCTGTTTCCAGCAAGGAGATTTCAGGAGTCACTGCTCACTGCCTCACCAGCACAAGTTGGAAGCAGGCCAACCCATTACCTTATATGTTTTTGTGCATAAATCTTACTTGGAGTAGTGGCTGTAGCTGCAGCTTTTTTATTGTTCCCAAAACTGGAAAACCCATCCATGGACAGAGACCTTTTTTCTGAAGATGCTTTTGAATCTTCATTGCCTAAATCCAAAGAGAATGAATGAGAGAGAAAAAACAAAATTTCCATTAAACTCTTGACTTCAGTAATCAAGGATTAAAAAAAGAAAAAAGATAACCTCAGTAACATCTGTCTGGGTCTGGAAATACAGCTCACTGAACACTTGCCTAGCATGTGGCGAGCTTTGGGTTCCATCCCTAGTCCACTACCACAAAAATAATACAAACCAAAAAAGAAAGCAAGAAAGGCACATTATGGACTAGAGACCCTACACCAAAAAAAAAAAAAAAAAAAAAAGCAGATTATTTTATCTGCTTCTTTATACAAGATATTGCAGTATGAAAAACACTGCCTCCAGAAATATATAATTAAACAAGAGTATTTCAGTAGCCTTTTCAGATAATTGTGGGTACTATACTAAATTTTGTAAAGTGGCAGTTTCTTTTTCTTTCTTTTTTTTTTTTTCTGAGGTAGAGTATCACTCTAGCTCAGGTTGACCTGGAATTCACTATGTAGTCTCAGGGTAACCTCGAACTCTTGGTGATCCTCCTACCTCTGCCTCCTGAATGCTGGGAATTTAAAGGTGTGCACCACCATGCTCAGGACAATTCTTTCCTTTTTTTAAAAAAAATTTAATTATTTATTTGAGAGAGAGAATAGGTTCACCAGGGCCTTCTGCCACTGCAAAGGAACTACATACACATGTGCTACTTTGTTCATCTGGCTTTATGTGGGTACTGGAAAATCAAACCCACTGCAATCAAGCACCTTTAATCACACAGCCATCTCCACAGAGCTTGTTTTATTACAATTTTTTAAATTTTTATTTATTTATTTGAGAGTGACAGACAGAGAAAGAGGCAGAGAGAGAGAGAGAGAGAGAGAGAGAGAGAGAGAGAGGGAGAGGGAGAATGGGTGCGCCAGGGTCTCCAGCCATTGCAAACAAACTCCAGATGCGTGTGCCCCCTTGTGCATCTGGCTAGTGTGGGTCCTGGGGAATCAAGCCTCGACCCAGGGTCCTTAGGCTTCACAGGCAAGTGCTTAACCACTAAGCAATCTCTCCAGCCCAGAGCTTTTTTTTTTTTTAAAATGTGTATGTATTCATGCCTGTGAGGCCAGAGTACAACCTCAGGTATCATCCTCAGAAACACCATCTACCTTCTTTGAAATGATCTCTCATTGGTCTGGAGCTCACCAATTAGGTTAGTCTAGCTGGCCAGTGAGCCTCAGTGAGTCTCCACTGTCCCAGCACTAGGATTACAGGTATGTGCTGCCACACCTGGAATTTTATGTAGGTCCCAGGGATCAAAATCAGGTCCTTGAGTTTACAAAGCCAGCACTGTACTGACTCAGTTATTTCTCCCATCACTGTAAGTGGTACTTTTCACAAGGTTAGTTGCAAAGTAAAATATGAAGCTTCTCTTAAAAAAAATATTTTATTTATTTATTTATTTGAGATATAGATGATAGTTAGATAGATGGATAGATAGATAGAGAGAGAGAAAAAAAAATAGAATGGGTACGCCAGGGTCTCTAGTCATTACAAACTCCAGATGCAGGTACCACCTTGTGCATCTAGCTTTATGTGGGTATTGGGTAATTGAACCCAGGTCCTTAGATTTTGCAGGCAAGTGCCTTAATTGCTAAGCCATCTCTTTAGCCCCTAGCTTCTTTTCTCCTGCTTCAAATGAACTCCAGACACATGTACCACCTTGTGCATCTGGCTTTTTGTGGGTACTGGGGAATCAAACCTGGGTCATTAGGCTTTGCATGTAATCATCTTAACAGCTAAGCCATCATTTGGGTTTTCAAGGTAGGGTTTTACCCTAGCCCAGGCTGACCTGGAATTCACTATGTAGTTTCTGGGTGGCCTTGAATTCATAGCAATCCTGTACCTTTGCCTACCAAGTTCTGAGATTAAACATGTGAGCCATCATGCCCAACCTTCATATCATCCATTCATCCATCCATCCATCCACTCACCCATCCATCCATCCATCCATCTGAAAGAGAAAAATAGACAAGGGGCATGCCAGAGCCCATCTATCTATCTGAAAAGAAAGGGAAAGATAGAGAATGGGCATGCCAGGGCTCTTGTGTGCCCATACACACACACACATAAACACACAAAATTAAAAAACAATTTAGGGAGCTAATTCTAGCACTTGGGAGGAGAGGCAGGAGGCTCAGGAGTTCAAGGTCACCCTCAGTTAAATAGTAAGTTTGAGGCCAACCTAAGATACACACACACACATAGCTAAAACAACAAAACCTAGACGGGGATCAAAGGTAGTATGTATGCTTAGTATAGAATGTACAAGGTTCCAAGTTAAACCTCCCAAATAAAATGACAACATCACCAATAGATTCCCAGACTCATTTCTGACCTCCTGAACCAGAATCTGCCTTTTTGTAAGTTTATAGACTTAGTAAAACAAGTTTTGGGGAAAATGTGAAGGCTCAGGATTAGACATTCTCATTTAAATGCCTGGTGGACAGTGTTAAGCACCATCACCCCTCAATCCCTCCTCTCCATCCCCCAGCAAGCCTTAGGAACCCAGGCAGATTTACCACAGGGACCTAACATTGAGATGTTTCATGGTAACTAGCAGCCTTCCTGAGGAATGACTCCAGAGAGCTCCACATGCTCTTAGGGATTGAGGAACTAAAGTTTTCGGTCTTATTGAAACGGTTTGTTAGTTGACAAAGTTTAGGAAAAAGGGCTTTAGGAAGTTAAAGATGTGTGTGTGTGTGTGTGTGTGTGTGTGTGTGTGTGTGTGTGTGTATGTATATGTATATATGTATATACATATGTGTGTGTGTGTGTGTGTGTGTGTGTGTGTGTGTGTGTGTTTATAAATTTGGTGGTTTTTCGAGGTAGGGTCTCACTCTAGCTCAGGCTGACCTGGAATTCACTATGGAGCCTCAGGGTGGCCTTGAACTCACAGCGATCCTCCTACCTCTGTCTCCCGAGTGCTGGGATTAAAGGTGCTAAGAAAGATATCTTTATCATAATGAGTCCACATGGGAAGATATGCCTTGCAGTTCCCTCTTACTGTCCTAATTGAAGAAACATTAAGGCTTAGCTCCCACCCCTTTTTAGGCAGGGTTTCACTTTAGCCTATCCTGGTCTTAAACCCATCATGATCTTCCTTCCCCAGCCTCTCTGAGGGCTGGGATTTTATAGGCATTAGCCACCAAGTCCAGCTCTGCAAACAAGTTTTTGTACCAACCTGTATAATCAGCTAGAAGGACTAATAAGAAAAATTAAAGGTTTTCCTGTTTCCAGGGAGAGATTAACCTTCCTAAACTATCCAGCAACTACTCTTATTCTGGTTTTTAATAAGTTTGGGCTGGTTGGAGAGATGGCTCAGTGGTTACGGAGCTTGCCTGCCAAGCCTAAGGACTGGAGTTCAATTACCCATTATCCATATAAAGCCAGATGTACAAGGTGGTGTATGTGTCTGGAGTTCATTTGTAGTGGCTTGAGGCTCTGGCTAGCCCATACTGTCTGTATCTGCCTCTTTTTTTTTTTTTTTAAGGATTTTTAAATTATTTAATTTATTTATGAGAGAGAGGGAGAGAATGGGAGCACCAGGGCCTCTAGTCACTGCAAACAAACTCCAGATGCATGCACCACCATGTGCATCTGGCTTATGTGGGACCTGGAGAATTTAATTTGGTTCCTTAGGCTTCACAAGCATGTGCCTTAACCACTAAGCCATCTCCCCAGCCCTCTCTCTGCCTCTTTATCTTTCAAAAAATTGATTAATTAAACAAACAAAGGAAATAAAAAAAACAAACAAACTAGGGCTTAATCCAGGTGTTGTGGCACAGAGCTTTAATCCCAGCACTTGGACAGAGGTAGGGAGATCGCTGTGAGTTCCAGGTCAATCTAGGCTAGAGTGAAACTACCTCAAAAATAAAATAAAATTAAAAAGTAAAGACATAAATAAATAAATAAAAGGTAGGGTTGAGAACATAGCTTAGATTGGTAGAGCACTTGCTAAGTGTGCTCAAGGTCCTGGGTCTGACTCCCCGCGCAGAGAAGAAAGCTGTTTGGTGAAGCAGCTGCTGCACAAGCAAAGCTGCACGTGACACTGTGTGCCTAGAATCCCAGCACCTGCGTGGTGGAGACAAAAGAACTCCAGGGTAAGCTGGGTAGCTAAGTGGCCAAATCAGTAAGATCCAGGTTCAATGAAAGATTCAATGTTCACCTTTGACCTCCACAAGCAGGTACATATAGGAGAACATGTACCCACACATAGACAAATGTGCCCATGTGCATATGAATACACATACACACATGTATACCACACACATGTGAAAAAAAGAACAACAAAAAGAAATGAGGTCGTATCATAGGTACCAGAATTTATGACTTGAATTCGACCCACAGCAATACATAGAACAAATGGCCAGCCTGGGCTGCACAGTGAGTTCCAGACCCATCTGTCTCAAAAACAACAACAACAACAACAAAAAACCCCAAAACAACAAAAACTACAAAAAAGAAGCTGGGCATGGTGGTGCACGCCTTTAATCCCAGCACCTGGGAGGCAGAGGTAGGAGGATCTCTGTTGAGTTCAGGATCAGCCTGGGCTAGAGTGAAACCCTACCTTGAAAACCAAAAAAAAAAAAAAAAAAAAAGCATCAGCTGACATACCATTTATTTCACTTTTTCCTGAGGAAAATGCCTTCTCATCTTCTTGGCTCTGGTCTGACAGAGAAGGAACTTCCTTCTGCTTTTCTTGAGTCTGGAATGCAACAAGATCATTTATTATCTTGGAAAGATCCTGTTATAAGTTTTAAAAGGAAATAAATAAGTGATAAAGAAGTAATTGCTGAGTTGGAGTGATACCTTAGTGGTTAGGGTGCAAAGCCTAAGGACCCAAGTTGGATTCCCCCAGTACCCATGTAGGCCTGAGACACAATGTGACACATGCATCTGGAATTCATTTGCACCAGCTAGAGGGCCTGGCATACCCATTCTCTCTCTCTCAAATAAATACATAAGATATAAAAATTAAATAAAAAGTTTTATCCAGGCTGGAGAGATAGCTTAGCAGTTAAAGCAGTTGCCTGCAAAGCCTAAGGACCCAGGTTTGATTTCCCAGTACTCACGTAAACCAGATGTACAAGGTAGCACATGTATCTGAAGTCTGTTTGCAGTGGCCAGAGGCCCTGGTACGCCCATTCTCTCTCTCTGTCTCTCTCTCCCTCTCTCCAATAAATAAATAAATAAATGAATGAATGAATGAAAGTTTTACCAAACATAAATAAAATAAGCAATTGCTAACTTTTAAAGTAAGTATAAAATAAGGTAGAAAGGAGTTAAAAAGAAAAGAGAGCTGAGTGTTGTGGAACACGCCTTTCATTCCAGCACTCAGGAGGCAGAGGTAGGAGGATCACTGTGAGTTCAAGGCTAGCCTGGAACTACAGAGTGAGTATTAATTAGGTGAAACCCTACATTAATGGGGGGTGAGAAAGAGAATTAAGAACCCTCCCATTTCAACTTATTTATGTGTGTGTATATGTATGGGCATGCCAGGGCCTCTTGCAGATGCCAAATGAATACCAGATGCATGTGCCACATTTTGTGTCTGGTTTTATATGGGTATGGGTAACTGAACTTGGACCAGCTGGCTATGCAAGCACGTGCCTTTAACCACTGACCATCTCCCAAACCCACAATCAGACTTCCAAACCAGTGTTACAAAACTGATTTTAAAGACAAGAGATATTAGGGATCATTGGAAAGCATGACATTGGTTCTCTTATGCATAATAAGTGAACACTAAGACACAGCTTGTTAAACTGTGGGGTCCCAGGATTGAGTGTGGAAGCTATGGAAAATTTGGCAACAATAAAAGGCTTTTGAATACACAATGATTAAAGATTAATCCAAAATCAAATGGGTAATGAGTCGGATACGTTTCTTGCAGCGCTTGCCCATGCTGCATGGCATAACTTCATTGAAGCCTTGGTTCTGAACACATGTATACATTGCATTTTGTATGCCATTGTTGCAGTCAGCTTGACATTGCTGACACAAAGCACCCGACCAAAAGCAGCTTATGGGACGAAAGGGTTTACTTTGGCTTACAGAGTTGAGGGGAAGCTCTATGATGGCAGGGGGAAATGGTGGCATGAGCAGAGGCTGGACACCACCTCCCGATCAACATCAGGCAGACAAGAGCATGCAGGAGACTGTGCCAAACACTGGCAAAGAGAAGCTAGCTATAACACCCATAAGCCTGCCCCCACAAGGTTCTGATTCCCAAACTGCTACCAGCTGGGACAGCATTCAGAACACATGTGTTTATAGGGGACACCTGAATCAAACCACATAGCCTTCCTTCATGCTATGCACTGCCAACAAATGCTGTCTGAAACACCTGGGATCAGATCTGAGGTTATTACATGTTATGAGTCTCAGTGTTTTTACTGTACATACAAAGTTTTCTATATAATGGTTTAATTACAGAAAACAGAGACTTTTAACATTTCCCTACCATCATTCCTCCCTTAGCATGGAAGTATAAAACTAGTGTATCTTTTGCTTCTTTTAATGTATGTGTATAGGCACACATGTGTCATGGCATGTGTGTGGACGTCTGAGGACAAGTGTGTGTCCTGTCATTATTTTGTCATTGCATACAGTAGTCTACTGGACCATGAGCATCCAGAGTCCCTTGGCTCTATTTCCCATTGCCATAAGCATGTTGGGATTGCAGATGCATATACTATATTGCATCTGATTTTATATGGGTGCTGGGGAGTGGAACTTGGGTTCATGGGCTTGCAAGCAATGCCTTGAACTGATGAGCTATCTCTCCAGCCCCCAGTACATCTTTTATTGTGTTAAAAGGTTTGGCTTGACTAAAAAGTTTTAGCTGGGCCTGGCGGTATACATCTTTAATCCCAGCACTTGGGAGGAATGTAGTGAGTTTGAGGCCAACCTGAGAATACATAGTGAATACCAGGTAAGGCTGGACTACAGCAAGACCCTACCTCAAAAACAAACAAAAATTTGTTTGAGGTGCTGGAGAGATGGCTCAGTGGTTAAGGCGCTTGCCTACAAAGCCTAACGACCCGGGTTCAATATTTCCCAGTACCCATGTAAAAGCAGATGTGTTAAGAGGCACTTGTGTCTGGAATTTGTTTGCAGCAGCTGGAGATCCTGGTGCACCCATCCTCTCTGTTTCTTTTCTATCTCTCTGCTTACAAATAAAAAAAAAAAAAGCTGCTTGAAAACCTAGAGCCTGGCATCAAAGGTCTATAATTTGAGCATTTGGAAAATGAGGCAGAAGGATCATACACAGTGTGAGGGCTGCCTGAGCTACATGAGACTCTGTCTCAAAAGAACCAAGAAAATAAAGAAACTTGCTTTGAGTTGCTGATTTGTTAAATAAAATTGGTTTGGGATCAAGACAGAATTTCTGAAATGGCCATAAACATGCTTCTACCATTTTGTACTATTTATTTGTGTGATGTAGTATTCTCAGTATTGGCAATCATAAAAATCAAAACATCAATGAACTCTGAAAAATACTGAAGGTTAGCCAGGTGTGCTGGTGCATGCCTTTAATCACAGCACTTGGGAGGCACAGATAGGAGGATCGCTGTGATTGAGTTCAAGGCCACCCTGAGACTACATAGTGAATTCTGCGTAAGTGTGGGCTAGAGTGAGACCCTACCTTGAAAAACCCAAATAATAAATAAATAAACAAGCATATCCATCTTATTAATATGCAATTTTGTTTTTCAAGGTAGGGCCTCACTGTGGCCCAGGCTGACCCGGAATTCACTATGTAGTCTCAGGGTGGCCTTGAACTCACAGTGATCTCCTACCACTGCCTCCTGAGTGCTGGGGGCAATTTCTTTAAAAAAAATTTTTTTTAAATATGTACATGGCTATTTTGTATAGTTATATAACTGCAATCCTGTAAAAATTTTGTGGGCAAAATGTGGCCATGAGAGGGAAAAGTTTAAAAGCCCTATACTAAGAAACATAGGCAATATACTATATGAAGCAAGAAAATAAGAAATGAAGTCAGACATGGATTACATCTATAACCCCAGCATTTACGAGACTGAGGTGGAAGGAATGCCATGAATTCAAGGTCAGTTTAGGCTAGAGTGCTTAAACACACAGACACACAGACACACACACACACACACCCCAAAGTCAAACCAATAAACAACAACAAAACAGCTGGATCCCATCCTAGGAAGGCTGAGATAGGAGGATCACTGTGAGTTTGAGCCTGGCCCAAGTTCTAGGTTAGCTAATCAGTCTAAAGTAGAGCCTCAAAAACATCAAAAATAATAGGGTTGGAGAGATTGCTCAGTGGTTAAGGTGCTTGCCTGTAATGCCTAATGACCTGGGTTTGATTCCCTAGTACCATGTAAAGCCAGATGCACAAAGTAGTATACACATCTGGAATTCGTTTGCAGTGGCTAGAGGCCCTGGTGCACCCATACTCACTCTCTCCTTGCATATAAAATCACTTATTTAAAAAAAATCAAAACAACAATAACCAGCAGGTAAACACTTGCTATGTAGCATAATGATTTGGTCTTGGATCTACAAGGAACCCCAGAAGCTCGAGGGCCAGCTGGCCTGGCAAACACAGCAGTGGACAACAGAAAGCATGACTCAAGTTGGAAGGTGAGGATCTACACTAGAAGTTGTCCTCTGACCTCTAAGTGTGCTCCAGCATGCACACATCCACGTTCACACACACATACAAAACAATTTCTTTAAAAGGTAGTTAATACCAACAAACAACCCCCTGCTCCCCCTCCAAGCAAAAAGAAGAAAGAAAAGGGAATTATGGCTATTCCTTGTAAAACTTACATTTGATTTTTGTTGTTTATTTTGGGGTAGGGTCTTGCTATCTTGGACCAGTTGGCCTTGAACACATGATTCTCTTGGTCCTATTTCCCCAGTGTTGGGATCATAGCTATGTTCCTCTATGCCTGACTTAGAAGTTACATTTGAGAAGCTTACAAATGCTGCCAGGCCTGGGTTTGGTTTTCCAGTACTTATATATTACATAATTTTCTTTTTTTTCAAGATAGGGTCTCACTTTAGCTCAGACTGACCTGGAACTCACTCTGTTCTGTAGTCCCAGGCTGGCCTCAACCACCCAAGTGCTGGGATTAAAGATGTGTGCCACCACATCTGGTATATATATTTTTTATATACATTTGAATGAAAGGATAAAACAGAAGAATAAATTCAATCTTCTTAAACGAGGCAAACCCCTAGCTACTCAACATGACACACCTTTGAAAGACTAAACAGTATAGTCAAACAGGGCAAACAAAGAGAACTTTACTTCCAAAAAATTTTTTTTAATATTTTATTTTTATTTATTTATTTGACAGAGAAGGGGGGGGAGGGAAGAAGGGATGCGCCAGGGCCTCCAGCCACTGCAAAGGAACTCCAGACGCATGTGCCCCCTTGTGCATCTAGCTAATGTGGGTCCTGGGGAATCGAACCTGGGTCCTTTGGCTTTGCAGCCAAATGCCTTAACCGCTAAGCCATCCTTTCAGCCCATTAAAAAAATATTTTTTATGTGACTGAGAGCAAGAATTGGTGCAACAGGGCCTCCAACCACTGCAATCAAACTCCAGATGCGCGTGCCCCTTGTGTGCATGTGCGACCTTGAGCACTTGTGCCACTGTGTGTCTGGCTTACATAGAACCTGGAGTAGAACATGAGCTGTTAAGCTTTGCAGGCAAGTACCTTAACTGCTAAGCCATCTCTCCTGCTTTTTTGTTTGTTTTTTGGTTTTTCGAGGTAAGGTTTCACTCTAGCCCAGGCTGACCTGGAATTCACTATGGAGTCTCAGGGTGGCCTCGAACTCACGGCGATCCTCCTACCTCTGCCTCCTGAGTGCTGGGATTAAAGGCGTGCGCCACCACGCCCGGCTTCTCCTGCTTTTTAAATTTAAATCCCATCCTAGGGAGAATGAGATATGAGGATCTCAGCCCTACTTTTAAAATTTTCATTTGCATGTGTGTCTGGGCATACCAGGGTCTCTTGCCAGTGCAAATGAATGCCTCCTCAGCTTTATAAAGACAGCTTGGGAGTTGAACCCAGGCTGGAAGGCTTTGCAAGCAAGAGCCTTTAACTATTAAGCCATCTCCTCAGTCCCCAAACATAATTTTTATTATTGTTTATTTATTTATTTGAGACAGATTGAGAGATAAAGAGTGCGAATGGGTATGCCAGGGCCTCTAGCCACTGCAAATGATCTCCAGATGCATGCGCCACCATGTGCATCTGCTTACTGTGGGACCTGGAGAATCGAACCTGGGTCCTTAGGCTTCGCAGACAAACACCTTCACTGCTAAGCCATATCTCCAGCCCCCCAAAATAATTTTTTTTAAAAATTTTTATTCCCCCAAAATAATTTTGAAACTGCATTCCATCTTGGTTTCTTTCTTTCTTCTTCTTTTTTTTTTTTTTAAATTTCTTTCTTTTTTTTTTTTTACATTTTTATTAGCATTTTCCATGATTATAAAAAAAATCCCATGGTAATCCCTCTCTCCCCCCCACACTTTCCCCTTTGAAATTCCATTCTCCATCATATTACCTCCCCATCTCAATCATTGTACTTACATATATACCATATCAACCTATTCAGTACCCTCTTTTTTTTTGGTTTTTCAACATAGGGTTTCCCTCTAGTCCAGGCTGACCTTGAATTCACTATGCAGTCTTAGGCTGGCCTTGAATTCATGGGGATCCTCCTATCCTTGCTTCTGGAGTGCTGGGATTAAAGACATGTGCCATCATGCCTGGCAGTTTCTTTTGTTCTTATATTCACTTAAGTCAGGAATAGTAAATAAAATGGGTATTTGCATTTATTCAATGGAAAGAAATATATTTTTTTTTTTTGAGGTAGGGTCTCACTGTAGCTCAGGCTGACCTGGAATTCACTATGCAGTCTCTCAGAGTGGCCTTGAACTCACAGCGATCCTCCTACCTCTGCCTCCCAAGTGCTGGGATTAAAGGCTTGCGTCACCACGCCCGGCCTCAATGAATAAATAATTTATACTTTATTTAATTATTTATTTTTAAGGCAGGATCTCACTTTACCTTAGGCTCACCTGAAACTCACTCTGTAGCCTCAGGCTAGCCTCAAACTCAAAGTAATCCTCCTATCTCAGCTTCCAGAGTACTGGAATTTTAGGTGTGAGCCACCACACTCAACTATTTAATTTATTAAATACTGAGTGCTGGGGACGGAGGTGTGATGGGGAACATTGACATTGGCCTGTAATTTTAAGGAGCTTGAAGCACATGGTGTTTCCAAATGCTTGGAGGCAGGCAAGCCTAAGGAATAGGTTAGCAACCTAGAACACTGCTTGGTTTGGGCAATAAACATATTCTTTTCTCTTTTTTATTGATTTGGAAGCAGAGAGAGACAGGCCTAGAATGGGTGTGCCAGGTCCTCCAGCTGCTGCAAATGAACTGCAGATGTATGTGCCACGTTATCTGACTTCTACAAGAATACCGGAGAACTGAACACTGCTCGTTTCTGCAGGAAAGCACCTTAACTGCTCAGCCATTTCTCCAGCACAACATATTCTGTTTTTTGTTTGTTTGTTTGTTTTGTTTTTCGAGGTAGGATTTCACTCTAGTTCAGGCTGACCTGGAATTCACTATGTAATCTCAGGTTGGCCTTGAACTAATGGCAATCCTCCTACCTCTGCCTCCTGAGTGCTGGGATTAAAGGCGTGCACCACCATGTCTAGCCAACTTAATTCTTTTTTGTAATAATGCACCTAGCACCATGTTGGCAACCTGAGACCCTTACCTGCATTGAACTGCATGTATACTCCATTTCAAACAATGTAGTAAATGCCTCCAATAACCTTTAATAATTCACACTTTGTGGTCAGTTGTTTCTATTCAAATATATTCCAAGCTATAACTGGGATTGAGAGACAGGAAAACCATCTGGCTTGGACTGGTTTGGGATGTTATGTGGAGTAAAGCAACTATGTTCTCTAAGTGAACTTTTAGGAAGAATCATCTATGTACCATCTTCTTATACATAAGTATAGTTGGGTTTATATATGCTTAAAGTACATGTGAGATGTATCATGGGATGGGGCATATTCGGCACAGAAAAGCTTATATCACTCAAGCCTGTCAATCAAAATGGAGAACTGCCCTCATTATGCTTCTTGAGCAATCAGCCCCTCCTTCTCATAGGCCTCCTAACAGAAGGTCCAAGCTCCTGAGCTTGAGGAGCCTGCTGCTCTCTTACAGGTTACTTCCTCCCTCTCTTTTGTACTGTGCTTTACCCTTTAATAAAATCTCTTGCAGTTTTGCTATCTACATGCGCTTTCTCAATTCTTTGAACAAGTCCATGAGAACCAGGAAGCACCCAGACAGAGACCACAGCTAACAGCTTGACATCACAAGGGAACATAACACAGAAGCTCACTAAAAATGTGCCAGTTTTGGCACAGGTAGTACCTTTTCTTCAGCTTGAACACTTCCATTTGGCTGGGTCTTAGGGTTCCTATGGACTGTCTTGCGACTCCTCCTTGCTTTGACGACCTGGCCAACCGGTTCTCTTTCAGCTTGCTCCTGACTGCTAACCTGCATCTCAGTCACCTCACAGGAGAACGCACAAGTTTGATTTTCATCCTGAAAAGAGACATTTATCTGCTATGTCCCATGTGGTGGTTTGAATAGAATAGATGGCCCCCAATATATTCAGCTGTTTGTTTGTAGTTTGCATCTGCTGGCTACCTGGCTGGAGGCAATGTCACTGGGTAGATCTTAAGGTGTGGTGGTGGGTTTCAGATTTCAATCTAAAGATATGCAAAGTGTGCCTACCTGGAGTTCCTAAAGTGTACTGTGTGGCTTTTGACCTTTAGGCTTGTCCTTTTCTCTCTCTGCTTGGTCCTGTGAAGGCAGGCCAGCTTCTTCTGCCATTATGGAACTTCCCCTGGATCTGTAAGCTTCAATAAATCCTTTCCTTCGTAACTGTGCCTGGTCTGGAAGATCATCTCAGCAAACCTGAATCTGTCTGCTACATCCCATGTACATGTATACTGGAAATTGTTCTCTATGTCAAAAGTAACTTATCAGAGGTAAAAATTAGGGAATAAAAATAGCACTTACATTTTCCTGAAATAAAATGTTATAATATGAAAACAATACAGTCAGAAATCAGACAGCTAAAACAGACCTCTGACCAAACAGAATTTTTTTTTCTTTTGGTGTTTTTGAGACAGAGTCTCACTAGATTAGCTGTGGTTGGCCTTGAGCTCAGGACAATCCTCTGGTCTCAGGCTCATTAATGTTGGGATTACATATATGTAACATCATACTAGGTTTATGGAGCTATTTAGACATGTGTCTTACCAAGTCTTTGGGTCTGAAGCAGCAATGCAACCTGTCCTACCAGCAGTACAAGTCACTTTCACAGCCTTGACTTCCTTTAATTCACACAACACTCACTTCAGCAGAGCAGGTATTATTTCTTTTCAAAAAAAATTAAATTAAAAATTTTTTGACAACTTCCATAATTATAGACAATAAGCCATTATCATGGAGAATGGAGTAAGCAAAAGAAGAAAAAGCAGCTCAAAATAGAAGAGGGACTAGTTGGAAAGAAGAAGGGGTTTGGTAGAAGGGGGTGAAGGAGTTATGATCAGGGCACATTGTGTATCAGTTCACAATAAAAAATTGAATTTTTTTTCAAAAGTATATTACTTACCAGATTACTGTTTTTATTTGCTTCTGGCTTCAGGTGGGCTTTCAAGGCTTTTAATAACTTGTCTGCCTGTAGAAAAGAGCTTATCATGAGACTGGAAAGTCCAATAAGCAAGAAGATAATACCACATATTTTTTCCATTCTTGTAATTATTAAATGTACTCTGGTTAGGCTGGCAGACTAGAACTATGACCTGGACAGAACTGGCTGCTGACCTCAGGAACTTCATATACCACTGCGAGACTCAGGTAAAAAGGGTTTTGTGGGCTGGGGAAACGGCTTAGCAGTTAAGGCATTTGCCTGCGAAGCCTAAGGACCCTGGTTTGAGTCCCCAGGACCCATGTAAGCCAGATGCACAAGGAGGCGCATGCATCTGGAGTTCGCTTACAGTGGCTGGAGGCCCTGGAATGCCCATTCTCTCTTTCTCTCTGCTTCTCTCCCCTCAAATAAATAAATAATTAATAAATAAAATATTTTTAAAAAAGGATTTTGCAATAGAGTGGGCATATGCTATGAAGAAGCTCTATCTGTTATGAGCTCAACCATGGAAGTCTAGGCTTCAAATGTAGAGTCATCAAGTAATTGGACACTTTAGTTCTAAGAGATGCTGAGACTGGAGAATGGAGATGAGAGAGTTGGACATACAAGAAGGTAGAGAAAAGCACAGGAAAGAAACATGAGTGGATTATGGAGAACTAAGTTGGCTGGAATACAGAGCTGTTGGAGGGATAGCAAGAGGTAAAGTTTGGAAACTGGAAGAAACTTGTTCTTACTAGCTAGGCCTGCTTTGTAAGACTCTTGAGTGTAAACTTTACACTTGGGGCAAAGAACAGTCTCTGAAGAGTTGCTGGCATCAAGCAGTGGGTGATCAATTTTAATCACTCAAAATGATCGCTGTGGCCATGTACTATGAAGGATCTACTAGATAGGAGTAGTATTGAAGACAGGAACAAAGCTAGGAGGCCACTTAGGACACCACAAATGACTATGCCTGAACTAGAATAGTTTAATTAAGGCAGCAGCGCTAGAGACAAAACTCTTTTAGGAAGTAAAATCAGTTGGACTGTGTAAGTTGAAGACAGGGAAACTCTGTTGAACCAGGCTGGTGGCTGGGACAGGTGTGTAGTGTGGTGAGGCTAATCTTATAGGTCTCTGAGGATGAGGGAGCATTCTTTCTCTGCCCATTCTAAGAAATCTTACCTGGTTCTTTCCTGAAAGACTAACACTAGTCTGACTGTCTTTCTTTGCTTTTTAAGGTCAAGTGTAACAGGGCATGGTAATCCTAGCACATATGAGATGGAAGTAGGATTGTTGCAATTTCAAGACCAGACTGGACTAGAGTGAGTTATAGGGCTCCAGTGAGACCTTGCCCCCAAAACTCTTAGCCTCCCAAGTATTAGGATTAAAATCATCATGCCCCAGCTCTCTCGTTAAAAACATTTTATATATTTATTTGCATGTGTACGTTTGGGAGCACTAGGTCCTCTTGTTACTGCAAATGAACACCAAATGTTTGTATCACTTTTTGTGTTTAGCCTTATGTGGGTGGCTGGGGAATTCACCCAGTGTAGTAGCCTTTGTAAGCAAGCCATCTCCCCCTTAAAATAGGTTTGACCCCCTGGGTTTAGCTCTTTACTTCTCATACAATTTATCATTTGCCATCTGCTCAGTAAATGGCAGAGAGCTTGACATTTGGTTTGGGCTTTGAAGTACAGGAGAGGTTTTATTTATTTTTTTGGTTTTTTGGGGTAGGTCTTACCCTAGCCCAGGCTGACTTGGAATTCACTATGCAGTCTCAGGGTGGCCTTGAACTCATGGGAGTCATCCTAACTCTGCCTCCTGAGTGATGGGATTAAAGGCATGAGTCACCACACCTGGCTTATTTTTATAATAAGTTAATTTTTGTTTTTCGAGACAGGGTCTCACACCAGGCTAGCCTTGACCTCATGATGATCCTCCTACTTCAGCCTCCCTGGGACTAAAGGTGTATGCCACAGCGCCTTGTTCAGGAGATGTTTTATTTGGGTGTGAGCCTAGGTCACATGTACTCCAACTCCTCTTCATGATGATAATCCAATACCATGTAGCTATTAGTGATATAGCCTACTAACTGGAAGACTAAGGTCTTCTCTAGGAAGGAAGTTACTGGCATGGCAGAACCCAGTCTTTGTTGTTGTTGAGACAAGGTCTTATGTAGCCCAAGCTGGCCTCAAACTTTTTATGTAGCCAGTGAAGACCTTGAACTTCTGATCTTCTTGCTTTTGCCTTCAGTGCTGGGATTACAGGTGTGCACCTGATGTGGTGATTAATAGATAGGGTCTAGAATCAATACCCAACTGTTGGTGGTACCATTCATGGGCTGGAAGCCAGAAGCCAGTACAAAGAAGAAAGCCAGTTGAGTAAAGAACTAGCTAGCATTCATCTCTCTCTGCTTACTGAATGTGGATGCAATATAATGAGCCATCTAGACACTATTTAAGGGTTACAGAGACTGATAAACAAAGTGGACAAGTCCTGATGGGAAAACAGACTATTAACTAAGTAAGTTAGAAAGAAGTGATAGGATTGGGGCTATGAAGCAAAATCAACACTGGATGACTAAGGTTAAATAGGGATGCTCCTTTAGATGGTCAGCAAGGCCTCTCAGGGAGTGAGCAGCTGAGATACACATGAGATTAGAGGCAGCAGGTGAAACTGGATAAGTGATCACAGCCAGGCAGAGATGGTGGCACAGGCCTGCAATCAATTCCAGCATTTCAAAAGGTGAGGCAGGATGATCCCAAGTTCCAGGACAGCTTGAGCTATATATTGAGTTTGAGACTAGCCAGAGCTACAAAGAGTCCCTGTTTCATTAAAAAAAAAAAAAAATCCAGCCAGATAGCAAAAATCCTAAGGGATTAAGCTTTCTCCATTATGTTGGGGAGTCATGTCAACTGCAATAAAGCCCTAATGCCATTCAGAATCCCAACATTTTCCCCAACTACCTTGCAAATTTGAGATTCCAAGGCTTTTTTTTTTTTTTAACCAGTTTTGAAAGAGTGATCAGTATGTAAACAATTGTCCGAGATTGCCCCCAGGTATCCAATAATAGACTAAGAGATTGCAGGAACTATCACAGATCACACAGAACTACTAGTGGTAGGCAATCCCATTTCCAGATGCTGATCCAATTAAAAAATTTTTTTTTAGATTTTTATGTATGTATTTGCAAGGAGGGAGGGAGGGCAGGAGGGGGAGAGGGAGGGAGGGAAGGAGGGAGGGAGGGAGAGAGAGAGAGAGAGAGAGGGAGAGAGGGAGGGAGGGAGAGAGGGAGGGAGAGAGAGAACAGTGGGTGTGCCAGGACCTCTAGCCACTGCAAATAAACTCCAGATGCATGCACCACTTTGTGCATCTGACTTTATGTGGGTACTAGGCATTGCAGGCAAGTGCCTTAATCACTGAGCCATTTCTCCAGTTCCCCAATTCTTTTCAATTGCCTAAACAACAACCAGTATTAGATCATATTCCTTACGATCTCTGGGCCCATGTTTCCATACTGATAACCAGGGAAGTACCGCTAGACCTTCCAATAAAACTAAACCAACCGGCTGAGAAAGCATACTTGTGGGACAGGGGATGGGCCAGATGGCAGAGAAAACCAAGATCGATCCATAAGACAAGAAGATAGTGGGCTAACCACCACCAGAAGTGCCACCTCTACCACATCTGCCAGAGCTTAGGAGAAATTGCAGAGGAAGAGATGAGATGAATAGGGCTAGTTTAACTAACAATCAGCTCCAGGGTGATGGTGACAGACACAGTGATCAATCAAAACAGAAATCTAGAAGCTACAGAGAACTCAACACTAAATCAAACTGCCAACAGGCCTGCCATGGCTCATGGAACATTGCAGATGAAAGGGTGGGAAGACTGTAAGAGCCACAGTGTGGGAAGGAGCACCCTGAGTCATAGTGCCTCCACTACCCCACAGGGACTCAATGAGGTCTTCATGCCCCATAGTGATACCATGACACAATGGGTGAGGGGATGGAAGAGTATAACCTGCTATATTATAAAATAAAAATTAGGGCTGGAGGTCCTGGAGCGCACACACACTCCCTCTCTCCCAAATAAATAAGTAAAATATATAAAAAATTAAAAAATGACCAAACCCAAACACCTGTTTGAGGAAAAAGGTCTATATGAGTGCCTTTCCCCCGCAAAAGTCAGCTCAAAACAACCACAATGGCTTTCTCTTCCGTTTAGCGAATTTTAACCACAGCGAACTAAGTCTCTCAGCCCGAGGAGTGCACGCTGCGTCACCCAGGGGTCCCCTCTCCGTCCCAGCGCACCGCGTCTGCTCTAGGTCCCCATTTCCTTCCCGGCTCACCCAAATGCCCACCGCCAGCACCTACCCTTAGATTAGCCCGGAGCCCCAGACTCTTGGCTAAATTCTGCAGGTCACTGTACTTGAAGGACTCCAGCTCTTCCTCGGAAGGGACTGTCATCGCGTCCTGCAATCCTGGCGACATGGAGATCTGCGAGCCAAGCTCTGGTACAGCTCAAAATTGGCGCCACCCTAAGCGTTGCTGTATCAGAAATTCATACTCAGTTTAAAAATGAAGAATGCTGCATCTCCATTGGTTGGAAATGACTTAAAAGGCGGGGCTTATGCCGCTGACCAATAGAAAGGTTGATTTGGGGCAGACGCACGCTGTTGCACGCGTTTACTGCTACGCTGACGTCGAGAGGCCCGGCCGGGTGTGCGGTGGCGCCCGCGGCTCGCGTCGCCCAATGAGGACGCAGGAGGTCCGCTTGGGGCGGGATCTCGCGGGTGTTTGAAGCAGGCGCAGGCTGGGGAAGATGGCGGCCGGTTCGCGGCCGAGTCGCCGGCCCTTTGCCGAGCCGTCCTTGATTGACAGTCCTGAGGAGGCGACGACCTCTTCCTTAAGGACCTCGGCGGAGTGGGACACGGAGGTGGTGGAAGGGTTCTCGTCTGCCGGCCCCTGCAGGCTGGTCACGGAGGTGTCCCCCATGGAGCTGCGGCTGCCGGGGTGGCTGCAGCCGGACAGGTGCGCCGTGTTCCAGTGCGCGCGCTGCCACGCCGTGCTGGCCGACACTGTGCACCTCGCCTGGGACCTGTCCGCCTCCCTCGGGGCGGTGGCTTTCTCCCGTGAGTGCAGCGGGGTTGCCGGGGCACGTTAGGGTGGCCGCTCTCCTCCTGGCCGGGCGAGCGCCCTGCTGCTGGGCGCAGCCCCGGAATTGTTCGGCTTTTCTGTCCGGGACCCTCCGAGGATCGTACTCTGACCTGCGTTTGCCTTCCCAGGAGTCACCGAGAACGTCGTCTTGGAAGCGCCTCTTCTGGTTGGCATTGAAGGTTCACTCAAATACAGGTAAGTAGTACAGGATATCTGGTGATTCTGTAGTCCCTGACGTAATGACACTGAGGAGTGAGTAATTGACGCATACGTCATACGTTTTAAAGAAAGATTTTACTTATTTATGAGAGAGAGCTAGAGAGAATGGGTGTGCCAGGGCTTCCAGCCATTGTACACAAACTTCAAACGCATGTGCCCCCTTGTGCATCTGGCTTACGTGGGTCCTGGGGAATTAATCCTCAGACCGGGGTCCTTAGGCTTCACAGGCAAGCGCTTAACTGCTAAGCCATCTCTCCAACCCTTGATATATATATATTTTTTTACTTAAAAGATTTTTTTGTTTATTTTTTATTTATTTATTTGATAGTGACAGAGAGAGAAAGAGGCAGATAGGGAGAGAAGAGAGAATGGCCGCGTCAGGGCTTCCAGCCACTGCAAACGAACTCCAGACGCGTGCGCCCCCTTGTGCATCTGGCTAACGTGGGTCCTGGGGAATCGAGCCTCGAACCGGGGTCCTTAGGCTTCACAGAAAAGCGCCTAACCGCTAAGCCATCTCTCCAGCAACAGCCCCTGATATTTTAATTTTTGTAAACTTACTTTTTATTTACAGCTTCCATACTTACAGAAAATAAACCATGATAATTCCCTCCACTCCCCCACTTTCCCCTTCACAAATCCACTCACCATCATATCCCCTCTGTCCCTTCATTATTAGCCTCTCTTTTATTTTGATGTCATTATCCTTTCCTTCTATGAGGGTATTGAGAAGGTAGTAGAACTAGGTACTGCAAGGTTAAGGATATCAAGGCCAGTTTCTGTCTGGATGATTACAGTCCTACCCTTCCTTTGGGTCTTACATTCTTTCCGCCACCTCTTTCGCAATGGACCCTGAGCATTGGAGGGTGTGATAGAGATGTTTCAGTGCTGGACACTCCTCCGTCACTTATTCTTAGCACTATGGTGCCTTTTAGGTTATCCCAGTGATCACTGCCATCTGAAAAGAGAAGGTTCTGTAACCAAAAGTGAGGGTAGCATTAATATATAGTATGAACGTTAGGTAAAGTGCTAACAGGGTAGTTTGGTGAGCATAATATATGCATTTAGCCAGATAAGAGCAGGTGTTATACTCCTAATGCTCATGAAGTCTCCCACCAGAGGCTTTTGATTAGGTTTTCAGTACCAGGCATGTATTCCCTCCCAGAGAGCGGGCTTCCAGTCCAATTAGAGAGCAGTTGGTTTCTCCCATACCAGGCATGCCACGATTGCTCCTGTTCAGTCTTTTTGCCTGGTTGGCCAAACTTGAGGCTTGCAGTGTCCACTGTTTTCACCACTGGTGACCATAAGGTGCATGCTGTGCAGCTTTTTCCCGTTTTCTGTCAGCTGGTCTACAGGGAGGAGGTTTTTAGCTCATCCCCAGCTTTTCTCTTCACTTAAAAAAAAAAATAAATTTTATTTTTTTTCAAGGTAGGGTCTTTCTCCATCCCATGCTGACATGTAGCCTTAGGCTGGCTTTGAACTCACAGTGATCCTCCTACCTCAGTCTCTCAAGTGCTAGGACTAATGGTGTGCACCACCATGCCTGGCTTCATTTGTTTGTTGATTTTTGTGGTATGGTTTCACTGTAGCCCAGGCTGACCTGGAACTCATGTTGGTTTAGAGCTCATAATAATCCTTCCTGTACCTGGCTACCCTGAGCTTTGGATGTATTCAACCCAATGTTTATTTAAATGCAGTTTAACTTATATTGCTAATTGTTACATCAAATTCAAACATAAGAGTATAATTAGTATGTGCATACATGTCACTGAACCTGAACAGTTAGCAGTTCATGGGTAACCTTGTTTCATTTACAGCCATACCTACTTCCAGCAGTGTTTTGAAGCAGATGCCTGATGTTATGCTTCTATTTATAACTATTTTTTACCAGAATCTTTATAACGTAAAAACTTTTTCTCTTTTTCTTTGTTTTTATTTTTATTTTTTTGGTTTTTGTAGGTAGAGTTTTACCATACCTCAGGCTGACCTGGAATTCACTATGTAATCTCAGGGTGGCCACGAACTCATGGTGATCCTCCTACCTCTGCCTCCTGAGCACTGGGATTAAAGATGTGCACCACCACTCCTGGCACTTTTCTCTTTTTCTAAAAGATATAACCCAATTCAAAGAAAAGTATACTAGGAAACTACTTTTTGGAATAAGCTGAAATATTTATTCCATAGTGTTTATAGATTGATTCATCTTAAAACATTTATTATGGCTGGGGAAATAGCTCCGTTTGTAGAATGCTTGCCTGCTCAGCACAAAGCTCTGGGTTCATCCTCAGGACTTCATAAAACTGGGCACAGGAACTGGAGAGATGGCTCAGTGGTTAAGGCACATGCCTGCAAAGCCTAACAACCAAGGTTCGATTCCCCATTACTCACATAAAGTCAGATGCACAAAGTGGTCCATGCATCTGGAGTTTGTTTGCTGTCACAAGAAGCCCTGGTGCGCCCATTTTCTCTCTCTCCTCGGTAATAAATGAATAAATAATATACTTTAAAAAAACTGGGCATTGTATTTAGTAGTGAATGCCTGTAATCCCACCACTCAGGAGGATCACAAGTTCATGGCTAATCTTTGGCTACATAGTTCCAGGCTAGCCAAACACTTTTTTATTATAGAGAAATTTACAAAACCTCTACTGATGTAATAAGTCTAATGTAATGTAAATATATTTTATTTATTTGCAAGCAGATAGAAGAGAGACAGAGAGGACAGGTGCACTAGGCCTCTAGCCACTGTGAATGAAATCCAAATGCATGGACCTCTTTGTGCAGCTGGGTTTGCATGGGTACGAGGGAATTGAACCTAGGTGGTTAGATTTTGCAGCCAAGTGCCTTAACTGCTAAGCCAACTTTCCAGCCCTCCCCATGTGACTTTTAAAGAATCTTTTCCTTTTGTATGCACATGTGGTGTGTATGCATGTTTGCATGCGAGTGTGCGTGTATGTGAGGACCAGAAGTCGATGTTGTCTTCCTCTATCATGCTCCACTTCACTAAGACAGGATCGGCTACTGAGCAAGACCTAAAGATCCTGCCTCTGCCTTCCTAGTGCTGAGATTTTATGCACCTGATAGTGCACCCAGCTGAGGATCTGAACTCAGGTCTTCATGCTTGTATAGCAAACATCTCTCTGCACCCCATCTCCTTAAAAAAATATTTGAGAAAGGGAAACAGCAAAAGCGGGGAGGGACGGAGAGAGACAGAGAGAATGAATGAGAATGGATGCCCAGGGCCTCCTGCTGCTGCAAATAATCCCCTCTTACCAGCATCACTTTGTGCATCCAGTATTATGTGGGTACTTAGGAACTGAACCCTAGCCATCAGGCTTTGCAAGAAAAGTGCTGTGAACTGCTGAGCCTCCTCTCCAGCCCTCCAAAATCTCTCTCTCCCTCTCCCTCTTTTTCAAACATATTTTATTTATTTATTTGGGAGAGAGAGAGAATGGGCATGCCAGGGCCTCCAACCACTGCAAACGAACTCCAGATACTTGCACCCCCTTGTGCATGTGGCTTATGTGGGTCCTAAAGAATTGAACTGAGATCCTTTGGTTTTTCAGGCAAATGCCTTAACTGCTAAGCTCTCTCTCCAGCCCCAAACCTCTTTTACAAATCTTTTTAAAAAAATTTTTTTTGGGTTTGTTTATTTGAGAGAGAAAGAGGCAGAGAGAGAGAGAGAATGGGTGCGCCAAGGCCTCCAGCCACTGCAAACAAACTCCAGACGTGTGTGCCCCCTTGTGCATCTGGCTAACGTGGGTCCTGGGGAATCAAGCCTTGAACCGGGGTCCTTAGGCTTCACAGGCAAGCGCTTAACCGCTAAGCCATCTCTCCAGCCCTTTTTTTTTTTTTTTTTTTTGAGGTAGGGTCTCACTCTAGCTCAGGCTGACCTGGAATTCAGTGTGTAATCTCAGGGTGACCTCGAACTCACAGCAATCCTTCTACCTCTGCCTCACGAATGCTGGGATTAAAGGCATGTACCACCAAGCCCAGCTCAAAAATCTTTTAATATAGGGTCTAGCTTATATCAGGCTGCCTGTACTCAAGATCCTCCTCCCTCAGCCTTCCAAGTGCTAGGATTATAGGCATATGTATAACAGGCGAGAGTGATTGTTATTTATTAGTTCTCACATTTTCCTTCTTCCTATATTCTACTTTTTTGTTTAGCACATACAACATCTTATTCTGTAGTTCCTGTGGGATTCCCATTGGTTTCCATTTATATTCCACCCATGCATCTCTGGCTGCATTGAGAGGTCACTTCTGCCTTTCCTGTGATAAAATGGTGTGGTAAGTGTACAAAGATACTATTTATCAAATAAGGTTTACAAAATCTGAAAAGACAGATGTGTTTGTACCAAGAAAGACACCAAAAGTCAGTTAATATTTTTTACAAAACAAAAACAAAAAACCAATAAAACCCAAATATAACCATGAACATTACAATTGTTTTAGATTTATTTTCATTATTCCATGTCTTAACAGTCATACCATGGAATAATTTAAAAGGGTATTCTTCATTAAAAAAATTGTAGAAGGTAAATTTTGTGAAATAGTGTTGCCATAGATACTTTTTGGTTTTATGCCCTGCTTCATATCTCTCCTCTAGGATGAGACTTTGTGTCTATGATTGTGTCATTGGTGATACCACTTCTGGATATGAGATCAAGAACTTCCAACTGACCCAAGCTGGCATGGTAGCTCATGCCTATAATCCCAGCACTTGGAAGGTTGAGGCAAGCAGATTGTCTTGACTTCAAGGCCATGGTCTGCATAGTGACTTCTCAGGGAGACTAGCCTAGGTTACAGAGTGTGAGACCCTGTCTAAAAAGACAATTGAAGAAAGCACAGTAATTTATACTTGAGACCCTAGCTGGGCATGGTAGTGTGAGCCTATAATCCAAGTACTTGGTAGGTGGAGGCGGAAGGGATCAAGTATTCAAGGTTATCCTCAGCTACATAGTTCGAAGCCAACTTGGGCTACAGGGGACCCTATCAAAGAGAGAGGGTAGGAGCTAGAGAGGGAAAAGGGAGGGGAAGAGGACAAAAAGAGCATTTACAACTGATCCAAGCTAAGCCCATCAGATTTTGTACCACAGGAATTTGAGATGAGGGCCTGCAGATGCTCGTTATTTGTAGATGGTAGTGGCACTAAACTTGGAAAGTGAAAGCACTACATTTGGGGTACTTCTATATTTTACACCCAGATGCAAAGAAAAATCACTGAGCTATATTCTTAGCCCCTTTTTGGTTTTTTAAGAAAAATACTTTTATTTATTTATTGGAGAGAGAGAGGGGGGGGGAAGCAGATTGAATGAATGGGTGGATCAGGGTCTTCAGCCACTGCAAACCAACTCCAGACACATGTGCCACCTTGTGACCTTGTGCCATCTGGCTTACATGGGTCCTAGGGAATTGAACCTGGGTCCTTATGCTTTGCAGGCAAGCACTGTAATAGCCCTCCCTCCAGCCTCCTTTTTTTTTTTTTTTCCCTCGAGGTAGGGTCTCATTCTGGTCCAGGCTGACCTGGAATTAACTATATAGTCTAGGGTGGCCTTGAACTCACAACGATCCTTCTACCTCTGCCTCCACACCACCACACACATCTCCTTTTTGGTTTTTTTTTTTTTTTTAAATATTTTTTAAAATTTTATTTATTTATTTATTTGAGAGAGACAGACAGATAGAGGAAGAGAGAGAGAATGGGCGCACCAGGGCTTCCAGCCTCTGCAAACGAACTCCAGACACGTGCGCCCCCTTGTGCATCTGGCTAACGTGGGACCTGGGGAACCGAACCTCGAACCGGGGTCCTTAGGCTTCACAGGCAAGCGCTTAACCGCTAAGCCATCTCTCCAGCCCTGGTTTTTGATTTGAAATAGTCTCACTGAATTGAACTCTGTAGTCCACGCAAGTAAGCCTTTAACTTTCAGTCCTACCTCAGCCTCCCAAATAGTTGGGATTACAAGCCTGAACTGCTTAAGTCTAGTTGAAAGTCTTAAATAAAAATCAGCTGTTGAGAGCCGGGTGTGGTGGCACACACCTTTAATCCCAGCACTTGGGAGGCAGGGGTAGGAAGATCGCCATGAGTTTGAGGCTACCCTGTGAAAAGATAGTGAATTCCAGGTGAGCCTGAGCTAGAGTGAGACCCTGTCTCGAAAAACAAAAACAAAAACAAAAAACAAACCCAAAAACCAAACCAAAACAAAAAGTCAGCTGTTGATAAGCTGGTTTGTGCCAGGCATTATGCCTTTCATTTTCTATTTTTGTTTTGAGGTAGGGTCTCATATAATCCAAGCTGACCTGGAATTTATCTTTGTGGTTGAGGATGACTTTAAACTCCTCATTCCCCTGTGTCTATCAATCTCCCTCGTGTTGGGATTACAGTTACCCAGCAGGGTGCCCAGTTCCTCACTACCCTACACACTGAGTTTTTTTTTTTTTTTTTTTTTTGAGAGAGATGGTCTCACTCTAGCCCAGGTTGACCTGGAATTCACTCTGTAGTTTCAGGGTGGCCTCAAAGTCATTCTCCTACCTTAGTCTCCCAAGTACTGTCATTAAAGGCATACCTACCATGCCTGGCCCAAGTTCTTTCTTATATATAATTAAACAGGCTTTTAGAAAGATGAGAGAGTTAAGATTTGAATCCATTACCCCAGTGTTCATTTTTCTTGTGCAAAACATAAAGTCTTCTGGTGGCTCGTGCTTGTAATCCAAGCCAGCACTTGGGAAGTTGAGGTTAGAGAATCAAAAGTTGGAGACCAGCTTTAGTTATTGAGACCTAGTTTCAATAGCAATAAAAAAAAATATATATAAACACATCCATTTTTCTCCATTCAGTGTACTTAAGTGTCTGAAGCTGTGTTATGGGTGCCTAAACAATAAAATGGACAAGGAAAGCCCATCTTTTACTATGATGCTGCTTACTGTGTTATTGGGTTTGCCATTTGTTCCTTGTAGATTTCTATCAGGAAATATACTTGAAATAGGATATTTTGTTCCTCCTCTTCATTATATTTATTTCTGGACAGGATCTTTCTATGTAGCCCTGGCTGGTCTGGAACTTGATATATATCCTAGGCTGGCCCTGAACTTGTGGTGACTTGTCACAATCTTCCTGCTTCTGCCTTCCAAAATTCTACTAGAATTAAAAAAAAAATTTTTTTTCTGATTTATTTTTTATTTATTTATGAGAGAGGATGAGAGAGAGAGAAAAAGAAAATATGGGTGTGCAGGGCCTCCAGCCACTACAAATGAACTCCAGATGCATACACTACTATGTGCATCTGGCTTACATGGGACCTGGAGAATCAAACCTGGGTCCTTAGGCTTCACAGGCAAGTGCCTTAGCCACTAAGCCTTCTCCCCAGCCCCAAATGCTAGAATTTTAGGTGGGTGCCATCATATGCCTGGCTTCTAATTTCTTCTTAGATAATTCCTATGTAGACATAAATTTAAAGAGAAAAAGAAATAGTTCTCTAAAAATACACAAGTACATTAAATGAAGAAAAATTGAAGCATTATTTTAAAGATTTAATACTCAAAGAAATCAAAGCATATCCACTACAAAGTGCCTTTGGGATATGCAGCTTCCTTTAGTATGGCAGAAATGGGTATACTGCAAACAGCCCTCAGCCATTTTCCCACAGTTAGGTTTCCAAACCATCTCTTTCCTGTCCCATGTGTCACAGCCAGTGTAAGCATACCTGCCTTAGATCAGCCATGACCACAGTCACTTGTTCTCCTTCTGAGGTGAGAGGGTCCAGAAGGGACAGGAAAAGGAACAATCTTTTTAAGACACTTGCTTGCCTTTAGAAGAATCATAATAACCTAAAAACAAAAGGCTTTTTTTGGGTCCGTACCAGTGAGTCGGGTATAATGGTGTCTCCACTTCCCCCAAATGGGCAGCTTGGAAGAGGAAAGATGGGTTTTCAGCAGAGTGAGCACATTTTCATATACTACACTCCTCGCTGGGTGCCTCTGTCCTGCATACAGTCTCTTCATATTGATGTCAGGCTAGTAGGATGTGAAATGTGAATATGTATAGTGTCTGCATTACTAATTAAATAATATAAGTTAATATTGAATGCTTAATGAATTAACTTTGAGGGAAAAAGATAGTACTCATATCTCATAATCTTAAAATTTATGTTCATGATTCACTTGGCTTGGGAATCCTTTACTCGTCATTATTCATATGGCCCTGATGTTTGTCCTGAGGTAAGTTTTCCCTTGGGAATAAATGAGAATGGGTACATTTTCTACTTGAGTTGAGATTTTTTTTCCCCCAATGAAGTACACCATGAAACTTGAAATCATTCAGGAGGCAGGCTTTATATATGTATACATATATATATATATATGTGTGTAAATTATTTACTTATTTGTGAGTGAGAGAGAGAAAGAGGAAGGTACAGAGAGAAAGAGAGAGTGAGTGAGTGAGTGAGAGTACAGGCACACCAGCATTTGCTTACATGAGTATTGGGGAATCGAACCTGGGTCCTTAGGTTTCACAGACAAGTGCCTTAACTGCTAAGTCATCTCTCCAGCCCTAGATAGATATTTTAGAGAGTAAATTGTGCTAACTGGTAATATTAATTAACATTTTTCTCCGTGTTTTCTATCTAGCTATCTTTTAAAAACAAAAGCCATAGTAAATGCATCTGAGATGGATATTCACCATGTACCTCTACCAGAAAAAATTACAGAGGTAAAACTGGTTGTATGATTTAATATAACATTTTCTCTTTTTAAAAAATTATTTTAAATTTATGATATATGTGTGTGCACGTGCATGTGTATGGGTATGTGTGGGCCTCCTCCCACTGCAAATGAACACTAGAAATTTGTGCCACTTTTTACATTCAACTGTGTGAATGGCTTGGGAATTGAATATAGGCTAGAAGGTTTTGCAACCAAACACCTTTAACCAACCACCTTCTCATCCCCCCCCCTTTTTTTTTTTGAGGTAGGGTCTCACTCTAGCCCAGGCTGACCTGGAATTCCCTATGTAGTCTCGGGTAGCCTTGAACTCATAGCAATCCTACCTCTGCCTCCCAAGTGCTGGGATAAAGGCATGAGTCACCATGCCGGGCTCAGCACCACCCTCCCCTTTTAATATAAATATAAATATAAATATAAATATAAATATAAGTATAAATATATATGTATGTATGTATGTGTGTGTGTGTGTGTATATATATGAATTTTTTTTTTATTTAAGAAATGGAGGTAGATAGAGAGGGAATGGGTGCACCAGTGCCTCTGGCCACTGCATATGAACTCCAGATACATGCACCACCTTGTGTATCTGGCTTATTTGGGTCCTGGGGAATTGAACCTAGGTCCTTTGGCTTTGCAGGCAAGTGCCTTAACCACTAAGCTATCTCTCTAGCCCCTGGCTCAGCCCTTTTAAAATTAATTTTTTTTTTACTTATTTACATGGATGTGTGTATAGGTATGTACGCACCAGCATCTTTGCCGCTGCAAACAAATGCCAGATACATGTACCTGTTTTTCTTTTGGTTTTTCGAGGTAGGGTCTCGCTCTAGCCCAGGCTGACCTGTAATTCACTATGTAGTCTCAGGGTGGCCTCGAACTCGACAATGATCCACCTACCTGTACCTCCCAAGTGCTGGGATTAAAGGCATGCACCACCATTCTCAGTCCAGATACATGTACCTTTTTTTTTTTTTTTTCGAGGTAGGGTCTCAGTCTAGTTCAGACTAACCTGGAATTCACTATGGAGTCTCAGGGCGGCCTTGAACTCACGGTGCTCCTCCTACCTTTGCCTCCCGAGTACTGGGATTAAAGGCGTGCGCCACCACACCCGGCACATGTACCTTTTTTGTATCTGCCTTTATATAGATGCTGGGGAATTGAACTTGGGCTAACAGGCTTTGTAATTAAGCACCTTTAATCATTGAGAAATCTCTCCAGCCCTACCCCCCCTTTTTTTTTCTCCTGAGGTTGGGTCTCACTCTTGTCCAGGCTGAACCGGAACTCACTCTGTAGCTCCAGGCTGGCCTTGAACTCATGGCACTCCTCCTACCTTTGCTTCCTGAGTGCTGGGATTAAAGGTGTACACAACCATGCCCATTCCCCTTTTTTCAAGTAATGCTGTGGATCAGGTTTATATTCTATCTCTTAATATTGACAGTTCTTGGTAATTTGTACCAATGAATTTAAGGATGATACAGTGGTGTGATATGCTAATAAGCTTGGATACTTTGTTCTTGATTGAATTTACGAGAAGCAAAATGGTGAAACAATACATATACTTTTTTTCTTTTTTTTCGAGATAGGGTCTCAACTGTGGTCCAGACTGACCTGGAATTAACTATGTAGTCTCAGGGTGGCCTCGAACTCTCGGCAATCCTCCTACCTCTGCCTCCCAAGTGCTGGGATTAAAGGCGTGTGCCACCATACCTGGCTCATATATATATTTTTAGTATTTTATTTACTTATTTGAGAGAGAGAGAGAACGGGCTAGCCACTGAAAAGGAACTCCAGACACATGCACCATCTTGTGCATCTGGCTTTATGTGGCTGTTGGGGAGTTGAACCTGAGTCCTTTGGCTTTGCCAGCAAGTGCCTTAACTGCTAAGCTCTCTCTCGCTCCCCATATTTGGGGAGGGAGGGTTGACATGGGGTTTCACTGTAGCTCAGGCTGACCTGGAATTCATTATGTTGTTTCAGGGTAGCCTGGAACTCCCAGTGATCCTCCTACCTCTGCTTCCCAAGTGCTGGGATTAAAGGTGTGCACCATCACGTCCGGCCTAGCAATTTGTATTTTTTAAATTACAGCACTTGGGAGGCAAAGGTAGGAGGATCACTGTGAGTTCAAGGCCAGCCTGGAACTACAGAGTGAGTTCCAGGTCATCCTGGGTTAGTATGAGACCCTACTTGGAAAAACCAAAATTAGAGAAAAAGCAAAAAAACCCCAAACAAACTAAAAAACAACAAAAAACCCCCCAATCTGCTTATTTGTATGTGTGGGAGGGCCGCACATGTGCCACTTTGAATCTGGCTCTACATAGGTACTGGTGAATGAACCAATGCTGATATGCTTTGCAAGTAATCATCTCCAACCACTAAGCCTTCTCCCCAGACCACTAAAGCCATATTTTAAGATCTAGTTTAGGAGGAGGGGTGCTCAACTCCTGTATGACTGTATTCTTTTTGTTGGGCATGGACATTGCCATCTTACATAGATCTGTTGTTTGAATGTCTTACAAGAAATAGTGGTGAAAGCTGGGCATGGTGGCACATGTTTTTAATCCCAGTACTTGAGAGGCAGAGGTAGAAGGGTCTCTATGAGTTCAAAGCTAGCCTCAGACTACATGGTGAATTGAATTCCAGGTCAGCCTGGGCTAGAGCAAAACCCTACCTTGAAAAAAAAAAAACAACAAACAGAAATAGTGTGAAAGAATTATTAAGTGCTTTTCTTTCTTTTTCTTTTTTTTTTTTTGGTGTTGAGAATTGGAGCCATGGCCTTGCACATGCTTTGCTACTGAGCTATATCCACAGTACAGTAGTAGTTTCACAAGCACAGCCATTTAATTGATAGAATTTACTGGAGACAGTTAGTGAAAACTCAAAACACTCATTTTAATCCATACAAAGGGTGTCTGATTTTAACTGGTTAGGATTGTTGAGCAGTTTGTTTCAGGGCAGTGTCACAAATAGGAGAGCAGTACAGAAATAAGCCATCACACCTGCCTTTTTATGTGGGTGCTGGGAATTGAACTCAGGTCCTCATGCTTTCATGCTGCAAGTGCTGTTATCCACTGAGCCATCTCCTCAGAGCCTAAAATTGCATAAATCTGAAGTGACATTACAACCAAATTTAGAGTTAATGTAAGATTCCTTGACAATTTTGTATTCTCTTCCCAGCTAAAAGAGCGGATAATGCTAACGCATACTCACTTAAATTCACTAATGAAGATTCTGAAGGACATGATTCCTGATTGTTCCAACCAAGAAAAGTGACACAGATCTGAGATGTGAGTATCAGATTCAGAAGGCTTTCTATCTTCAACAACAGATGATATGTGGTCATTTTTAATGAATGGGGGATGCTGGACATAGTGGCTCAGCAGTTGAGAGGAAGAGGCAGAAAGTTCACCAGCTCAGTCATCCTTAGCTGCATAGAAAGTTGGGGGCCATCCTGGAATACACAAAACCCTGTGTCAAAAGCAAAATAAAGTGAAAGTAAAAATGAATGGGGTGTGTGGTTTGTTTATGTGTGTTTTTCCAAATGACTTGTGAAGCTGTTCTTTTTCTATTTTTGAAATAGGGTCTTATGTAGCCTAGGCTGACTTCAAATTCCCTATGTAGGCCAGGCTGGCCTTGAACTCCTGATTCTTCTGCCTCCTTCTCCTCCTGAACGCTAGGATTACAGGTATGTGCCATCATACCTGATAAGGCTGTTCTTAGATGAGAAAGTCTGCTGTCCAGGTTTTGTAGCTATTTGCCTTGTTTTAGAGTTGTAGATATAGCTCAATGGTAGAGTACTTGCCTAGCGTGCATGAAATTCTGCCTTCAATTCTTAGTACCAGAAAAAAATAAACAAAAAGCAGGACTGGTGAGAAGGCTCAGCTGTTAAAGGCATTTGCTTGTTGGTTCGATTCCCCAGTACCCACATAAAGCCAGATTCACAAAGTGTCATATTGTGGCTGGAGGTTGCTTGCATTGACTGGAGGCTTTAGTCCACCTATTCTCTCTCTCAAATAAATAATAAATATTACAAAAACATGCTTACTTTGCCATATGTGGTGGCACACACTTGTAACCCCAGCACTTGGGAGGTGGAGGTAGGGAGGATCAGGAGTCTCAAGGTCATCAGTATCACAGTGAGTTTGAGGTCAACCTGGAATTGTTTTAGTTCACTGGTGTCCTAATACCTATCTTTGAAAGCACCTTTAATTGCTAATCACAGATCAGTCAATGCCCCTTGAGTCCATTGATCTAAGATGCACAGTTGGTCAGAAAATAGAAGTGGGATTATGTTGATTTGCTGCTCTTCTTACATGGATCAGTTATGTGAATTCTGATAAAGCATTTTTCTTATATTAAATTTTTTATTGCTGGGCATGGTGGCACATACCTTTAATCCCAACACTGGGGAGGCAGAGGTAGGAAAATCATGGTTAGTTCAAGACCAGCTTGGAGCTACATAGTGTGAGTTCCAGATCAGCCTGGGCTACAGCAAGACCTTACTTACCTCAAAAAACTAAAAAAAAAAAAAAAAAAAAATTATTTATTTGTATGTTGGGGGCATATGTCATGACACACTTATGGAGGTCAGAGGACAACTTTGAAGTCTCTGTGTTCTACTTTCTTTGAGACAGGGTCTCTTGCCACTGCAAATAACTGCCAGACTGCCAAGGAAAATCAGACTGGCTGGCTCAAAAGATTCATATTTTCCTGGTCCTTCCTCCCGTTGTCATTGTTGTAGGCATATTAGGATCACAGATGCAGGTGCCACTTCACATTTGCTTTGTGTGGATGCTGGGGAATGGAACCTAGGCTGTCAGGCTTTTCAAGCAAGTGCCTTTTAAGTGCTGAGCCATCTTTCATGCCTTATTTTTTTCTTATGTAAAATAGATATATAATGTTATATAGGTTAATAAGTTGACTATATGTTATGGTTTGTATCAGTTGTTCCCATAAACTGACGTGTTCTGAATTCTTCACTCTTTTTTTTTTTCCCTTTTTTTCAGGGTAGGATCTTGTTCTAGCTCAGGCTGACCTGGAATTCACTATGTAGTCTCAGAGTGACCTCAAACTCTCAAGAGATCCTCCTTCCTCTGCCTCCTGAGTGCTGAGATTAAAGGCATGTACCACCGTGCCCAGCTTTTATTTTTTGTTTTTTTTGAGATAAGGTCCTGCTCTAGCCCAGGCTGACCTGGAATTCACTCTGTATTCTTAGGGTGGCCTTGAACTCATGGTGTTCCTCCTACCTCTGCCTCCCAAGTGCTGGGATTAAAGGTATGCACCACCACATCCGGGCGTGTTCTGAATTCTTGGTACCCATCTGATAGCAATTTTGGAGGTGGAGCCTTGCTGGAGGAGGTGTGTTGTTGGGGGTGGGCTTATGGATGTTACATCCCATCTCACTGTCTTGCTGATGTTTGCAACCTGCTGCGTAGAGGTGATGTCCAGCCTGTTCTCATGCATGCTTTCTTTGCCACCATGAAGCCAAAGTAACTCTGGTCTTTGTCCCAGCATTGAGAAGGTGACTGTAACCCTACATAATAAACTTGTGGGCTTTTGTTTTTTTGGTGTCTTTTTCTGGTGTTTTTTAAAAAATATTTTTTATAATTTTTTGTTTATTTTTATTTACTTGAGAGCGACAGGCAGAGAGAGAGAGAGAGAGAGAATGGGCACGCCAGGGCCTCCAGCCACTGCATATGAACTCCAGACGTGTGCGCTCCCTTGTGCATCTGGCTAATGTGGGTCCTGGGGAATTGAGCCTTGAACTAGGGTCCTTAGGCTTTGCATGCAAGCTTCTTTAATTGCTAAGCCATCTCACCAGCCCCCCCCCTTTTTTTTTGAGGTAGGATCTCACTTAGGGCTGACCTGGAATTAGTCTCAGGGTGGCCTTGAACTCACAGTGATCCTTCTACCCCTGCCTCCCAAGTGCTGCGATTAAAGGCATGCACCATCACACCTGGCCCTTTTTTGGTGTTTTGAGGAGAGAGGGTCTCATATATGCCAGGCTGGTCTAATAATCATTGTGTAGCTGATGACCTTGAACTCTTGATCTTCTTGCCTCCACCTCACAAATGCTGGGATAACAGGCATGTACCACAATGCTGGATTCAATCTTAATGGTAATAATGATTGTGATAAGACACAATACACTCACCTAAGTGCTATTCTCTTTAATTTTCTGCATTTAAACTTTGGCTGAAAAGTTTATTAAAATATTTTCTTAGGGCTGGAGAGATGGTTCAGAGATTAAGGCATTTGCCTGAAAAGCCTAATGACCAGGGTTCCATTCTCCAGTACCCACATAAAGCTGAAAGCACATGCATCTGGAGTTTGTTTGCAGTTCCTAGAGGTGTTGGTGTGCCCATACTCTCTCTGTGTGTCTGTTTGTATTTCTCTGCTTGCAACTAAGTAAAATATATTTTTTAAAAATGTCAAGATTTAATTTTAAAATTATTCACTTAATAAAGTTTAAGGTGTGAAATCAAGATTCTAGCGTAAAAAAATTAAGAACAGCCAACCTGTTTCTTCACAAAATTTATAATCTAGTTAGAGAATGACACAATTGTAAACATAAAATTAGGACTGTTGGGTGTTGAAGGAATTGAATATGCTACAAGCACACATAGCAGGTGACTGGCTTATTCTGCACTTCAGGGAAGGACTCTCTCTCAAAGCAGAGTTTCAGAGTGTTCTGAAAGAAGTGGAATTTATAAGATGGTGGCAGGAATAGCATGTGTAAAAGTCATGTAAGGTTCGTTCTGTGAAACCCTTTAGATGTCTGCTTTTTTCTTTTTTCCGAGGTAGGGTCTCGCTCTAGCCCGGGCTGACCTGAAATTCACTATGTAGTCTCAGGGTGGCCTCGAACTCACAGTGATCCTCCTACCTGTGCCTCCCGAGTTCTGGGATTAAAGGTGTGTACCACCACGCCTGGCATCTGCAAATGTTTTGAAGGTAGCCTGAAACCAGAATGTACAAAGCCTGGCTTCTTGAAGGGTGTTTTCCCCCTAGAAAATAGGGAACATTAAGAATCTTAAAGACAGAGCTGGGTGTGGTGGTACATGCCATTAATACCAGCACTTGAGAGGCACAGGTAGGATCACTGTGAGTTCGAGGCCACCCTGAGACTACATAGTGACTTCTAGGTCAGCCTGGGCCAGAGAGGAACCCTACCTCAAAAAACAAAAAGCAAAAATAATCTTAGAGACAGAGGTTTGCTGTGTTTTTTTGGTTTTAGACCCTCATTATAGTTGTCCTGTGAACGGTGGGTGGGAGGGGCCCAGGACTTCATATTAGGTACGTCACCACTCTACCACTGAGCTACACCCATAAACCAATAGCTTTGGTTTTTGGTTTATCCAGGTTGGGCTTCACTCTAGCCCAGGTTGACCTGGAATTCATCAAGTAGTCTCAGGGTGGCCTAGAACTTTCAGTGATCCTATTTCTGCCTCCTGAGTGCTGGGATTAAAGGCATGTGCCACCACACCTGGCTTCCCAATACTATTTTTCTTAATCTCTGGATTTGCCCTTTTGGGTAGAAAATTAAGTGGTTGAGCCTAAGATCAAATTAAGGTGGATGGTGTGTGTGTGTGTGTGTGTGTGTGTGTGTGTGTGTGTGTACACATATTCATTGAAGGAAAAAATAACACTTCTTCCATTTTTAAAAAATATTTTTTTTATTTAAGAGAGAGAAAGAGGGAGGAAGGGAAAGGGAGGAGAGAGAGAGAGAATGGGTGTGCTAGGGCCTCTAGCCACTGCAAATGAACTCCAAATGCATGTCATGCACCACCTTGTGTACATGGGCTTTGGGGTATCGAACCTAGATCCCTTGGCTTCGCAGACAGGTGCCTTAATTGCTAAGCCATCTCTCCAGCCCCCTCTTCCACTTTTGAAAGGTACACTAAATATAGCATGCTGGTAAGTGAGCAGACTATAGAACCAAACTGTTTAGCTTCAGTTTGTGGCCTAATTACTAGCCATGAACTTGAAAAATCAAACTCCTTTTTTTTTGTTTTGTTTTAATGTAAAACAGGGATAAAACTAGTCACTCCATCTACAGGGAGGATTAAAAGAATTAAAGAGTATACATAATTGGAACAACTGGATACTCCAAGGAAGAAAAAAAAAAAGAAACTGAATCTTCCTCTGTGTAAATCAAAGAAATGTGAAGATCTACATGTTAAAGGTGCAAAAGCTTTCAGAACAGAACACAGGAAGAAATCTTCATTATCCCAAGGTAAAACAAACAAACAAACAAAAAAAACCCGGGTGTGGTGGCACACACTTTTAATCCCAGCACTTGGGAGGCAGAGGAAGGAGGATTGCCGTGAGTTCGAGGCCACCCTGAGACTATAGTGAATTTCAGGTCAGCCTGGGCTACAGTGAGACCTACCTCGAAAGACAAAAACAAATTCCCTAATCACTAATCATATGAAAGACTTCAGTACTTTACAGTTCAGAGCTTCAACAAAAGACAGATTGAGGCTGGGGCACACCTTTAATCCCAGCAATGGGGAGGCAGAGGCAGGAGGATCACTGTGAACTTGAGACCACCCTGAGACTACATAGTTAATTCCAGGTCAGCCTGGGCCAGAGTGAGACCCTACCTAGAAAAACCAATGGAAAAAAAAAAAGACTAATATGTGGAAAATATATACCAACTGCTGTACATCAGAGAAAATCCAATTAAAAATTGGCAAAATAGGGCTGGAGAGATGGCTTAGTTGTTAAGCACTTGCCTGTGAAGCCTAAGGACCCTGGTTTGAGGCTCGATTCCCCAGGACTCATGTTAGCCAGATGCACAAGGGGGCGCACACATCGAATTTGTCTGCAGTGGCTGGAAGCCCCGGCGCGCCCATTCTCTCTCTCTCTCTACCTCTTTCTGTCTGTCGCTTTCAAATAAATAAAAATAAAAATAAAAAAAAAACAAAAAAAAATTGGCAAAATATTTGAACAAGTATTTTATTTATTTGAATGTGTGTGTGTGTGTATGTGTGCATACATATTAGGACCTATTATTGCTGCACACCAACTCCAGACATATGTACCTCTGCTTTGTGCACCTAGCTTTACATGGGTACTGGGGAATTGAACATGGAATAGCAGGCTTTCTAAGCAAGCACTTTTTATTTTATTTATTTATATTTATTTATTTATTTGAGACAGAGAGAGAATGGGTGCACCATTCTAATCACTCAGCTTTGTACATCTGGCTTTATGAGGGTACTAGGGAATCAAACGCTAGTCGTTAGACTTTTCAGGCAAACGCCTTAATCACTGAGCCATCTCTCTAGCCCCTGAATTTTTTCTCAATTTTTATTAACATTTTCCATGATTATAAAAAATATCCCATAGTAATATCCTCCCTCACCCCCCCCCCCACTTTCCCCTTTGAAATTCCATTCTCCATCATATTCTCTCCCCATCTCAATCAGTCTCTCTTTTATTTTGATGTCATGATCTTTTCCTCCTCTTATGATTGTCTTGTGTAGGTAGTGCCATGAGGTCATGGATATCCAGGCCATTTTATGTCTGGAGGAGCATGTTGTAAGGAGTCCTACCCTTCCTTTGGCTCTTACATTCTTTCTGCCACTTCTTCAGCATTAGACCCTGAGCCTTGGAAGGTGTGATCGAGATGTTATTCAGTACTCCAGGCACTTCTTTCCAGCACTGTGATACCTTCTGAGTCATCCCAAGGTCACTGCTATCTGAAAAGAGAAGATTCTGTACCCAAAGTGAGAGGAGCGTTAACATAAGGGTATAAATATTAAGAGAAGTGTTTACTGGGCAGCTTGATAAGCATAGTATATACATTTTTCCAGACATCAGCAGATGTTACACCCCTAGGGCTCATGATTACCTGTTTTAAGTTTTCAATATCAGGGATGTGTTCCCCCCTATGGAGCGGGACTCCAGTCCAATTGGAGGGCAGTTGGTTTCAGACCTGCCAGTATTGCACCTGTTGGTTCATTTGGCCTGGCTGGCCAATTATAAGGCTTGCAGTGTTCATTGTTGAGTATCTTCACTGGTGGTATCTTTTTCCCATTGCACTACATGTAGACTGGCTTCTTCCAGCTTTCAGTCAGCTGGTCTACATGGAGGAGGTTATCAGCTCAGGTCTAGCAGGATTTCTCAGTGGCCTTGCAGCCCATGTGGAGTCTTCAGCAATAGGGTCTTAACCATCTATTCCTGGTGGGAAACCAAGGGCCTCGGCAATGGCTTATCATGTTTTGGGGGCATCAGGGACCTCCCTGGCCAACAACTCACTGGAAGGTATCCCATCCCTGGCACTGAAAATTTTCTAACAACGATCTATGGCTCCTGAGTGTTCCATTGTCTGAAACCAGAGGATTCCATATGATTTATTTGCATCCTCTTAGATTTTGATTAGCCCTCCCTCCACCTTTCCTTTACTCAATCTCTTCCCCTGACCTTACTTTGGGCCTTTTCAACTCCGTTAATCTATTCTTCTACTTACATATATACAATACCAACCTATTAAGTACCCTCCTCCCTTCCTTTCTCTTCCCTTTATATCTCCTTTTTAACTTACTGGCCTCTGCTACTGAGTTTTTTCCTTCTCACACAGAAGCCCAATCATTTAGCTAGGATCCACATATGAGGGAGAACATGCAGCAGCAAGCACTTTTTTTTTTTAATTTTATTAACATTTTCTATGATTATAAAATATATCCCATGGTAATTCCCTCCCTCCCCACCCCCACACTTTCCCATTTGAAATTCCATTCTCCATCATATTAGCAAGCACTTTTTAACTAAGCCACCTCCTCCAGTCCCTAAACAAGTATTTTAGAGATGAGGACATAGGACTGTGGAATACAGCAGGACTGAGGAATACAGCTCAGTGATAGGTTCCCCCCCACCCAAGGAAGGGTCTCACTCTCTCTCAGGCTGGCCTGGAATTCACTCTGTAGTCTCAGGGTGGCCTTGAACTCATGGTGATCCTCCTATCTCTGCCTCCTGAGTGCTGGGATTAAAGGCGTGTGCCACCACGCCTGGCTTTCAATGGTAGTTTTTATCTGGCATGCAAAAGGCAAAAGTACTAGAAAAAAAATTTTTTTTAACGTTAGTACTGGGGAGTTGATTGAAGGTGCTTGTTTGCAAAGCCTACCAGCCCACATTCATTTCCCTAACACTCAAGTAAAGCCAAGTGCACAGAGTGGTGCATGAGTCTGTGTATTGTTTAGTTGCAGTGATAAGAGACCCTGGTGCACCCATTCATACACACATATAACACTTGGGAAATACTCTAGTACTAACAAAAGTAACATACACTAACAAGATGGGTAAAAATTTATATGTATTACAGTGTGAAGATATAGGAACTCTTGTAAACTACTGTGCCAGTTTTTATACAGTAGCATCAAAGGACAGTTTGGTCTTGCTTAGGAAACTTAAATGTACACAAACCCCATCTACTAGTGATTAAATCCTCTGGTATGTACGCTGAAGAAATGTAGTAAATGCTCAGAAAGAGGTGCAAAAAGTTCATATTCCTATTACTTGTAACTGACAAAAATTCCAAGTCATATTCCATCAAGAGTAGAATGGGAGCCGGGCATGGTGGCGTGCCTTTAATCCCAGTATTCAGGAAGCAGAGGTAGGAGGATTGCAGTGAGCTTGAGGCCACCCTGAGACTCCATAGTGAACTACAGGTCAGCCTGGGGCTGGAGTGAGACCCTACTTCGAAAATCAAAAAAAAAAAAAAAAAGAAAAAAAAAAAGAAAAGAAAAGAAAGAAAAATAAAAGATAAAAAAGAGTAGAATGGTCCAGGCATGGTGGAGCACTCTGGACGTTTGAGGCGGGTGGATTACCATGAATTCAAGGCTAGCTTGGGTTACTGAGTGAGATCGTCTCAATACCCTCTTCCTTCCAGAAGAGTGGATAAATTAATATGTTCATAAATGGGATAGCATATATAGCAACAGGAAAAAATGAACTCGTATTAAAAAATACTTTTATTTGAGAGAGAAAGAAAGCAAATGGGCACAAACATGCCTCTAGCTACTAGAAACAAACTCCAGATGCATGCATCACATGTGCATTTGGCTTATGTGGATTCAGGAGAGTTAAACCAGGGTCCTTAGGCTTTGAAGGCAAGCATTTTAACTGCTAAGTCATCTCTCCAGCCTAAACTAGTACTTTGTAAAAAAAAAAAAAAAAAAAAAAAACCAAGCAAAAAAAAAAAAAACTTTGGGGGTGGAGCTGGAGAGATTGCTCACTGGTTACTGTACTTTCCTGCAAAGCCTAATAACCTGGGTTTGATTCCCAGTACCCATGTAAAGCCAGATACACAAAGTGGCACATGTATCTGGAGTTCATCTGCAACAGCTAGAGGCCCTGGTGCACCCATTCACACATTTTCTGCTTACAAATAAAATATTTAAAAAAATTGTTTTTTGGGGGGGCCTCCAGGCACTGCAAAGTCCAGAATGGTACACCAAGGCCTCTAGCCACTGCATATGAACACCAGATGCATGTGCCACCTTGTGCATCTGCCTTTACAAGAGTACTAGGGAATTAAACCCGGGTTGTTAGGCTTTGCAGGCAAGCATCTTAACTGCTGAGCCATCTCTCCAGTTCCTCTTTATTATTATTATGCTGAGCCATCTCTCCAGTTCCTCTTTATTATTATTATTATTTTTGGTTTTTCAAGGTAGGGTTTTGCTCTAGCCCAGGCTAACCTGGAATTGATTATGTAGTCTTAGGGTGGCCTGGAACTCACAACAATCCTCCTACCTCTGCCTCCTGAGTGCTGGGATTAAAGGCGTGCCCCACCACTTCTGGCTCTATTATTTAGTTTTGTGTTTGTGTGTGTGCACATGCATGTGCTGTGATGGCATGCTGTGGTGGTGGACTAGAAAGTCAGTGGTGTTCTACTCCAGCACTCTTCCGCCCAGTCTTTGTTTTCTAAATCCAGAGCTCATGGGGCAGGACTGGGGTTACAGGTGCATATGGCCACACAAAGCTGTTTACATGGGATCTTGAGATTCAAACTCATGTATTCTTGAGCCTTCATGCTTACACAGGAAGTACAGTTAACTGGTGAGTTGTCTACAGCCTGAATGCTGGGATTAAAGGTGTGCACTAGCATGTCTGGCTTAAAATATATTTTAAAAATCATTTATTTAGCTGGGTATATTGGTGCACACCTTTAATCCCAGGACTTGAGAGGCAGAGGTAGTAGGATCACTGAGTTCGAGGTCACCCTGAGACTACATAGTGAATTCCAGGTCAGCCCTGGCTAGAGCGAGACTCTACCTCGAAAAACAAAAACAAAAAAATTATTTGCAAGCTAGGACAGAAAACAATCGCGTTAGGGCCTCTAGCTGCTGCAGAAAGAACTTCAGATGCATGCGCTGCTCTGTGCACCTGGCTTTACGTGGGTTCTGGGAAACTGAACGCAGGTCATTAGGCTATACAGGCAAGTGCATTAACCATTGAGCCATCTCTCCAGCCTGTAAGACTGTTCCATTTTTTTTTTTTAAAAAAACTGTTTCCTTTCCTTTTTAAAATTTTTTTAAATTTATTGACATATTTGAAAGAATGGGTGTGCCAGGGCCTCCAGCCACTGCAAATGAATTCCAGATGCATGTGCTACCTTGTACATCTGGCTTATGTGGGTCCTGGGAAATTGAACCTGGGTCCTTTGGCTTTGGCAGGCAAGCACCTTAACTGTTAAGCCATCTCTCCAGCCCAAAACATTTTTATTTATTTATTTTTATTTATTTGATAGTGACAGAGAGAAATGGGGGGCGGGATGGAGGAAGGTAATGGATATATCAAGGTCTCCAGCCACTGCAGATGAACTCCAGATGCATGGGCCACCTTGTGCATCTGGCTTTAAGTGGGTAGTGGGGAATCAACCTCAGGTTGTTAAACTTTGTGGATAAGCACTTAACTGATGAGCCATCTCTAAAGCCCCACATTTACACTTTTTAAAAGTTTTTATTTTTTGATGTTTCAAGGTAGGGTCTCACTCTCGCTCAGGTTGACCTGGAATTCACTATGTAGTCTCAAAGTGGCCTTGAACTCATGATGACCCTCCTACCTCTGCCTCTCAAGTGCTGACATTAAAGATGTGAACCCCTATACCCGGCTTTTAAGATGTCTGTGATGATGAAATCATCTCATGACACATTTCTCAAACCGTGTTTCCTTTGCTAAGCACTGACTAGATGCATTCCATAACTCCATATGGTTATTAAATAGCATTGCATATTGAAACTAAAAACTTACCTTCCCCTCTAAATCATATATAAAATATTGATGTTAACAAGGTTTGAAGGAGGCACATGTTACAAAAGAAATTACCTCAGAGGAACTAAAAAGGATTTTGACCTTAATAGCAGAAGCTTGCATTTCCATATGCCAGCATCTACCAGTATACCTGCTTTGTGGTATACATTCTGTAAATGCTGGTTAAATAAAAAATGTCAAAAATCAGGAAGAAGCCGGATGTGGTGGCGCACATCTCTTATTCCAGCACTTGGGAGGCAGAGGTAGGAGGATTGTCATGAGTTCAAGGCCACCCTAAGGCTACAAAGTGAACTCCAGGTCAGCCTGGACTAGAGTGAGACCCTACCTTGAAAAACTAAAAATTCAGGAAGAACAGACACAGTGGCTCATGCCTATAATGCCAGCATTAGGGAGGTAGAGGTAGGATGATCACTGTGAGTTCGTGGCTGACTTGGGCTAGAGTGAATTTCAGGGCAGCATGGGTTAGAGTGAAACCTTGCCTCTTAAAAAAAACAAATAAACAATAATAACAACAACAAAAACCATCAGGAAGTGGGCTAGAGAGATGGCTCCGCCATGAAGGTGCTTGCCTACAAAGCCTTATGACCCAGGTTTGATTCCCTAGTATTCATGTAAAGCCAGATGCACAAAGTGGCACATACATCTGCAGTTTGTTTCTAGTTGCTAGAGACCCTGGTGTGCCCATCCCCCCCCTTTCTGTTTACAAATTAGACACATGTGTGTGTGTATGTATGTATATATATATATGTGTGTGTATATATATATATATATACACATACACACACAGGTTTGTGTATGTGTGTGTGTGTTATGGGCACCATGGCATACATCTAGATGTCAGAGGGCAACTTTGAGGGGTTACACAGTTGCTCAGGAACTGAACCTGGGGTGGCAGATTTTATAAGCAAATGCCTTTAATGCGAACCAACTCTGAGTCCTGTAATCCAATCCAATCCAATCCAATCCAATCCAATCCAATCCAATCCAATCCAATCCAATCCAATCCAATCCAATCCAATCCTTTCCTTTTCTTTCCCTTTCTTCTCTCCTTCCCTTCCCTTCCTCCTTCCTTCCTTTGTTTTGAGATAGGGTACTGCTCTAGTTTCAGGGTGGCCTCAAACTCATGGTAAGCCTTCCACCTCTGCCTCTTTAAGTGCTGGGATAAAAGGCATTTGCCACCATGCCTGGCTAGTATCTTTCTTAGTTGGAAAAAAGAAAACCTTTCATTTTCCCTTAAATCAAGAGAAGCATCTTGATGTACTTTAATATTATTGTTAGATTACTAAATCAGTATTCACATATTAAGTATAAAAACATTTTAAATACTTTGTATAACCTTTCAGATAAGGATTTCCTAGAAGAGTTCAGCCATACTTTTTAACATCCCCTTAACAGAAACTAAAACCAATATTTACTTACTCATATGTAGGGTAGGGTGGCCCTTAAAAGTGAAACAAGAACATGGTTTAAGTTTAAACATGGTGTTCTTTTTCTTTATGTGGTTATATGTCCCCACTAGACAACATACCAAAATCTGTCACTATTAAGGTATCCAGAAACCTAGGTTACTTGTTTGATGATACCTGGAGCCTACTTTAATACAAGCCCATGGAAAGGTTTTTCCCAGCATCACAATTTACAGTACTATTTGAAATGACCTATTTTAAGTAACACATAACACGAAATTTCAGTGCATTCTCAGATCATGCTTTATTGCTAATACATATATATACACACATAGGTGCAGAGTTTCCAACTCTCATAACAGTTCCTTTTTCATCAAGGAAAAAAATTCCTTCAAAACTCCCAAAGATGCATAGATTAAGAAGCAAGCTGCCTTTTGTAGTATTTCTAACATATTCAATGAAAATGTTATTTTCCAATGGAGAATATGTAGAACAAGTACATAGCAAACAACTCTGTACTTAAATAAAACTATTATGAAGAGACGTTAACATTCTTGATCTTTGTAATTACAGGTTAGTGCCAAGACTGTACTGTTGATTAAATATTGCTTACATGTTGTCAGAATACTTGTCTGATCCATGGGAATCATTGCTGAGAATTGAACCCAGGGTTCATGCCAGTTTAGCCAAGTGCTTTACTGACTCAAGCACAAAAGTTTATTTTGAGGCTATGGTATACCATCAACAACAGAAACACAGTTTTGGAAATCACCAGGAACATTAGCTATATTTTGACTTTAAAAGGAGTTTAGAAGTCTGAGCTAATAGAGAAACTTCCTGTGATGTTTGGTTTTCCGATATTACCTGTTTTAAATTGCCTTTGTAGAATATTAGGAACAGATCAGAACTCTGACCTTCCACTTTTATTGGTTGTCAGACATTCAGTGTCAGTGAGTGACAGAGAATATTTATACCTGGGCTATATCTCACCTCCCTATCTGAATGGAAACCAAACATCACATTGACAACTAATTCAGTTCTGAACCACTAAATTTACGGTTCAAACATCACATTGACAACTAATTCAGTTCTGAACCACTAAATTTACGGTTTCAGTTGACATTCACTGCAACGTCCACAGCAAAAAACAATAGTTCTGTGAACATTTTCAATCATACAACATATAACTTGGATTGGACCTAAATGAAAGTCTTATCTGCACTTTTTTTTTCAGTTTATTTATTTATTTATTTTTTGAGACAGGGTCTCACTTTTAGCACAGGCTGACCTGGAGCTTACTCTGTAGCCCAAGCTAGCTTTGAACTCATGGTGAGCCTCCAGCTTCGGTATGAGTATTGGGATAAAAAGCCTAAGCCACCATTCCTGGCCTCTTTATCATTTTCTGTTTAGGTTAAGGTTAGTTTCAGGTTTAAAAAAAATTCTTGTCATAAATACTTGTTGTATTTTGTTAGGAAATCTCACGGTGTTATGGTACTACAACTTTCTTTTCTTTTTTTCAGTGCTAGGGATTGAACCCAGGGCCTTGTGTGTGTTAGGCAAGTGTTCTGCTGCTACACCATACCCCATATTCTTTTGCTACAATAAGCTGATGTTTGTTTATTAAAATAAATGAGAAGTTGTCTTTTTTTTAAGAGCAAGTTTTTTTTTTTGTTCACTGGGGATCAAAGGTTTTAGGCAAGGAATATATTGTTTGACCAATTAATCATGAATAAAACTCTGGCTATAAAAATAAAGTTTTTAGTGTACTTCAGCAATGAGAGAAATCAAACAATAGGTACTATCAGTATTCTCATAACCCTACAATGTGGAAAAGTCCCTTTTGCTGCAGGGTCCTTTACAGCTGGTCAGTACCAATACCATTCAGAACAGATGTCTGTTACCAGAAAACCCCAAAACAATGAAGTATGTACATTCTGACTATTCACTTCCAAGATACATTTTTTTTTTTTTTTTTGGTGAGGGATCTAGATATGTTACCTAGGTTGGCCTCCAAATCCTAGTAGTCATCCTGCCTCAGCCTCCTTAGTATGGACTACAAGCATGTGCATGGCTCTCCCTATTACTTTTAAGAAACACCAAGCTTCCTCTACATAAATTTTATCAGACAAACCTCATTATCTGGTTACTTTACATACTGCATATTGATAATTGCTAACTAAGGAATATCCTACCCTCGTTAGCATTTTCCTTTCTGAAACTCTGCACCATTTTTATTATAGCGATAATAGCTTCTTTATGCCCTTTTCCTAACAGTTTGAATGTTTTGTGGTTGCCCCTGTTTATCTTCTATTTCCCATTTTTGATAGAAGATAAACTTTATTTAGAAAATAAAATAATTAAATTCAAGCTACTGGATTAAGCATTTATTACTTTGTTATTGACAAATGCATATATAAAATTACTAGCAACCAACAGCAATCAAAAATTTCAACCATGCATTAGAATATTAGTTTTCTAGAGTCAGTTATGGGCCTGCCACTATTTCTTGTATCTTCCACTAGGCCTAATTGTAACAAACATGCAGAGTAAATTCCATGATTCAGAGGAACTATGGGAAAAAAAATAATGCATGCAAAATTTCAACTGAAAATCTGAGTTAAATTCCTTAGAAATGTAGGCAAGCACTTGTCTACAATGCTGCTTTTCAAAACAGACACAAGTCACACACAAAAAGGATAAAATTAGGATCTCATTCAGTTTTAAAAGGCCTGTGTGGAAATTGTGGCCCCTGGGTAAAGAATGACATGAAAGCCTTGGGTAAAGAATTAGGAGATACACAGTCTTAAGGAGCATTGAGTTGTTTTGGCCACTTATTGCCATTTCTGTCACTGAAGAACACAGGTGGTACAGGGGACAGTGAAGGTATTTAGGCAGAATGGTTTCTTTTCTGGTTTTCATTAAGGAACAACTCCCTGGGAAAAAGTGATAAGCAGAGCTAATACAATGTAAACTCAAGCATTAATGCCCTGAAATTTAGCATAGCCCTCTGCCTTTTAAAACTGTTGGACAACGGATCCTTCCAAAATAGTGTAATAGCTAAACAATGTTCGGACTAAGCTAGAAGCGATTTGCTTGCACCACAGCACCATGAGAATGTAAACTCCTGACCAAGGGTCTGTTCATATTTTGCATATCATAGATGCATAAGAGTAAACATGAAACCACAATAACTTTGAATAGTAATTAACCACATACTTTGAGACTACAAAAACTTGTAGCACATTTTAGCGTTTAGAACTATTAGCATGGCTGTTAAGGGTAGTCTTTGTCTGAAGTAACTATTGTCATTGCTGCTATCAGCCATGGCTGTTGACCACTCAGATGTCCAAATATTGCTTGGTTGTCCCAGTGTCTAACAGGGATTCACAGCACAGGACATTTAAGGAGAAGCTACTCAATTTCATATAGCCTTTCCCGGTCCCTTAGACTGGTAATGTGTTTACGAGAATCTTAGATCTACAATGTTTATGTTTTACTTTTTTTCATCTCCCTGGCAAAACAAAACAACAGACTCAATCTTTCAGGGATCTTCAAGGTGCTAAATGGCCAAGATGGACGTGAGGTAAAAGGAGTGAGAAGTCACCCTAGCCACTATTAGATCCTGATGTGAGCTGTGATTCCTTAGATCAAGAAAGAAACTAGTTTTCTGGAGTCTCCTTGTTAAGAGTAGGCAGTCACACTGAGCCATAGGCTTCAACATGCACATTAGCATCCCCCCCCCACCCCCATAGTCTTTGGCTATTCCCCAGAGTTTCTGCTAATGTTTAAATTTTAACTTTCTTGATCCATAGCAAGAGGAAAAGCCAGCTACCTAAGGTCTTTTTTCTTTCTTTTTTAAATCAACCATACACAAAACACACTTCCTTTTTAAAGTATTCAGGAAGCCACTGGAGAAAGGTGACAAAACATTGTGCCATTCTACACAATAAATTGCTGTTAATAGGAAAAAAAAAAAAAAAAAAGGCAAACCCCCCACATATTGGGTTCACTGGAACTATAGGAGTACATTTCTTTCTAAGCACTAGCAAAATTTCATTTCAACACTCTAAACCTTGGGGAAACTAAGAAGGACTTTAATATAAACAAAAGTTGATATATATATTCACATACATTCATACTGTTTTAAAAGAAAGTACCCTTTATATGCTCTTTAATCTAGAACATCTTTTTCCTTGTGTGGAACTCTGTTGACTACAGAGTCCAACAAACTCAAGTACTAACCACTTACTCTAATGTACAAATTTGTGAATACAATTTACTATACATGCAAAGCTGTTATTGCTACTAAAATTCTACCTCTTGAATATTATCAGTTTACTTTATGGCTTTTTTTTTGCAACAGGAAATATCTTCTCCTACATACTGTGCTATTTTATATGCATTACCTTTTCAAGTTTTTTAAATTTTATTTTTTGCTTGTGTGTGTGGTGTATGCATCTGTGGTGGTCAGAGTGAATGAGATGTCCTACTCTACTGAGCTTCTGCCTGTTCTTTGATTCAGAGTCTCTTACAGATCCCAGAGCTTACTCTGGTGATTCTCAAGTCTGTGCTTCCCTACGGGACTGGGGTTACAGACATTCGTGGCCATGCCCTGCCATTTATGTGGGTTCTGGGGATTCAACTCAAGTGGTCTCTCAGGCCTCCTCAAGATCTCAGGCTTGCATAGGAAGTACTCTCAATCATTGAGCCCTCTCTCCAGCTCTCCTTTTAAAAAATTTAAATACTTTTCAGAAATGAATTCTCTCAGGCACTAGACGACTTTAAGTACACTTATGAGGATGGATACCTAGGTCCCTGGGGACCTACTACCAGATCTAGTTATTCTAACTTATTTGTGTACAAGATATGCCACATTAAAAAGTTTTACATTTCTTTTTTTTTTTTAATTTTATTTATTTATTTATTTGAGAGCGACAGACACAGAGAGAAAGACAGACAGAGGGAGAGAGAGAGAATGGGCGCGCCAGGGCTTCCAGCCTCTGCAAACGAACTCCAGACGCGTGCGCCCCCTTGTGCATCTGGCTAACGTGGGACCTGGGGAACCGAGCCTCGAACCAGGGTTCTTAGGCTTCACAGGCAAGCGCTTAACCGCTAAGCCATCTCTCCAGCCCAAAAAGTTTTACATTTCTTATCACACTATCAGAACTTTTTTTTTCCAGACAAGGTTTCACATAGACCAGGCTGACTTTCAACTCACTATGCAGCAGAGGATGCCCTTAAACTGATCCTCCTGCCACCACTTTCCACATACTGATTAAAGGTATGCACCACTATATCTGGCAGGATTCTCTTAATTCTGAATTTAAAATATCATTCCAGAAAACAGATACTTCCAATTTTTCTAGGCAGCTTTTAGAGGTAGGAATTCCCTATTACAAAACCCTTTTTCTTTTTTACAGAACAAAACAACACAGAAGGGAGAATCCACTCATTACATGTAACCTACATAGTTTCACTCCATAGAGCTCTACCTCCAATTCTCATGAGCAAGTCTGGAATCCCATCAATGTATAACTTAGATTTGGAAACAAGAAGAGCTTGAAACAACCTAGGATACTCCAAATTATGGACAATGTTCTTCAGTTAACACACATGCTACAAAAAGGATATATAAATGGCCAACAGATTAATAAGTAGATGTGGAAGCATCTGACCTAGCATCTCAGTAAGACATATAAAATATAACTGTTAGTCACAAAAATAGGAAAAATGAAACCAAGACATTTAATGAACATAGCTAAAAACAAGCTCACCTCAAACTAAGCAGCACAGAATCATGAAATGGGACCTCACTTTAGGTTTCAAAAGAATATAAAGGCAGCTAGTTCGAGTCGTCTTATGATACGCTAACGTGCCCTCAAGCAAGGTGAGCCATTAGAAGTTTATTTTTTGGCCTCTGTCTCCTTTCTCTAAAGAGAATCATAGGTTCACATACTTATGAAAAAAGAAAAAATGGACTTTCCACTCGTTTTATATCACTGGTTATTATCAATAATTCATCCTGAAGCTTAAAATTATACTAGGCTCATGCACTAACTCCTAATACGGCACTACAATATGCTACCGAGCACTAATGCTTACAAAACTATACACATCTCAAAATGGAAGACATTGGTGATTTTGTTGTTCTTAAACAACTTGTAACATTTGTCCACAAGTATTAAAATATACATATATATATATATTTCTATTGCACATATCCCGTTTTTGTTTAGTAACTGATCACAAAGGAAAAATTGCCAGTTAGCATGGACAAAGAGGCACATCTACAGATGGAGTCAGTTCTAAAATTATAGTTTTTTGCTATAAAGAAAAAAGAACCAAAACACACCAGGAAACAGAAAAGTATTACATACTGGGCAACTACAAATGGAAATATACCCATGTTGTCAAATGCCATCTGGTGTCAACCATGCATGATATATAAGAACGATTTCTTTGAAAAAGAGCACTACACAATGTTTTTGAGCTTTAAGCTAAAAAAATATGAAACATCTAAAGAAAGTGGATTTGACATCTGTTCAAAAAGGTGGACCAAAGCTGATTTCACTGATGCTGATATCCCCTGCCCTGCCCAAAATGTTGCCTAAGGGGGTGATGGGTGACAGATGCATCTGTGTAACATTCTCTGCTTACCAGGAGACTATTTTTGTCTTATAAAAGGAAGTGAGCAGAGGTACTTAAGAAAAAGGTTACTTTTTTTCATTTTTCTAGATGGTCACACAAGGTACCCCAGCCTTCAGTGGGGATTACAGGTGTTTCCACCATGCCCAGCAACTTAGGTCACCATCATCCAAACTTCTCATGCTTTACCACAAAATGTCCTTACAAAAAGGTTATTTACATTATGTACTATAGTAGAAAAGCTTTTCATTCAAATCACATTGGTTGCCCAATCTGACTAATCATTAGATTGCTGACCATTCCTACTTCTGCTCATTTCCATCACTGAAGTTTTGGTAAATATGCCTTATGTCCCTTGCATCACAGCTCTTGGCAACTATTCCAGAAGTGACATGATCGAAGCTATCTTTCCTAATTTCATCTAACAAGTTTTTCTCTACTCACAAAGAATTGAATAAATGTTTCCCTCTTATGTAAAAACCTGATATTTCATTAATGGACCACTATTGATTTGGGGAGCAAGGCAGGTTTCCATGATAGTCTATTTATCATAAAGCATAACAATCTAATTTATAAAAAAAAGATCAATTCTTACTGGAATAAGTTTTGAGTATTTTTTTTCCTCCAGGTACTGAATTTCTTTTAAATTTACAGTGACTTAACGACAATACCCACACTTGAGGTTCTGTTCAGATCCTGAATTTCTTCTAAGTCTAATCATGACCTGCTGGTAAACTGGGAGCATAACTTGTGAGTCCCATTCTGAGGAGAAACTTCACTTCTAACTGGGGAAAGTGACCTGAGTCCAAGCATTTCAGCCTAACATTGTTACATTAATCACCTAGAAAAATAAAACATCCAACTACCCACCATTAGGCTGAAGGTTATAGATGCATTCATAAAAATGCAACTACACAGTGTAAAAATGCAAAAAGTCAAGATGATGCTACTTAAGACATTTTTGCTTCCTTTTCTTAGAAGAAAGGATTTTTATGGAAGGTTCTTCTTTTTCCTCCACTCTCTAAGTTGAAGGCAAGTAATACTAGAGGATCCATCACACCTTAACAGAAAAACCAAAGTCTCATATGATATACATGATTCCATGAAAAAAGGTGTAACAAATTATAACACAGCAGCCTCTCATATTAGGGAGATGATCAGATCTGGATCAAAACTATACTTGAAAACTTTTTCATTTTCCTTTAATGTTTTTCTTTTTTTAAAAAATGGGTGTGCCGGAGGGCCTCTAGCCACTACAAATAAACTCCAGACGCATGCTCCACCTTGTATAGCTGGCTTATGTGAGCACTGGGGAATCAAACCCCAAGTCCTTAGATTTCACAGGCAAACACCTTATGCCATCTTTCCAGCCCTTTTTTTGAGACAGGATCTTACCAAGTGCCCCAGGCTAGCCTGAAACTTCTGATCCTCTTGATATTAAAATTGTAATTACAAAGCCAGCACCACCTGTATTTTTTTTTTTTTTTTTTTTGTAAAACTCAACTAAGTGCAAGTATGTGTTGACAAGGATAGCTGATCCTTCCTTAGAAGGACAAAAAAATTTTCCAAGGCCTTCTGAAAAGTTAACAACAGCTTCCAAGAGAAAAATCCCTCCTTTTGTTAATAAAATGGATTTACACATGTAAAAATGTGTATCTATACACAAACCCTGGTGGTTTCATTCTCATATCAAGTGAACATTGGTAGCTTGTTTTGCTGCTGCTTTATCACATCAAGGTTTTGTTCTTGTCAGGTAAACCTGTGTCATAGATGAGCCAGGATCCAAGATATATATAGCTTCTCTCATTTCAAATTATGATGAAGATTTGGGATTTACTGCTGCAGTCTCAATTGTACTTATCACATTAGCTGGAAGACGTTTTAAAAACAAACTAGAGTTACTCATTTTTAGTATTTGTTTAGTCTTCTTGTTTGGAGCAAAGCAAAGAATTCGCAATGATCACAACCTAAGTACCTGTTTCAAATTCCTTCCATAGCCAAGTTTAACATAAGACCCAGGTCAGCTGTGTTTTTTCTTCTTGGAGAAGCTATCAGAACAACTGCATCCTAAGGGCTTCACTGTGTTGAATCTGACAAAAGAAAAGCCATCCTCTTCTTCCAAACCAATGAGGTAATATGTCGAGAGACACCCACATTTCACCAGGGAAAGTGGCTGGATTAAAGAATCAGGACTAGCCACTGAGAAGACATGCTTCCTGGGAATACAAAACAAAAATAAGATTATGATAAGCATTTCTGCATGTGCTAACTTAAAAAAGGTATTTAAAACACACATAGGCATGGGAGATGCTTGAGTGCTTGCCATAGCATGGCAGTCTGAGACTCCCTGATTCCCTAGAACCCATGCACACAGCTGGTGTGGCCGTGCGTATTTGTAACCTGTCCTGTAGGGAGCAGAGACTGGAGAACCAAAGAATGTCTGGCAGCTTGTGAAAACCACAGCTTTGTATTCAGAGACTTGGTTTCAAGGACAGACAAGGACCAGTGATAAAGGTCAACTAGTGTTCTTCTCTGGCCTCCATTCACCTGTAAGACTATCTACACACACACACACACACACACACACACACACACACACACACACACACACGCATATACCACATGTACTAACATATACACACACAAAGAAAATACATGTATTTTTTTTCTGTTTTTTTTTTTTTTTTTTTTTTTTTTTGAGATAGATCGCACTCTGTCCCAGGGTAACATGGAATTCACTAGTCTTAGAGAGGCCTTGAACTCAGATGATCCCCCTACCTCTCCCTCCAGAGTGAAAACAGTCCTTTTTAATTATTTATTTATTTATTTATTTGAGAGTGACAGACACAAAGAGAAAGACAGATAGAGGGAGAGAGAGAGAATGGGCGCGCCAGGGCTTCCAGCCTCTGCAAACGAACTCCAGACGCGTGCGCCCCCTTGTGCATCTGGCTAACGTGGGACCTGGGGAACCGAGCCTCGAACCGGGGTCCTTAGGCTTCACAGGCAAGCGCTTAACCGCTAAGCCATCTCTCCAGCCCGAAAACAGTCCTTTTTAAAAAAATTTATTTATTTGAGACAAAGAGGGTGGAGGGAGGGAGAGAGAAAAAGACAGAGAGAAATGGGCATACCAAGGCTTCTAGCCACTGCAAACAAACTCTAGATACATGCACCACTATGTGCATCTGGCTTATGAGGGACCTAGAGAATCGAACCTGGGTCCTTAGGCTTCACAGGGAAGCACCTTAATTGCTAACCCATCGCTCCAGCCCAGAATGGGTGTGGTGGTGTAACTGTAATGTGGAGACAGGAGAATTGCTGAAACTTACTGACAAAGTAAGTTGGCAGCTCTGGTTTAAAGATCTGTCTCAATAAGAGTGACAGAGAAGGGCATCAAAGTCTTCTGGTATCTGCATGCACATGAACATACACAAGTGTATATGCCACACATACTCTACACACAGACAAATGCAAAACAAACCATTTAAGGCAGGGAATATAGCTCAGTGGTCCAGGGTCTCCTTGGGATGTAGATGTCCCTTATTTTGATCCATAGCATGTCAAAATAAAAACAATGAAACTTGTGCTGAGGAGATGGCTCAGAGGCTAAAGTTACTTGCTTGCAAAGCCTGCCTGTCTGGATTTGCTTCTCCAATACCCACATAAATACAAATGCACAAAGTGGTGCATGTGTTTGCAGTGGCAAGAGGCCTTGGCATGTTCATATAGTTTGTTTCTCATGTGCAAATAAAATAGCTAAAAAAAAAAAGTAGTAAAGCTTAAGTAAGTATCTTGTAAAATCTGCCTATGGGTGGGTGGGTTAAAGCAAGGTCTCATTCTCACTCAGGATGACCTGGATCTCATCCAGTAGCCCAGAATGACTTTGAACTCATGACAATTCTACTACCTCAGCCTACTGAATACTGGAATTGAAGGCATGGACTACCAAACCTAGCTCACACTTGTTTTTTAAACATCAGTTGATATTCTTTAATCCAATTAAGTCTGTATATTCTCTGTAGCCAATTAAAAGTATGGTTGGTTATTTATTTATTTATTTTTGAGGTAGGGTCTAGCTGAATCCCAGACTGACCTGGAATTCACTATGTAATTTCAGGGTGGCCTTGAGCTCACGGTGATCCTCCTATCTCTGCCTTCTGAGTGCTGGGATTAAAGGCATGTGCTACCACACCAGCTGAAATATACTCTTTGGATTTTTGATTTTATTCGAGAAAGAGGCAGCTAGAGAGAGAGAAAAACAAACAAACAAACAAATCACGGGTATGTCAGGGCCTCTAGCTACTGCAACAAACTTCAAACATATGCACCGCCCTGTGCATCTCACTGTACGTGGGTATTGAGGCACCAAACCTGGGTCCTTTGGCTTTGCTGGCAAGCACCTTAACTAAGCTCTCTCTCCAGCCCTGATTGGTAATTTATTAAGTTATCATCTTAACCTACTGTGTCTGCTTTAAAAAAAAAGTTTAAAAACAACAACAACTTTATCTACGGAGAGGGGGTAAATGGCCACATCAGAGCTCCTTGGCACTGCAAACAAACTCCAGATGCATATGCTACTTTGTGCATCTGGCTCTATGTGGGCACTGGGGAATGGAATCTAGCTGTCAGGCTTTGTAAGCAAGCACCTGAGCCACTGAACCATCTCTCCAGCCCCACTGCTTTAATGCTTTTGTTAATATACAATACAAGTAAGTGGTGGTGATATACTTGTAGTTCAAGTGACTAGGGAGGCAGAAGCAAGAAGATCAAGTACACTTAGTAGTTTGGGGCCAGCCTAGGCAATGACATATCAAGATCCTGTCTCTCTAAATAAAAGAGGGGAAGACCAGGGACACAATTGACTTGCAAGAACAAGGACGAAAACCCATCAATTATGGGCATGGCAGCACATGCCTGTGATCTCAGTATTGGGGAGGTAGAGTCCTACAGCTTGCTGGCTAGCTTGTCTAGCTGAATCAGTGAGCTCAGTGAGAGACCCTGTCTCAAGGTGGATAGGGTAGAGGAATAGCCCTGACACTGACCTCTGCCCTCTAAACACATACAAACATGTGCACATACACTGCATATATTTATGATACAATCATTAATAACTTAGTCTTTTTTCCCCCTTGTGTAGCTCAGCTTTGATCTCTCAACCCTCACTTCAGCCTCCAGAGTTCCAAGTATTGAGATTACAGGCATGTGCTATCATGCTCGCTTGTCATCAGTTTTTTTGTTCATTTTCTGTGGAAGCTAATGGCTTATTATTTTACTCCCCTCTAGCCCTTTCAGGCTGCTGAGACAGTATTTATATTGATTAGTCCACTACTACTTACTTTCTATGTCCTGAGTTCAGAATTTTGTTTTGAGATAAATATAACAGCACCCAAGGTCAGGAAAATATTTATCATGTGAAAAAGTTCCTGAAAACAAAAAAGAAAATTAAAGACATAGCCCTTACCAGTACTGAATGTATTAGTATGCAATAATTACTTAAACCAAGAAAGCTATTCTAAAAAACATTCATTATCATAAACTATTCCAAAGACCCAATAACAAAGTTCTTTGTACCCATAGTGATTAAAATACAACAAATTTTTTGAAGCAGTAGTTCTGAAACTGTTATGCAGCACTAAGAACAAATGTTTTATTGTGCTTTCATAACACTTGCAGTAGTTTATGGTAGTTTATTTAAGACCTTTGCTTTAACTGCAGATACTCTCCTTTGTAAGCTGGGAAAGCTGTAATATTCCTTTCCTCTGGCCCCCACCTTTTTCTTCTTCTTCTGGATGAGATGAAAAAATTATTCCTGATTGAAGGAGCGGGGGGGGGGGGTTTATTTAGAAGTGTTTCTGTACTGTTGTTTTTCAGTTCATATGTATTATTGTATTCCTATTTGAACTGGACCCAATCATAGTTTTCTGGTTTTTAAGAGAGGGTATTCTTCAACACCCCAATGCCAGGATTACAGGAGTGTACCAACACACCACCAGCCTGTCAGGTTTTTTTGGGGGGGAGGGGTCTGGATTTTCAAGGTAGGGTCTCCCTCTAGCTCAGGCTGACCTGGAATTCACTAAGTAGTCTCAGGGTAGCCTCGAACTCACAGTGATCCCCCTACCGCTGCTTCCTGAGTGCTGGGTTTAAAGGCATGCACCAACGCACCACCTTGTCAGAGTTTCGATCAGGTCTCTCCAATTCGGAGACCAAGTGACAGAAACCTGACTAGAATTTAACTGAGACCCAATGATGGGCTGTAATGCTCTCTAATACAGAGAGGTGGTCCGTATAATCAAACAAGAACCCAACACAAATAGCTGACAGTACCGATACTTGGCAACCATACCACCTAACACACTTTTATGTTTTAGCAGTATTCTCCACAACCATTCCTTCTCTCTCTCACTTTCTCAAAAAAAAAAAAAAAATTAAAAGAAAAAGAAAGAAAGAGAAAAGAATTGTAAACCGTGCCCTTTGGTTCTGGGTAAGAACTCAACCCCGGGGATTCCCACCGAGACCTAGCGTCGGTACAAATGGATGCACAAGGCCATTATCAGGACATTCAAGGACAAAGCTGCTCAAGCCGGTCATTAAAGTTTGGCAGATCAAGTAAGAACAGGGGCGAAGGGACATCGTGGGGCTTGCAGGAGCAGGTGGGTGACACACAGGCAAACGAAGAACCGCGGGGGAGGGGGGCCGTGACACGACGACCTGGTACATCAAATCTCAAGGTCAACCCGTCGGCGACACACAATATGTGGAGCCGCAACAGGCCTGCACGGTTACCTTCACTGAAGACGCCTTGGGCAACCGAGACTCGACGAGGACCAAAAGAAACCAAGCCAAGCTGATCGTCTTAAAAAACGGGGGGCAGCAGCGCAATCCCGAGCGGGGCGAAGGTACAAAAGCAGCCGCACAGAAGGGCGGGCCGGCCGGGAGGAGGGGCCTCACGAGCCGCACACCCGGAAGGCGCCCGCCGGGGGCAGCGGAGGAAGCCCGGGCTGGCGCAGGTCCGTCGGCTCCCGGGCACCCCGGCCCCGGCCGGGCGGTGGACAGCTTCCTCAGCTCACCGCACCCGATCCAGCAGGCGCATTCGGCCTCTCGGAACCACCCGCCCGGGCCCAGAGGCCAACCGGCAGGGACACGCCTCACTCCGCCATCTTCGCTCCTTCCCACGTCCGCCAACCCCGGGGCGGTGGCCCCCACAAGTCCCGCCCAGGTTCCGAGAGCTGATTGGATGTGGCCTAGCGAGAGCGCGCGCGCGCGAATTGCTTCAGTTGCCGGTTGGTTGGAATATGCATCAATCAGTCCTCTGGTTCTCGTTTTTCTGTTGCTTCTGCGTCTTTGGGTTGAGTCACAAGGGAAAAAGGCTTTATAGTTCATTTACTAGGAATGTAAAATTTCCACTTAGACGTGTCCCAGTTTAGTAATGAATGTAGCCAGGCCATGTGACTGTTTTAAGCCACTGTTAAAATGCGTTACTAGTTATTATTTATTTTTACCTTAGCCCAGGCTCTAGGAAGGGTGCAAACAATCTAGAAATCTTCCCTGGAGAGTGTAACAGCCAGATTTCTACAAGCTTAGTGATATTTCCTACTTTAGGAATAAAACACCATTACTTTTGGGGTACTGTTATCCTGACTGCTATTCGATTTCTCCTATCATTTCTATGATGTCAAAATTTATAGAATAACAAAAATTCATAAGCTATGTTAGTTTCATTGCTGACAAGCTGTTAGCAATTACAGGTTCTTTTATTCCAATTTTTTGTTTGTTTGTTTTATTTTAGAGGTAGGGTGTCACTGTAACCCAGGCTGACAGGCTGACCTGGAACTAAGTAGTCCCAGGCTGGCCTTGAACTCACAGTGATCCTCCTACATCTGCCTCCCTGGTGCTGGGATTAAAGGCTTGTGCCACCAAGTCCTGCTTTTTTTTTTTTTTTTCAGACAGCCTCTCTGTGTAGTCCTGGCTGGCAACTTACCCACATTATTTGCAGAATTGTCATGAACCTCTACCTCTGCTTTCTGTGTGTGTACCTGAAAGGCCCAAGAATTCAGAAGCCCAGAAATACTATCACGCTCGTGCTTAAGCGGGCCCATGCATACCTCAAACTCCAGGCTTTACTCTCTGTTGAAAGCAAGTAAAGAATCCCTCTTTTCATTATATCAGAGCCCGCTCCTAATATAAAACTAGGTAAAAAGGGCATGAGATAGCCCTCAAGGATGGGAAATAAGTAATGAAGTGAACCACTTATTTGGTTTCTGTAAATAGCCTGCACCATAAGCCTTAATAGCCCACACTGTAAGCCTTAGTAGCTCGCACCATAAGCTGTAGCAGCCTGCCTCAGACCACCAAGGTCATAGGAGGCTGATACCACACTCTGCTACTCCCACCCAAGGACCTGCGCAAATGCTGACCACCAAGGTCATAAGAGAATGATTGGTCCACGAGGGGCTTGAACAAATTAAACTAATTGGCTTAGAAACTATGGGGTGGCACAAACTTGACTGGCTCGCACCCCGTGGGCTCCTGATATTAAAAAAAATGATTGGTTTAATGCACAGGCTTTGTTAGAAACCCTATAAAAACTGTCCCATTCCTGCATTCGGGGCTCTGCAGTCCTCTACCCCTGTGCGGTGTACGACTGTGGGCCCCAGCGCGCGTGGAATAAAATCCTCTTGCAGTTTGCATCAAGATTGCTTCTCGTGAGTGATTTGGGGTGTCGCCATATCCGGGCAGAGCGTGGGGTCCTCGTTTTGGGGGTCTTACCTACCTACTAGGATAACAGACACCCACCATCATACCTGGCTTTTTATTGTAGTTTTCATTACTAATATTAACTCATAGAGCATATACTATTACACTTTACATAACATAGATACACCGGTTACAGAATGGCTCCCAAAGGGGTAAAGCAGCTTCAGAATTCCGTCTTTCCTGCAGTCAGAGGCAGAGTGTTGACAAGGACAGTCTGTAGATGACCAGATAAGAAGTCAGGTATGCAGAGCTGTTCAGGCACAGAGAAGTCAAATTCAGGTCATGGTGGGAGACCCTTTTAAGGGTCACTTTGAAGTGGGCTGAATGTCATGGATAGAAGAAACCACACTTGAGCTGGAATATGGAGCAAGAGGCAGGAGACCTTTGCTATGGCAATTTTCATAGATGAAGCTTGTGAAGTGACCAGGTGACTAGACAGCATGCCTGCCACATTGTAGTAATGGCATCTCTTCTTCTAAAGTTGAAAACCTGGGGGAAAAAAAGGGAGAGAAGAAACTATCCTGTATGTGACTCATAATTTAGGAACATTTCTATTAGGTTTCTTCTTTCTCTCCAGCCCACCCCCTCACACAAACACAATATAGATGTATTAAAGAAAAGCTAGGGTAGGGACTTCCAGATAAGATGGTGGCATACCAGCCACACCAAAGCAGCCTAGAGAGAGAAATAAGCAAACAGAAACAGTAAAATAGACTCTTCTACTGAAAAGTGAAGGTGTATAAGTTATTATCAACCATAGCAGAAAAGCAGGACAGACCAAGATCTTTCAGAAAGGAAGAAATAGACTAGAATCCCGCTAAGGAACCAGCAGCCCTGATCCATGAGTCCACCCACCTGGCAGCACAGAGCTACAGGAGCAGAAACAAGGTGAAGGGATTTTCTACTCACAGCCTCCTTGCAAAGTCAAGAATACTGACGGAGCAGACAGCAGAGGCCAGCTGAGCAGCTGCTGAAGAACACAAACGGGACCAGCAGAGTAGCTGTGGTACAACTTCAGGCACCCTGCAAAGTCTGCCTTCCCCTATCTGTCAGGGCTGTGAAAAACTGGAGAACTCATTTATCCCCCAGCCACCTAGCCCTGAGAAGTGGGATCAAGGTGATCTCAGCATTGGTGAAATTGCAAGCTATCCCAGAAAGTAACAGGACCTACTTATATAAAGCCAGATACATAGGCCTGCAGTGGAAGTGCTAACCCGTCTTTCCATGTCAGGAAAGGTTATGTATTACATTTGAATGATATAGTCTTTGTTGGCTTTATCCCTTTCAAATAAGCTGTATTTTGGTGTTGACTATTATTGCCTTTGATGTTCCCTGATTTTTAGGACCTTTGTCTTTTTCTTCTGTCATTATTGGCAAAGACTAACTGGCTGCAGGCTGACTTGGGACCCATTTCAGACTAGAAATCTCAACCTTCTAGTTAACAGGATTATGGGTATGGGGCAACATACACCCTTTGGGATTTTGGCTTTATTAGATTATCTGTTTAGTTTAATCCACATGCTTGTATAATTACTCTGTGCTGGTTTTGATTGAATGTGTGTATATTGCTCAGTTGAAGTTTAGAATTTGGCAGTAATTTTCTTCATCCAGTCAACTACAATGCATAAACAGCAGGCAAACTCAACATCTAGGGTCACTTCTGCTGTTTCTCTTGGAGTATAAGAACTATACCTGGCATCTTAAACTCCTCCCCTGAAGATATATAAAGTCGGATTTATGCAGCTAAGAACACTGCAGATAACCCAAGAATCAAATTAACTCAAGATGCAAAAAATCTTTACATCATAATATAAGAAATAGAAAGAATCAAGATAATACAATGCCACCAAAATTTATAAATCCATCAGAAATGACCTCCAGTGAGACTGCATTAGATGAAATGCTGGACAAAGATTTCAGAAAAATGATTATATCTCTGTTCAAAGAAATCAAAGAAGAAATCAAAGAAATCAAAGAAGAAAACCAACTCTTGAAGGTGAACACATGAAATCAACCTAATGAAATAAGGAGGACAATACAAAACATGAGCAAGGAAATAGAAATAATCAAAAAATGCCATTCAGAAATACTAGAAGTTAAAAGCAGAGTAAGTTAAATAGAAAACTCTGTAGAAAGTCTCACCAATAGAATGGATCAAGGATAGAATAGGTGGCAGATATACTACAGTCCAACAAAGAGAAAAACAAACTAGTAGGAAGGTATGAATGGGAATTTCAAGACATTAGGGATACTATGAAGAGATCAAACACAAGAATCCAGGGCATAGTAGAAGGAGAAGAAATTCACTCCAAAGGCGTAACAGGTATTTTCAACAAAATAATGGAAGAAAACATCCCCCAAGTAGGGAAAGTGATACCAATACAGATGCAGGAAGTCTATAGAATGGCAAATAGACAATATCAGGAAAGAACCTCTCATTGTCCTATTATATTTTTTTGTTCATTTTTATTTATTTATTTGAGAGTGACAGAGAGAGAGAGAGGCAGATAGAGAGACAGAGAGAGAACAGGCGCGCCAGGGCTTCCAGCCACTGCAAACGAACTCCAGATGTGTGCGCCCCCTTGTGCATCTGGCTAACGTGGGACCTGGGGAACCGAGCCTTGAACCGGGGTCCTTAGGCTTCACAGGCAAGCGCTTAACCACTAAGCCATCTCTCCAGCCCTCATTGTACTATTATAATTAAATTACAAAATACATAAACCAGAGAAAATTTATTCGAAGCAGTTAGAGAGAAAAATCAATTCACATACAAAGGCAAGTCCATCAGGATAACAGCAGATTACTCAACACAAACTTTAAAAGACAGAGGGGTTTGGGATGATGTATTCCAAGTTCTGAAAGATAACTGTGAACCAAGATTACTTTATCCTGCAAAGCTAACCATTCAAATAGATGGAGAAATAAGGATATTCTACAACAAAAGCAGACTAAAGGAATATGTGAAGACTAAAGCAGCTCTACAGAAAATACTTGAAAGGATCCTCCATGCTGAAGAGAAAGAAAAACACACACATCAGGAAACTTCAAAAAACCATACTCAAATACTAGTTAATACAAGAAAGAAAAGGGAAATCTGGAAGCACTAAAAAATAAGAAAAATGGCAAGAATAAATACACACCTTTCAATAATAACTCTTAATATCAATAACCTCAATGCACCAACCAAAATGCACAGGTTTGCAGACTGGGTTACAAAGCAGGATCCTTGATTTTTTTTCCTCCAAGAAATTCACCTTTCCACAAAAGATGGACGATATTTTAGGGTGAAAGGCTGGACAATGGTGTTTCAAGCAAGTGGGCCTAGAAAATAAACAGGTGTTGCTGTCCTAATATATGACAGGGTAGACTTCAGACCAACATTATTTAGGAATGATAAGGAAGGTCACTTTATATTGATTAAAGGATCAGTCCAATAGGAGGACATCACAATCCTAACCATATATATGTATCTAACATGGGGGCTCCCAATTTCATCAAAAACTATTAAAACTAAGGTCACAGATAACAGCAAACACAGTTGTAGTTGGTGACTCCAACACCTCATTCTCATTAATTGACAGGTCATGCCAGCAAAAAATAAACAGAGATGCATCTGGATTAAATGAGGTCATAGAACAAATGGACCTAACAGATATCTACAGAATATTTCATCCAAATGCTGCAAAATACACATTCTTTTCAACAGCACATTGGACATTCTCTAAAATAGACCATATATAAGGACACAAAGCAAATGTTAACAAATACAGGAAAATTGAAATAATTCCTTGCATTCTATCTGAACCCAATTGGATGAAACTACAAATCACCAGCATGAAAAGCTATAGAACATACACAAAATCATGAAAACAATACACTACTAAATGATGACTGGGCCAATGAAGAAATCAAGAAGGAAATAAAAAAATTCATAGAATTAGCCTGATGTGGTGGCACATGCCTTTAATCCTAGCACTTGGGAAGCAAAAGTAGGAGGATCGTTGTGAGTTTAAGGATATCCTGAGAATACATAGTGAATTCCAAGTCAGCCTGAACTAGAGACCCTGCCTCAAAAAACAAAAACAAACAAAATTCATAGAATCAAATAATAATTACAACACACCATACCAAAACTATTGGCACACAATGAAGGCAGTCCTAAGAACAAAATATATAGCTTTAAATATCTATATTAAGAAATTAGAAAATTGCAGGAGACACTAGGAAATAGGAAAGACATCCCTTGTCCTAATATTGTGAAAATGGTAATCTTACCAAAAGCAATCTCCACATTTAATGTAATCCCCATCAAAATTTCAAATAGCATTCTTCACAGAAATAGAAAAAAAAATCCAAAAATTCATTTATAAGCACAAAACCCCTCAAATATCTAAAACAATTGTGAGCAACAAAAATAAGGCTGGTGGTATCACTGTACCTGATTTCAACATATATTACAGAGCCACAGTAACAAAAACACTGGCACAAAAACAGACATGTAGATCAATGGAACAGAATAGAAGACCCAGATATAAATCCTGGTAGCTACAACCACTTGATCTTCAACAAAAATGCCGAAACTACTCATTGGAGAAAAGACAGCTTCTTTAGCAAATGTTGCTGGGAAAACTGGATATGTATCTGTAGAAGGATGGAAATAGATTCTTATCTCTCTCCATGCACAAGAACTAAGTCCAGGGCTGGAGAGATAGCTGAGTGGTTAAGCGCTTGCCTGTGAAGACTAAGGACCCTGGTTTGAGGCTTGATTCCCCAGGACCTATGTTAGACAGATGAACAAGGGGGTGTACACATCTGGAGTTCATTTTCAGTGGCTGGAGGCCCTGGCGCACCCATTCTCTCCCTCTTCCTCTCTCTCTCTCTCTCTTTGCCTCTTTCTCTCTCTGTCACTCTCAAATAAATAAAAATACCAAAGGAAAAAAAAAAAGAAGAATTAAGTCCAAATGGATCAAAGACCTTAATATCAGGCCTGAAACTCTGAAACTGCTAAAGGAAAAATTAGGGGAAATTCTTCAACATATTGGTCTTGGGAAAGACATTCTGAATACAATCCCAATTGCTCAAGAAATAAAGCTACAGATCAACCACTGAAACTTCATGAAACCACAAAGCTTTTGTACAGCAAAGGGCACTGTGGATAGAGCAAAGAGGCAACCTACAGAATGGAAGAAAATCTTTACCAGCTATTCATCTGACATAGGGTTAATATCTAGAATATACAAAGAACTCAAGAAACTAAATAATAAGAAATCAGACAACCCAATTAAAAAATGGGCTTTGGAACTAAATAGAGAGTTATCAAAGAAAGAAATACAGATGGCATATAAACATCTAAAGAATTGTTGTACATCCCTAGTCATCAGGGAAATGCAGATTAAAACTACACTGAGATTCCATCACACTCCTGTCAGATTGGCTACTATCATAAAACAAATGACCATAAATGCTGGTGAGGATGTGTCAGGAGCCATAGAGCAAAAGCCTCTCCATTTTGCCTGGGCCTGCTCATAAACTGACTCATTACTCAGAAAGCTGGTCCATCCAGCTTTCTGTTAGGTACTTCTGGAACTGGTCAGCAGACTGCTTACAGAATCTTATTTTGGAAAAGGCCAGTTTATGGTCAGGATGTGAAGCCTGGTGCAGTCAGGATGTTAAGCCAGTTAGGCAAGATTAGATGAACACCTAATTACATCCCCTCTAGGTTTCCTGACAACTCCTTGCCCTGGACACATCCCCTTCCCCCTACAACTCCTTGCCCTGACCATGTCCCCTTCCCCCTACAACTCTATATAAACCTACATGTAAGAATAAACTCTTGAGGCCGTGACAAACATCTAGCATGGTCTCCTTCTTGTATCTGTTTGCCTTATTTCATTCAGGTTGATTTTTCACCTTGCTTCTTTGTTTGACTCCCTGCTGGCTGGGGCAAGGATGCAGAAAAAGGGGAACCCTTCTACACTATTGGTGGGAATGCAATTTGGTCCAGCCATTGTGGAAATCAGTGTGGAGGTTCTTGAGACAGCTAAAAATAGATCTACTATATGACCTAGCTATAGCACTCCTAGGCATATATCCTAAGGACTCTTCTCACTGCCAGGGAGATACTTGCTCAACCATGTTTATTGCCACTCTACTCACAATAGCTAGGAATTGGAACCAGCCTAGATGTCCCTCAACTGATGAGTAGATAATGAAGATGTGGTATATTTACACTATGGAGTTCTATTTAGCGGTAAAGGAAAATGAAGTTATGAAACTTGCAGGAAAATAGATGGATCTAGAAAGTATTATACTTAGTGAGGTAACCCAGGCCCAGAGAGCCAAATGTCACATGTTCTCTTTCATTTGTGGATCCTAGCTACAAATGATTGGACTTCTATGTGAGTAGGAATAAAACTCAATAGCAGAGGCCAGTATGCTAGAAAGGAGATATAAAGGGAATAGTAAGGGAGGGAGGGGCCACTTAATAGGATAGTATTATATATATGTAAGTAGAAGAACAGATTAATGGGGGTGAAAATGCCTAAGTGAGGTCAGGGGAAGAGATTGAGTAAAGGAAAGGTAGAAGGAGGGCTAATCAAAATCTAAGAGGATATAAATAAGTCATATGGAAACCTTCTTTTTTGGACAATGGAACACTCAGGAGCCATGGGTAGCTACTAGACAATTTTCAGTGCCAGGGATGTGTGGGATACCTTCCAGTGGGTTGTTGGTCAGGGAGATTCCTGATGACCCCAGAACACTATAGGCCATTGTCATGACTCTTGGTTTCCCACCAGGAATAGATGGAAAGATCCTATTGCTGAAGACTCCACATACTTGCGCCACAAGGTCACTGAGAAATCCTGCTGGAGCTGCCTGATACTGAAAACCTATGTGAGGGTAGTAATGAACCCTAGGGGTATAATGTCTGCTTATATTTGGCTAAATGTACATACTGTGATCATCAAACTACCCAGTAAGCACTTTTCTTAATGTTCATACCCATATATTAAAGCTACTGTCACTTTTGGTTAGAGAAACTTCTCTTTTCAGATGACAGTGACCTCTGGGATGACTCAAAAGGCATCATGGTGCTGAGAAGAAGTGAGAGAGGAGTGCTCAGCACTGCAATATCTCTATCACACCTTCCAAGGCTCAGGGTCTGTTGCAGAAGAGGTGGCAGAAAGAATGTAAGAGCCAAAGGAAGGGTAGGACTCCTTATAACGTGTTCCTCCAGACACAAAATAGTCTGGACATCCATGACCTCACAGTGCCTGATACTACCTACACAAGCCCATCATAATAGGAGGAAAAGATCATGTCAAAAATGAAAGAGAGACTGATTGAGAGAGGGAGGGGATATGATGGAGAGTGCAGTTTCAAAGTGGAAAGTTGGTGGAGGGAGAGAATTACCATGGGATATTGTTTACAATTGTGCACTCTGTCAATAAAAATATAAATAATAAAAAATTAATTAAAAAGGTAGCAAGTAAACAATTCAATGCTTCACCTAAGGCCTGGGAAAAAGAAGAACAAGGTAAACCAAAAATCAGTAGATGGGAAGAAATAATAAAGATTGGGGCAAAAATTAATGAAATAGGAGCCAAAAAAAACCACCTCACAATCAATGAAACAAAGTGTTGATTCTTTGAAAGGATGAACGAGATTAATAAACCCTTAGCAAATCTGACCAAAAGAAAGCAAAGACATAAGTCAATAAAGTTAGAGATGAAAAAGGCACCATTACAACAGATACCAGAGAAACTCAGAAAATCATAGGGACATACTCTAATAACATATACCCCACTAAGTTTTAAAATCTGAAAGAAATGGATGATTGTCTTGATTTATATGGCACACCAAAATTAAATAAAGATGAGATTATCCCATTAAATAGACTGATAACAAGTATGGAGATCCCAGCAGTTATAAAAATTCTCCCAACTGAGAAAAGTCTATGCCCAGATGGATTCACTGGTGAATTTTACCAGACTTAAATGGATGAACTAACACCAAAACTTCTCAAACTTTTCCATAGAAAAGAAAAGGAAAGAATCCTATCAAACTTCTTTTAGAAGCTAGCATCACCCCGATACTGAAACCAGACAAAGATATAACAGAAAAAAAAAGAAGACAATTCCAGACCAATTTCTCTTAGGAACATAGATGCAAAGATTCTCAACTAAATATTGGCAAAAAGAATACAAGAGTATATCAGAAAGACCATTGACCCTGACCAAGTAGGCTTTATCTTAGAGATGCAGGGATGGTTTAACATATGGAATCCATAAATGTAATACATTTTATAAATGGACTGACGGGGAAAATTCACATGATCATCTCATTAGGTGCAGAAAAAGCATTTGACAAAAATCCAGCATCCTTTCATGATAAAACTCCTACAAAGACTGGGAATAGAAGGAACATTTCTCAAAGTAATAAAGGTCATTTATGACAAATCTATAGCCAACAGAATACTAAATGGAGAAAAACTTGAAGCTTTGCCTCTAAAATCAGGAAGAAGACAAGGATGTCCACTGTCCCCACTTTTATTTAATGTAGTACTGGAAAATCTTAGCCATAGCAATAAGGCAAGAAACATTCATAAAAGGAATACAAATTGGAAAGGAAGAGATCATTTATTATTATTTGTAGATCATATGATTCTTTATATAAGGGACCATAAAGACTATATCTGCAAACTGTCAGAGCTGATAAACATGTATAGCAATGTAGCAGGATACAAAATAAACACGCAGAAATTAGTAGCCTTCTTATATACTATCAACAAACATACTGAGCATGAAATCAGAAAGTCGCTCCTATTCACAATTGCACCCAAAAATAATTTGCCTTGGAATAAACATCACCAAGGAAGTAAAGGATCCCTACAATGAAAAATTTAGAAAAGCCAGGCATTGTGGCACATGCCTTTGATTCCAGCACTTGGGAGGCAAAGGTAGGAGGATTACCATGAGTTTGAGGCCACCCTGAGATTACATAATGAATTCCAGGTCAGTCTGGGCTAGAGTGAGACCCTACCTTGAAAAACCAAAAAACAACAAAAAAGACCAGCCAACCAACCCACCAACCAACCAAACAAAAACCTTTAAAACACTCAGGACACAAAATTATAGAAGAAAGTAGGAAATTGAAAGTCATCCCATGTTGTTGGATTAGAAGAATCAGTATTGTGAAAATAACAACCTTACCAAAAGCAATCTATCCATTTAATGAAATCCTCATCAAAACCCCAATGGCATTCTTCATGGAAATAGGAAAAACAATCCTAAAATTCATGTGGAGGCACAAAAACCTTGAATAGCCAAAACAATTTTGAGCAACAAAAATGAGGCTGGTGGTATTGCCATACTTGGTTTTACCTATATTACAGAGCCATAATAACAAACACAGGATGGTACTTGCACAGAGACATGTAGATCAATGGAGCAGAAAATAGGACACAGGTTGCCAAAAATATTCTGTGGAGAAAAGACAGCCTCTTCAACAAATGGTGCTGGGAAAACTGGATATGTATCTATAGAACTATAAAAATAGATTCTTATCTCTTTTCATGCACAAGAATTAAGTCCAAATGGATCAAAGACCTTAATATCAGACCCAGAACTTTGAAACTGCTAGAGGAAAATGTAAGGGAAACCCTTCAACATATTGGTATTGGCAAAGACTTTCTGAATATAACCCCAATTGCTCAGGAAATAAAACCACTGATAACCTCTGGGACCTCATGAAATTACAAAACTTTTGTACAGAAAAGGACACTGTGAATAGAGCAAAGAGGCAACCTACAGAATGGTAAAAAATCTTTGCCAGCTATACATTGGACAGAGGATTAATATCCAGTATATACATAGAAGTCACAAAATTAAATAATAAGAAATCAAGCAACCCAATTAAAAAATGGGCCATGGAACTAAATAGTGAGTACTCAAAAGAAGAAATACAGATGGCTTATAAACATCTAAAAAAATGTTCTTCATCTTAGCCATCAGGAAAATGCAAATTAAAAGTACTTTGAGATTCTATCTCACACCTGTCAGAATGGCTGCCATCAAGAAAACAAATGAGGCTGGGCATGGTGGCTTATACCTTTAATCCAAGCACTCAGGAGGCAGAGGTAGGAGGATGGCTGTGAGTTCAAAGCCACCCTGAGACGACAGAGTGAATTCCAGGCCAGTCTGGACTAGTGTGAGACCCTACCTTGAAAAATAAAAAAAATAAAAATAAAAAAAAGGAAAACAAATGATAATAAATTCTGGTAAGGATGCAGAAAAAAGAGAAAGCCTTTCTACACTGTTGATGGGAATGCAATCTGGTCCAGCCATTGTGGAAATCAGTGTGGAGCTTCCCAAGACAGCTAAAAAGAGATCTACCATATGACCTAGCTATGCTGCTCCTAGGACATATATCCCAAGGACTTGTTTCACTACCTTAGAGATACTTGCTCAACCATGTTTATTGCTGTTCTATTCACAATAGCTAGGAAATGAAACCAGCCTAGATGTCCCTCAACTGATGAATGGATAATGAAGATGTGCCACATTTATACACTGGAATTCTACTCAGGGGTAAAGAAAAACGAAATTATGCAGTTTACAGGAAAATTGATGGATCTTGAAAGGATTATAGTTAGTGAGCTAACCCAGGCCCAGAAAAACAAATGTCACACGTTCTCTCTCATATGTGGATCCTAGTTATGCATGATTGGACTTCTATGTGAGTTGGAATACAACTCAGTAGCAGAGGCCAGTAAGCTAGAAAGGTGATATAAAGGGAATGGAAAGGGAGGGAGGCAGACTTAATAGGATGGTATTGTATATATATAAGTAGAAGAACATATTAATGGAGATAGAAAGATCTAAATGAGGTCAGGGGAAGAAAGTGAGTAATAGACAGGTGGGGGGCATGGGCTAATAAGTATATAAGAGGGTATGAGTAAGTCATATGGAAACTTACTTTTTTTGTTTTAATGGTGGAACACACAGATGCCATAGATTGCTGCTAGAAAAAGTTCAGTGCCAGGGATGGTGTGGTGGTTTGATTATGTCCCCCATAAACTTAAAACTTAGATGTTCTCAATGCTAGGTTCCCAGTTGATAGAGATTTGGGAATTAACACCTCCTGGAGGGAGTGTATTGTTGGGGGCAGGCTTATGGGTGTTATAGCCAGTTTCCCTGTGTCAGTGTTTGGCATACTCTCCTCTTCCTGTTGTCCACCTTATGTGGGCCAGGGGGTGATGTCCACCCTCTGCTCATGCCATTGTTTTCCCTGTCATCATGTAGCTTCCCCCTTGAGCCTATAAGTGAAAATAAACCTCTCTTCCCCCGCTCCCCCACAAACTGCTCTTGTTTGGATGATTTCTACCAGCAATGCGAACCTGACTGCAACAGTAAAGTGGTACTGAGAGTGTGGTTGCCGCTAGACACCTGACTGTGTGGCTTTGTACTTTTGGAGCTAATTTTCAAGAGGAATGTGGAAGGATTTGAAACCTTGGCCTAAGAGTTGCCTTGCAGTGCTGTAAGTACAGCTTGATGGACTATTCTGGTCAGAGTTGAAAGAACTGAATGCAGTAAAAACTATGGACTGTGAAGTTTGGCTTATGAGGGAGAGAAAGAGAGAAAGAGCTTTGCTTGGACTGGGCTAGCAGTTTGTATGAGGCTTGCTGTCATGCCCGTGTCCTGAGAACTTGTGCAGGGTTGCTTTGCATAGAAATGAACTGGTGTGAGCAGAGAGATATGACACAGAAAAAATGAAATATTTGGGCCTAAACTACTACCCATTCACCTGAAAATTGTTCGAGAGTTTATAACCTTTAGGATTGGGCCAGCTGACTTGTACTGGGGCAACGGGAAGAATGCATACTCTTTTGAAGGGGCATTAGTGCTTAAGGAGTATCCTGTTCTTCAAAGTCGGCTTTATTCCCCCCTGGATTAACAGGTTGGCACTCTGCCTTGGTGGAATATAAGAAATGCAGGAAAGAGAGGGTCATTGAGTTTGCAACACAGTCTTGTGTTTTGGAAATGGCCATGGGCAGTGTAAAGCATGATTGCTTACAGTGAGACCTGATGCAGCCATGAGGATGCACTGTGGATTGCAGTGGAGATGCCAGGACCATGAGACGGCTGCTACAGAAAGCTGCCTGCCCCGTTGAAGTTTTCTAGGACTGTGAGTAGCCTGGCTGAAGGGGAAGAATTGGAATACCAGAGACTTGTTGCCTGCTAGAATTATCAGACTTGGAGATTTGTCACTAGCGAGGGTTGTTGGACTTGGAGCTACAGAATTTGATGTTTGCCATGGTTGTTTTAAATCCTGTATTGCTTGAGTATTTCTTTGCTATGCCCAATGCCATCTTTTGCAGTGTAAATGTTTATTCTGTGCCATTATGGTTTTTTTTTAAAAAATTTGAGGTTATTTTTTGGTATTATGGCTCAGTTAAAAGATTTTGGACTATGGGGATGTATGAACATCATTTAAATTGATAAAAACCTATGGGGAATTTTAAAGTTGGATGAATGTATTTCATTTTGTATCATGTATGGTTATCAGTTTACGGTGGCCAGGGGCAGAATGTGGTGGTTTGATTCAGGTGTCCTCCATAAACTTAGGTGTTCTGCATGCTAGGTTCCCAGCTGATGGAGATTTGAGAATTAATGCCTCCTGGAGTGAGTGCATTGTTGGGGGTGGGATTATGGGTGTTATAGCCAGTTTCCCCATGCCAGTGTTTGGCACACTCTCCTATTGCTATGGTCCACCTTATGTGGGCCAGGAGGTGATGTCCACCCTCTGCTCATGCCATTGTTTTCCCTGCCACCATGGAACTTCCCCCTCAAGCCTGTAAGCCAAAATAAACCTCTTTTTTTTTCCCACAAGCTACTCTTGGTTGGGTGATTGCTACCAGTAATGCAAACCTGACTGCAACAGGTGGGATACATTCCAGTGAGTTGTTGGCTGGGGATGCCCCCAGAACATTACAGGCCATTGCAGAGGCCCTTGGCTTCCCACCAAGAATAGATGGTAAGACTCTATTGCTGAACACTGCACATACTTGGGCTGCAAGGCCACTGGGAAATCCTGTTGGAGCTGAGCTTAAATCCTCCTCCATATAGAACAGCTGACAGAAAGATGCAAAAAGCTACACTCCATGTAGTTCAATGGGAGAGAGAGAAATCACCAGTGGAGATACTCAATAGTAGACACTGCAAGCTTTAAATTTGGTCAGCCAGGCTAAACAAACCAACAGGTGCAATAGTGGCAAGTCTTTCATGGGGGAAACCAACTGCTCTCTAATTAGACTGGTGGCCCACTCCATGGGAGGGAATACATGCCTGATACTGACAACCTATGACAGGGAAGTCATGTGCCCTAGGGGTGCAATGTCTGCTGGTGTCTGGCTAAATGTATTTACTATGCTCAACAAACTTCCTAGTAAGCACTTCTCTTAATGTTCATACCCATATATTAATGCTACTCTCACTTTTGGTTAGAGAAGATTCTCTTTTCAGATGGCAGTTTCTTTGGAATGACTCAGAAGGCATTATGGTGCTGAGAAGTAGCAGAAGAGTACTCAGCACTGAAACATCTCTATCACACCTTACAAGGCTCAGGCTCCATTGTGGAAGAGGTGGTGGTAGAAAGAATGTAAGAGCCAAAGGAAAGGGACTCCTTACAATGCGCTCCTCCATATACAAAATAGCCTGCATATCCATGACTGCACAGTGCCTAGCACTACCTACACAAGACCATCATACTAGGAAGAAAATATGATGACATCAAAATAAAAGAGACTGATGGAGAAGGGTAGGGGGCATGATGGAGATTGGAGTTTCAGAGGGGAAAGTTGGGGGAGGGAGGGAATCACCATGGTTTATTGTCTATAATTATGGACGTTGTCACTAAAAATAAATAAATAAAAATAAAAGCTAGGGTAGAGGGAGGTCTTTGTCACAGGTTTGAGGATAGTTGTGTGTTAAATTCAAGACCACAGTGGGTATCCAAATCAGTATCAGCAAATATTTTGTTCTGATTATCATTACAGTCACCTTAGAAACACTGTTCGGAAAAACAAAACCAAAAACAAAAAACACAACAAAAATAGCCAGTAAGCATTATAAGTTAAAATTCTCAGTGTTATATAAAAGACACTACTGTCAAGAATTTTAAAAGTGAGTATCAGCATAGATAATTAACATTGTATCCCTCTATCATTTTCTTATGTTCTATGCTTGAAAAGCTATCTTATATGCTCATAAAATTGTTCATACTTGGGCTGGAGAGATGGCTCAGCAGATAAGTGCTTGCCTGAAAAACCAGATAACTCGAGTTGAATTCCCTAGTACCCATGTAAAGCCATATGAACACAGTGGTAGATGCATCTGGAGTTTGTTTGCAGTGGCTAGAGGCCTCTGGTGCACACACACTCTCTCTCTCTCTTTCTCTCCTTTCCTACCTCCCTTCTTTCCTCCCTCCCTCCCTTCTTTCCTCCCTCCCCCCCCTCTCTGTATACCCCTGTTGGGTTTGGTGGAGCACACCTTTAATTCCAGCACTTGGTAGGCTGAGGTAGGAGGATCACTGTGAGTTTGAGGCCAGCCTGAGACTACATAGTGAATTCCAGGTCAGCCTGAGCTAGATTAAGACCCTACCTTGAAAAACCAAAATGAAACCAAAACAAACACACACCCCCCCAAAAAACAACAAAAAATTTCTTTAACAAGTTATCTGTAGTCCTTCTAGCAACAAAACATTATACAACCTTCTAATGGTTAGGAACGATTCTCCATAGAGCAGCGTAGCATCTTTTGAGAATTTCCTGGGTTTTTTAAAAAAAATATTTTATTTTTATTTATTTATTTGACATAGAAAGGGGGAGAGAAAGAGAATGGGTGTGCCAGAGCTTCCAGCCACTGTAAACAAACTCCAGATATTTGTGCCCCCTCGTGCATCTGGCTAATGTGGGTCCTGGGAAATGGAACCTGGGTCCTTTGGCTTTGTAGGCAAATGCCTTAACTGCTAAGCCATCCCTCCATGCATATTATTTTTGCACCATGGGCTTAATGACTTAATATTACATTTCAGTTTTTTTTTTAATGTAGGGTCTCATTCTAGCTAGGCTGGCTTGTAATTCACTCTGTACTCTCAGGGTGGTCTCAAACTCACAGCAATCCTCCTACCTCTGCCTCCCAAGCACTGGGATTAAAGCCACCACAACTGGCTTACATTTCAATTTTCAGGAGACAAATATATATTGTGTTTTATGGCATTTTTTTTTGATGATGAAGACCATCAAATTTATCTAGGAAGCAAAGTAAAAAATGGAGTTACACTTGAACTTATAAGTTATTTGAACTTGAATTTATTCTTATCAGGGGACTTTAATAGATACTTCTAGGCAGTGATGTGGCTGCTTGACACCTCTGCCTGCAGTCATTGCATTCAGGAAGCCTAAGGTGTCATACCCAGAAGAGTTTGTGTATTACTTTTGGTTCATTTGAACCAAAGGTTTTTTTTTTATTCTTTTAAGGTAGGGTCTCTCTTTAGCCCACGATGACATGGAACTTACTATGTAGTTTCAGGCTGGCCATGAACTCATAGATAACCTCCTACTTCTGAGTCCCAAGTGCTGGGATTAAAGGTGTGCACTACTCCTGGCTAAAGATTATTATTTTTTTAAGCAAAATATTTTACTGGAATTCACATGATAGATTAGTAGACATATAGACAATAGGTCTTGTATGGTTATTGTTAAGAGTAGAGATTAAAAGATTAATTTATTTATTTTAAATATTTTATCCATTTATTTGAGAGAAAGAGAGAGAGAGAGAGAGAGAGAGAGAGAGAGAATGGACATACCAGGGCCTTCTGCCACTGCAAATAAAATCCAGATGCATGAGCCACTTGGTGCCTTTGACTTTACATGGTGTTACAGTCAGGTTCTCATTGCTGGCAGGAATCATCCGACCAAGAGCAGCTTTTGGGAAAAAAAGGATTTATTTTGGCTTACAGACTCAAGGGAAAGCTCCATGATGGCAGGGAAAACGATGGCATGAGTAGAGGGTGAACATCACCGCCTGGACAACATGAGGTGGACAATAGCAACAGGAGAGTGTGCCAAACACTGGCATGGGGAAATGGGCTATAATACTCATAAGCCTTCCCCCGACAATACACTGCCTCCAGGAGTTGTTAGTTCCCAAATCTCTATCAGCTGGAAACCTAGCATTCAGAACACCTAAGTTTATGGGGGACACCTGAATCAAACCACCACACATGGGTACTGGGAATCAAACCTGGACTGTAAGGCTTTGCAGGCAAGCAAACAGCACCTTTAACTGCTCAGCCATCTCCCCATCCCAAGATTTATTCATCTTGTATTGAAGAGTTTAATTTATGAACATACAGTAATTTTCTCATGTTCCTGTCTTTTTCTCTTTTTTTGTCCCCTCTTACCTTATTTATGAGATTTAAAGTTGATTTATTATGTTGTCTTTCCCGAGAACTTACGTTACTTTCTGTCAACTTCAAGGAATAAGAGAAATATACCCCAGAATATCTCTTCTCATCTCTTGTCTTTGAGGAAGAAGGAACTCCTTTCTTCAATGTTTCCAGTTGTATATTTCTTTTTGTTTTTTTCGAGGTAGGGTTTCACTCTAGCCCCAGGCTGACCTAGAATTCACTATGTAGTCGTTGCAGGGTGGCCTTGAACACTCAGTGATCCTCCTACTTCTGTCTCCCATGTACTGGGATTAAAGGTGTGCACCACCACACCTGGCCTTTCAATTGTATATTTCAACATATCTATTTTCCTTTCCTTTTTTTTTCTTTTTAATTTTAGTTTTGCAAGGTAAGGTCTCACTGTAGCCCAGGCTGGCCTGGAATTCACTCTGTAGTCCCAGGTTGGCCTTGAACTCACAGCGGTCTTCCTACCTCTGCCTCCCAAGAGCTTGGATTAAAGGTGTGCACCACCAGGGTTTTTTGAGGTAGGGTCTCACTCTAGTCCAGGCTGACCTGGAATTCACTATGTAGTCTCAAACTCAAGGTGATCCTCTTACCTCTGCCTCCCGAGTGCTGGGATTAAAGGTGTGTGCCACCACGACCAGCAGCCCATCCAGTTTTTCATCTCAGATTCTTATTTCAGTTTTTAGCTTTAATTTCTAACTTTTTTCATTCTCAGTTGGTTTCTTCACTCAACCCAAAGAAAGCATTCATCTGAGGAAAAAGAAAGAAAAAAACTTTCTTTTGATTTTGAAGCTATTTCTTTTGTCCACTGATCTTTCATGGAAACTTTGAAAGAGTATCCATTCTATGGTTTTAGGATCCTTACTGTTCTTAGGTTAGGTCAGTCAGTGTGAGTCTCATGGTGTTATATAACAAGTTCCTCTGAGTCTAGACATTCCCTCCTAGAGGGAGAAGGGAGCTCAAGTGACTCAAGTCTGAGAGCACTGAAACCTACAAGAACCACTAGAGCATCCCAAGGTTACAGCAGCAGTAAAAAGTGTTAGCCAGCCTACCAGCAAGTTGCCTGCAAGTCATGCAGTGAGCTTCAGGGATGCAGCTTGTGAGTCATCACCTATGTTGGGGTGGGGTTTTCAGTACTGCAGTTGCCTTTGAGTGGCCCATGCTCCTGTAAGTAATCCCTCATACTCCTGTAAGTAACCCCAGTAAACTCCTTAGTTCACCAAGTGGAACTTTGGTGCAGCTGTTAATTTGGTCTCTTGTCAGTGCCTTATTTGGAGATAAACGGACATTTTTTCACATCTCTCTAGGAAAATTTAATGTAACATATGTCACCAATGCACTGAATGTGCTGTGTTGAGGTGACAATAAATTGGTTGCCAAGCTCATTTGGTAGTTTTCAGCTGTTATCTCACTTTCTTGGCTAACTAGGTATCTCCTTTCTTTGGACTCTTTCTAATCTCTTCCTTTGTTGCTCACCCTATAATTTTTCTTCTTCTGTTTTTTTTCTTTTTTTTTTTTTGAGGTAGGGTCTCACTCTAGCCCAGGCTGACCTGGCATTCACTATGTAGGCTCAGGGTGGCCTCTTATTCATCTACCTCTGTCTCCCGAGTGCTGGGATAAAAGGCATGTGCCACCATGACTGGCTTTACCCTACCATTTCTGGGCTTCCCTCTACATGACAGCCTGAGTGGTGTAATCTACTCTTATGGCTTCACTTACTCATCATTGGTAGCTTTCACCAGTGATTAACCACCAATGATGAGTGCCTTTTTAGAACTTATTCTAGGCCTCCATGCTCAACTTTCCCACTGCCTCTACAAACATTTCTCTTTGTTTGCCAATCTTCTACACCTGCTTCAATCTCCTATCATCATTTTGGTGCCCAAACCTCAACAACCTGCTTCTTGTCCTTCTTTTCTCATCACAGTCAATGCCATCACTACCCACTCAGTTTTCTAGATCAAAATCTCAGTTATCCTCAATGCAACCCACAAGCATGTTTTGAATCTGGTCCTAATTATTCAACCCTTATAAGAGCAATTGAGATTTCTGAATTTTCCTCCATATCCCCAAATTGTCCTCCTAAACCCTTTCTAGCCCCATTATATTTTCTACCCATGCTGCTTACCTCAAAATGGAAGTGACAGCCTCTTCTAGAGAATGTCATACAACGCTCTTCCAATGTCAGAAAAAGCCCTTTGCATCTGCTTTTTGACTTCATTTCAGTATCTTCTCTGCCATTTATTTTGCCATATTCCTTTCTGTCTTTCTAACACTCCTTCACACATCCTACACAGCACTTTGAAAATCACCACTAATATGAGAGAGCTCAGGAGATGTTCTGGTGGTTCAAGGCACTTGCTTGCAAAGTCTGTTGGCCCAGGTTTGAATTTCCTGTGCCCATATAAAGACACAAAAATTAAAATATTCACCAATAAGTAAGGTTTTGGAGGAAATAACACTGTTCATACAGAGTTGGAGGAGAAGACTGAGGACAAAATATGGAGAGTCCCATGTCTGTAGGAAACAACTGGTAGATTCTAACTTATGTATATTTCTCTCTCTTAGTGCCTTTTACACATGTGTACCTTGGGCTTTTCTCAGTCTCTGTCTTAGGAACCTTATGCTTCTAGAATCAGCTTAACAATCACTTTCCTGGGGTCTCCTTTCCACTTCCTAGGCAGGTAAGCATCTTCCTTTTGTACTGTCCTGTGGCATGTTACTTAGGTGTATTTTGATACTTATCACATTGCTAATGTAATGTAAACCAATGAGTATCAGACCTGTCCCTGATGAAAATATTAGGTCTCTGATAAGATGCTAGCTTTCTTTGGAAGGAAATCTATATCCTATAATCCCATTAAAACTCACAAATTTTCCCTCCAAGATAAGGTCTTATGCTAGCCTAGGCTGACCTGGAACTCTGCAGTACCAGGAACTCACAGTGATCCTCCTGCTTCTGTCTCCCAGGTGCTGGGATTAAAGGTGTGCACCACCATGCCAGGCCTGGCTGTACACAGGTGCTAAACTTAGGATGGATGAATTAACATAAAGCAAGATACTTCCTTTTAAAAAGATATTTCAGTAATAAAGCTTATAGGAAATTAAAACAGGTCAAGAGCATCCACCAGTCAAATATCAGTCACTTGGGATGGGCCTATAACTCAACAGAAGAGTGCTTATCTAGCAAGTGTGAAGCCCTGGGTCAAATCCCCAGCCCCACAACAAATTTAAAAGCAGATTCCCACATGCTAGGTTGACTCAACAGAAAAATAGAAAATAATATGTAATTCAAGGAAAAAACTAAAAAAAAAAAAAAAATCTGCCATATGGTACAGTAATCAGCAATCTCTCTCTCTCTCTCTCTCTCTCTCTCTCTCTCTCTTTTTTTTTTTTAGCAGATAGTTAAAAGAATGGAAAAGAAACTGAGTGTGGTGCTGCACACCTTTAATCCCAGCACTCGGGAGGCAGAGGTAGGAGGATTGCTGTGAGTTTGAGGCCACCCTGAGACTCCATAGTGAATTCCAGGTCAGCCTGGGCTACAGTGAGACCCTACCTCGAAAAAACAAACACACACACACACACACACACACACACAGAAATAAAAAGAAAGAATGGAGCTCTTCCAGTCAAGATGGCGACCGCCTAGCTGCACTATAGACGACAAGGAAAAAAAAGATAGATGCAGATCCTAAGAAGAGAGCTGCCCCAACATACCTCAAAAGGGGCCCAACTGAAACTAAGGACAACTGGCGAAATGAGCAAGGGTGATGTTTTCCTGTGAACCAGATACCAGCACAAAGGGGAAGGAGATCGACGCAGAGAAAAATCAACTCCTACCAAGTCAGAGAGCCAGAGCCTCAGAGGCCCCCAACACCTCAGCGCTGAAGCAGACCAAAAATGAACCCAACATGGCTCAGGGAAATTTTGCGGAAGGGGGGGCGGAAAGAATGTCAGAGTCACATGTTGGGTCATGATTTGCAGAGACATTTATCATACCAATAACTGGGGGCTAACTCCACAATGCACGACCCATTTTCATTAACAAGGAGGGTGTAATGGGAGGGGGTAGATCACAGATGAGCCTAAATAATGGTACCAAACTGCCTGTATTTACTGAAAAGAAAACTAATAAATTAAATTAAAAAAAAAAAAAGAAAGAATGGAAAAATAAGATCTCAGCCAGGCATGGTGGTGCATGCCTTTAATCCTAGCACTTGAGAGGCAGAGATAAGAGGATCTCTGTGAGTTCTATGCTACCTTGAGGGTACAGAGTGAATTCCAGATCAGCCTGGGCTAGAGCAAGACCCTACCTTGAAAAAAAAAGTAAGATCTCAAAGACATAGCTTCACCTCTATGTACATAGAAGAATTATTCAAGAAAGGCAAAATTTGAAAGCTACCTAACTGTCTATTGGTCAATGCATAGATGAACAAAGTGTTTCTTATGCATACAATAGAACAGTGCTCATTCTTGAAAAGGGAAGGATACTGTCATGGTGTCTCAACATGAGTAAACCATGTAGAGTTTCAGTTTTTCAACATGAAAACCTTTTTCAGATTTGGTGGAGGCAAAGTTGCTCCTGCCGTTTGACATGGTCCTGGCAGGTTTCTGCATGGCTGGAACTTCATGATGAAGCTGAAACCATTCAGTTCCCTGTGTTTGGCTTTCTTTTTATTTTGCTTTTATTTTTACTTATTTATTTATTTGACAGAGAAAGAGGGAGAAAGATGGAGAGAGAGAGAGAGAGAGAGAGAGAGAGAGAGAGAGAGAGAGAATGAATGGGTGTGTCAGGGCCTCCAGCCACTGCAAACAAACTCCAGAAGCATGCATCCCCTTGTGCATCTGGTTAATGTGGGTCCTGGGGAATAGAACCTGGATCCTTTGGCTTTGCAGGCAAACACCTTAACCATTAAGTCATCCCTCCAGCCCCTGGCTTTCTTATTAGCATAGCACTCCTGTATTTTTTAGGCTTTCAAGAAAAGGAAACTCAAACTTTTCCCTGGTGTAGAGAAATAAGAGGGCTGAAAGAAAATGAAACTAAAACCATTTGTAAAGACTTATGCTCCCCAGATAAATATAAGAATATGACTAATAAGGAGTTCTTTGCAAAGTTATGGAAAAAAGAATTGCTTGATCCTCCTATTACAACACCAGAAATTCAGAAGTCCACCTCAAGGAGCTAAGGCAAATGCATTTAGGTTTCCTGATCCTACTGACCCTATGCAAGAATTTATGATGAAAACTTAGGTCATGTAGTGAATAAGAGTGGAAAATGGGTATGCTATAGTTCATTGCCCTTCTTGGAAAGGCTTGCTCCATCAGGCCCTGCTTGGTGTTTGTTATCCAGAGACCAATAGAACTCTAATCAAACAGGTTAATAAGTACTTTGCTAAGCTTGGCTATAAGGAATGTATAAGAAAGTTAGAAGAATGGCCTTTTGGTATGAAACAGTCTGTCTAGCACTTTGCTGATTTTTTTTAAAGCTGAGAATTGAGTATTTTGATATTGCCTGGAAAATAAACCTGCTTTTGTTCTGTAGTAGTATGAGTGAAACACAGGGTTTTGAGGAAGGCAGAGATGCCTGAATCACCTGAAATGGCAACCTGGTGTCTCTCATTCTTCCCCCGCCAACTCCACATTTCTTTTGAGGACCTCACTCTAGCTGGGGCTGGCTCCTGGCACAGATTGGTTATGTAACAATGTCAGTGTGATTCATACTATTCAACCATGAACTTAAATATTTTATTTATGTATTTATTATTTATTTAGGAGAGAGAAAGAGAGGCAGCTACAAAGAATGGGTGCATCAGGGCCTCCAGCCACTGCAAACAAGCTCCAGATGCATGTGCCACCTTGTGCTTATGTGGTACTATGGAATCAAACCTGGGTTCTTAAGCTTCACAGGCAAGTACCTTAACCATTAAGTTATCTTTCTGCCCTTTTAAAAGATTTTATTTATTCACTGCAGGTAGGGGGAGAGGAAGATAGAGGGATGGGTGTCAACTGTGCACTTAAAATAGTGTAGGTGATAAGTTGTGTTTTTCTTCTACCACAATAAAAAAAATTCATAAGAGCATGACAGGTTTGATCAGCCTTGTGGTGCAATGGTGACTGATGCCAAGAGCACACAGGCAATGCATTTGAAATTGGATATTGAATGAAGACAAGGGGCTGAACGCCAAGACTTGCATTTTAAGCACTTAGCCATCTCTGCAACTCATGACTTACATTCTATAGATCACACCAGATTGAATGTTAGCACAGATCTAGTTTGAATTTTTTTAATGAAAAATATTATATAATGTAAAAATCATAATATATCAATATAATGCAATATGAATTACAGTTGATCCTTGAATTATGAGGTTGGATCTGCATAAATCCAGCAGAAATGGAAGATATTGTAAGTTGAAAATGTATTTCATGTACCTAGCCTCATTGCTCAGTTGCAGAGCATCTAGTTGTCCATTTTCACACTACAACTTATCACCACTGTTGAGCATCTTGGGGTATCATATTACATAATGTTAGCCTGGAAAAGATCCAAACTAAAATTATGAAGTGCAGTTTCTGTTAAATATATATCATTTTTGTACCACCATGAAGCCAAAACCTGAAAGTCAAGACCATGGTAAGTCAGGAACTGGGACCATTGGAATAATATGAATGACACATGAATTCACTTCATTTTCCAGGGAAGAAACTCTGTGTTTCACCATATATGTCATAGTTATGCCTTAAGTATAACCATCATAAAATTCAGTTTATTTTTGAGATAAGCTTTACTCTATAGCTCAGGCTGCCCTAAACTTGCTATATACGCCAGATTTATCTTTTTTATTTTTCAAGGTAGGGTCTTGCTGCACCCCAAGCTGACCTGGAATTCACTATGTAATCTCAGGCTGGCCTCCAATTCATGATGATTCTCCTACCTCTGCCTCCCAAGTGCTGGGATTAAAGCCATGCACCACCATGCCTGTCTCAGACTAACCTTTTAAAAAATATTTCTTTCTTTTTTTTTTCCCAAGAGATCATCTTGCTCTAGCCCAGGCTGAGTTCACTCTGTAGTCTCAGGGTGGCCTTGAACTCATGACAATCCTCCTACCTCTGCCTCCTGAGTGCTGAGATTAAAGGCGTGTGCCACCAAGCCCGGCTTTATTTGTTTATTTGCAAGCAAAGTGAGATAAGAGACAGAGAGAATAGGCACACAAGGGCCTTCTACCACTGCAAACAGATTCCAGACACATGTGCCACTTTGTGCATCTGGCTTTATGTGTGTACTGGGGAGTCAAGGGTCATTAGGCTTTGCAGCCAAGCATTTTAACCACTCTCTCCAGCCCGACCAGACTAATCTCGAACTCATGGAAAACTGTCTTCCTCAGTCTCCTAAGGGCTGGGTTTATTTGCATGAGCTACTGTCAACTATAAATTCAACATTAACTGACATAGGAGACATCTTCCTGGAGCTTACAATCCAGATAATATGATCAGTATGCAGATAATTATCTAGAAAACTTACAAGGTTGGCTGGACACATGCCTGTAATGCCAGTACTCAGGAGGCTGAGGCAGGAGGATCACAGATTGGAGGCCAGCCTGGTGTACATTGTAAGATCCTATCTCAAAACAAAAACACAAAGAGCAAAGGGTTGTCTTAATTATCCAGAGGAGAGTGTACAAGTGTGAGACTCACAAAGTGGTCCTGATTCAGGTTAAAAAAAAATTTTTTTTTATTTGTTTGAGATAGAGAAAGAAGCAGACTGAAAGAGAGTGAGTAGCCAGGTGTGGTGACACATGCCTTTAATCCCAGTATTTGGGAGGGCAAGGTAGGAGGATCACTGTGGGTTCTAGGCCATCCTGAGACTACATAGTGGATTCCAGGTCAACTTGAGCTAGAGCAATAGAGTGAGACCTTAGCTAGAAAAACAAAAACAAACAAAAAGAGTGAGTATGGCTGTGTGGGTACAGCAGGGTCTCTTGTTACTGCAAAAGAACTCCAGACACATGCATGACTTGTGCATCTGGTTTTACATGGGCACTGGGGAATTGAACCCAGGCCATCAGGCTTTGTAAGCAAGAACCTTTAATCGCTGAGCCTTCTCCAGCCAGATTTAGTTTAGTTCTTTTTGATTTTTTTTCTGATATTTATTTATTTATTATTTATTAGAGACAGAGAGAGGAAGGGAGGAAGGGAGAGAGAGAGGGAGAGAATGATCACACTAGAGCCTCTAGCCATTGCAAATCAACTCAAGATGCATGCACCACCATGTACATCTGGCTTACATGGGACCTAGAGAATTGAACCTGGGTCCTTAGGCTTCACAGGCAAGCGTCTTAACCACTAAACCACCTCTTCAGCACACCACCTTTTTTTTTGATCTTTAAAATACCACATTTTATTCAGATTTTACAAAGGAGTGGGCAAAGGGAAGGCTGGGAGGTAAGGGAAGATAGAGTAGGGAGAAGAGAAGTATACTAATGGAGCTCAAAAGCCCATGTGGGCCACGTGGAACTCAGGAGTCCATATGACCAGATACAGATCTGGGGATAAAAGCTAGAAAGAAAAGAGGAGAGAAAGTTCAAGGAGCTCTTGCCATGTGGGGAGCTGGAGGGGATAAAGAACCCATGCGGAGAGTAAGGGCTAGGGCTGATCCAGCCCAGGCCTGGCCAAGAGAAAAAAATCCCACCCACAGCTGGAAGTTCCTGAATGATCAGAGAGATAGAACCTGAATTAGATTGTTTTAAAAAGTCGTATTGTGAAAATGAAATAATTCCATAAAAGACATTAATTGAGAAAAAGATTAAGGAAAAAGCTGAAAAGCCGAACTGAAATTCAAAATGTCTATCAGTCTTCCCTGACTGTTGTCAGTCATCCAAAAATAGGACCTAACATTGAGCTAATTCCTTGATCTTTAACATTCCTTTCATAACAGGAAAAATCTCAAAGTATCAGAAAAAGGTTCCAGAAATTTATTGCATATTTCCCATGAGAAATAGAAGCACCAGGGGTGAAATGAAATTCAGGGGTCTTCAATGGTTCTTTGCTCTCACTTTCCATTATTGAACCTCTGGGGCTACTTCAATTCAAAAGCCTCTTAACTACTGAAATGGAGCAGTTTACTCAAAGATGTAGCCAAGTTGCCTTTTGCCCAAGGAGTGATGGAAAAATGTCCATTATGGTATCACTTTCTTGTGCATCTGCAATAAGGGGACTCAGTGCAGCCCCCAGACCCAACTCTTCATTCTTCCCCAAACTACAGACAGTGTATTTTTGCTAGGCTGAGCCCTGCCATTTAAAAATTGCATTAGAGCTATAGGAAAACATCATTAACTCAGTCTGTGTTTCCCTGAAATGCTGAAAATAAAAAAATAAAAATCGCATATGGCAGGCCACTTTCTGGATTTCTGCTATGTCATATAACGATTTTTCTTCTTCTCCCTCTTCTTCTTCTTTTTTTTTTTTTTTTGAGGTAAGATCTTGCTCGAGTCCAGGGTCACCTGGAATTCACTATGTAGTTTCAGGCTGGCCTCAAACTCTCAGCAGTTCTTCTACTGGGATTAATGACATGTGCTGCCATGCCTGTCAAGATTTTCTTTTTCTTTGAAAAACTGTTGCTTTCTGACCATTTTCCTCATTATTGCTGCTCTTTGTAAATTTCATTTTGCAGCTAATTCTGACTGCCAGCAAGATTACTGGGGAGAAGGGTAAATATATTTTTTCTGTTCATGGAGTTGTAGGAGAGGTGAATTAACAGACCCATTATATTGTGGGATTCTCTTCTTTGGTCCCACATATGTTTATGCACATAGTACAAATCAAAGTGAATTTCTTGAGAAATCAAGGTTAGTGGGAGAAACTGCAATAGGAAAAATCTTTGAAAACCTTTTGAAAGAATATAGAGATCCTGGGGAATGTGGATCAGTTGATAAAGTGCTTTGCCCAGCATGCAATAAGCCCTGGGTTAGATCCCCATCACTGTATAAAAGTGTTCATGGGGCTGGAGAGATGGCTTATTGGTTAAGCACTTAACATGTGAAGCCTAAGGACCCCAGTTCTAGGCTCAATTCCCCAAGACCCACATTAGCCAGATACACAAGGGGCACACATGTCTGGAGTTCATTTGCAGTGGCTAGAGGCCCTGGCACACCCATTCTCTCTTTCTTCTTCTTCTCTCTGTCTGTCATTCTCAAATAAATAAATAAAAATAAAAAAATATTTTAAAAAATGTTCATGGTGCTACACATTTGTGATTTTGAGTAAGGCTAGAAGGACAAGGAAAATTATGGAATCATGGGAAGGAAATGAGCAACTAATCCTGGAGTCTTATTGAAGCCTCTCACCAGCTAAGAAGCAACAATTCTAACACAATTAACATTCACCGTGGAGATCACTAACACAGAGAATATTCCTTTCATATACAGATACTTTATGCTAAAATAGCAATGAAACAGGCGTAAGACTAAATGTATATAAACTTGGGTAGCATCTTATTCCTTTCCCAAAGCATTCCCTGTGAATCTCAAATATGACTAGTTAAAGATATCCTAACTTCTTATATCCCTGTGCTCTAAGTTTTAACTTATCAACTGTAACCCTGTCAGATGCCCCTCAGGAACTACTCTGTGGTCCCCACCAGTGCCACTGGGGAGGGTCCCCACCTCATGTCTCTGGCCCCTGCTGTACCACACTCCACCAGCCTCAATGGATCCTTCTGGCCTCTGCTGCCTCCTATGATCACACCAAGCTATGCTGCTGGTTGCCTCCATGCACTTATGCTCCCACATTGGCCACCTCCTCAGACACATGGTCTGATCTAATTTGTGGATCCCAGTCCCCTCTATCTTCCCCACCCCCTCCACCTTCCACTATCAGCGTGTGCCTATCATTGCCCACTTGGGGCATTGCTCCTGTCCCAGATGGGGAGCACAAGAATATCTGGCAACAACCTGCCAGAGGGTACCAGTTAGTCCTTCACAACCTGCTCAGCTGGGGTACCGTGGGAGATCAGGGTTAAGTGCTACTGCTCTTATAGCATATAGCTTTTACCACTAGGCTTAACTTAATTGAAGAAAAACAGAGAGACCTCAAAAAGAGAGATAGTCGGGTGTGGTGGCGCACGCCTTTAATCCCAGCACTCAGGAGGCAGAGGTAGGAGGATTGCCATGAGTTTGAGGCCACCCTGAGACTCCATAGTGAATTCCAGGTCAGCCTGGGCTAGAGTGAGACCCTACCTTGAACAACAACAACAACAACAAAAAAGAGATAAATGAATTGAAGGTGAGTCAACAAAAAGAAGATCTTAATAACCAACTGATTAAGCTTAATTAATACATAATTAAGTGCAAGCACCATGACCTGAAATTGGAACTCAACAAAGGGATAGATATGATACAGATTAATACAATAGGACTATCTTGGCTGGTGAGGGGATCTGTGAGTGGGGCCTGTACTGTCCAAGCTGGTGAGGAGATTGGTGTACCGGGCCTGTGCATCCCTGGTGGGTGAGAGGGTGACATGGAGCATATGCCTCCCTGGATGGTAAGGGGATCAGCATGTTGGGCCTATACTGTCCCAGTGGGTGAGGGAATTGGTGTGTGGGGCCTGTGATGTCCTAGCTGGAGAGGAGATCATCATGTGGGACTGTGCACTCTGGGATGCTAAGGGATTCTGTGTGGCTGGGACCTGTGCACCCAATTGGTGCCAACTCTCTGCACCTGAGCTCTGGACCTGGTGCCCCACACCCTTCTCCCTGTCCCTACACTGCCCCACACTGCTGACATCTGCCTACCAGTGCCCCCTTGATACATCTCTCCTGTTCCATACAGGGAACACAAGAATATCTGGCAACTACCCACTAGAGGGTACAAGTGAGTCCTCTACTACATGCTTAGCTGGGTATGGTAGGGGAGTAGGGTCAAGTGCTAAGGCCTCACAGGCAAGGCACAGCTGTGGCTATGGGCTGAAGAGATTCCAGACATCCACCCACCTTTCTCTGTCTGTCACCAGCTCATAGCTATAGCCAGACATGCAGCTTCCACAACCCATGTATCTGTGGATACAATGCCATAACACTCCAAGTTGGGTTAAACACAAAATAGAACACTCACTGAAGATCCTACAAGGGCAAATAGTTGCATACTTCTAAATAAAAAAGACTTTTAAGCTGGAGAGACCCCAATGCAAACAAAACAAAACAAAAAAAAACAAACAAAACAAAAGAACAAAAACAACATGAGACAACAAACCCAGAGATCTCCATCAAGACTGCCTAGTTCCACAAAGGTATTCTCCAATGAAAATATATGGGAGGCAACAGAAATTGAATCCCCCAATGAAAGCACAATAAGCTTATTTACCCTGACAAAACAAATTGCTGAATTGGAAGCAAACCATCAAAACACCAACAATTGAATAAATGAAATTGAGCAGAATAATCTCTAACAGCACCCAGCTTTCATCACTAAGCTTAACTTAATTGAAGAAAACCAGAGAGACCTCAAAAGAGTGATGAATGAATTGAAGGTGAATTAAAAATTAGAGGGGCTGGAGAAATGGCTTAGCAATTCATTCACTTGCCTGCAAAGCCTGAGAACCCAGGATGGATTCTTTAGTACCCTCAGAAGCCAGATGCATAAGGTGGTCATGCATCTGGAGTTCATTTGCAGTGGCTAGAGGCCCTGGTGGACCCATTCTTTATACCCCCAAATAAATAATTAACAAAATAAAGCGTATTAATATAAAATAGTGATTTCAATAACCAGCTGATTAAGCTTAATCAAGACATAATTAAATGCAGGAATGATTTCCAAGAAGCATCAAGGAAATCAAACGATGACCTGAAATTGGAACTAGACAAAGGTTGGATACTGTGCAGAAAAGGTAACAGAAAATGCAATCCAGCTTGTAAAAGCCTCCCTAGAATTGCTAACTAAATCAATTAGGTGGAGGATAGGACATCAGATCTGAAAGACAAGACAGAAGAAACAGTTCAGGAGTCCAAAACTTTGAAAAGTTCAAAAATCAAAAACAAAAACAAAAGACATGTGGACAGAACTTGAGGGAACTGTTGGATATCCTAAAACCACCAAATATCTGGACCATGGGGATACCAGAAGGGGAAGAAATTCAGGTGAAAGGCATGGACAACATATCCAACAAAATTATTGAAGAAAACTTTCCCACCCTCTCCAACAAGAGACCCATCCAGATACAAGAAGTTTATAGAACTTCAAAGAGACTGGACCAAAAAAGAAACTCTCCAAGGTACATCATCATTAAAACTCTAAACAATGAAAGCAAAGAGACAGTGCTCAAAGCAGGGGGAGGAAAAAACATATTACATGCAAAGACAATTCCATCAGAATTACCTCAGATTTTGCAATGGAAACTTTGAAAGTCAGAAGGTCCTGAAAGTGAACACTTCAAAGTCTAAAAAATTATGGCTTCCAATATAAATTTCCACAATAAAAGTTAGCTCAAGGATTATATGAACACAAAGCCATATCTACAGAGAATACTTCAGGGGATACTCCAAACAAGAGTCAAGTAACCAATCTCAAGAGCCCACAAGAGAAAAATCATAACAACCAAAATTATTATAGGTTCAAAAATGTACAAAGCCCAAGAAAGCACCAAACCCCATAAAGCCCACAACATGGTAGGGATTAAATTGAACCTCATATTTATAACCTTAAATATTAATGGTCTTAACTCACCAATCACAAGACACAAGTTAACATTGTGGATCAGAAAAATGGATACTTCTATTTTCTGTCTTCAAGAATTCTACCTCACCACTAAGGACAGACACCTACTCAGGGTGAAAGGATGAAAAATGATCTTCAAAGCAAATTGAAATAATGTGGCTATATTAATATCTGAAAAAATAGACTTCAAACCAAAAGTAATCAAAAAGGACATAGAAGGGCACTTTTTACTCATCAAGCAAACAATATGAAAAAGGACATAACAATCATAAATTTATATGCACCAAACATAAGTACACCACAGTTCATAAAACAAAACCTACTTGACAACAATTTAGAAATAAACCCAAGTACCATCATAGTAGGGGATATTAGTACCCCACTATCATCAGTAGACAGATCATTGAAGCAGAAAATCAACAGGGCAATAATAGAATACCACAGATCAACTAGACCTAACAGACATCTACAGAATAGTCTACCCCAAGTTCACAGAATACACATTCTTCTCAGCAGCCCATGGAACCTTCTCCAAAATAGATCATATATTAGAGCATAAAGCATGCCTTCATAAATTCAGGAAAATTGATGTAACTTCTTGCATTATATTGGACCACAGTGTCTTAAAGCTAGAAATTAACAAGAGACACAACAGAAATTTTTCGAGTTCCTAGAGACTGAACAACACACTTTTAAATAACCAGATGGCTTCTCAGCTGAATTCTATCAACCCTTCATTGAAGAACTGAAAACAATTTTTTGTCAAACTGTTTCACATAATCAGAAAACAGTGAATGCTCCTCAACTCCTTTTATGAAGCCCATCACCCTAATCCCAAAACCTAACAGAGACACAATAAGAAAAACAAAAACTATAGGCCTATATCACTGATGAACTTAGATGCAAAGATCCTGAACAAAAGCCTTGTAAACTGAATTCAATAATACATCATAAGCAGTATCTACCTTGATCAAGTAGGCTTCATCCCAGGCATGCAGGGATGGTTCAATATAAAGAAATCAATTAACATAATTCACTACATAAATAAACTTAATCTGAAGAACCATATGATTATCTCAATATATGCAGATAAGACCTTTGACAAAATGCAATATCACTGTATGATCAAAATTCTGGAGAAAACAGGCATGGAGGGTATATATCTCAATATTATATAGGCTATATATCAAGCACCTAAATCCTAAATATTACTCAATGGGGAAGGACTCAAGGAGTTCCCACTGAGATCCAGAACAACACAGGGGTGTCCACTCTCACCACTGCTCTTCAACATTGTAATAGGAGTACTAGTCCAAGCAATAAGCCAGGAGAAAGAAATAAAAAGGATACAAATTAGAAAGAAAGAAGTTAAATTAGTCCTATTTGCAGATGAGATGATTCTATACATAAAACTTCTAAAGGTAATAAATTCCTTTGGGAAAATGGCAGGAAACAAAATCAACACACAAAAATCAGTAGCCTTTCTATATGCAAAGGAAAAATATATAGATTAAGAAATTAGTGAGGCTGTCTCCTTTTCAATAGCCATAAAAAAATCAAATACCTTGGAATAACACTAACTAAGGATGTAGCAGACCTATATGATGAAAATATATAACCACTCAAGAAATTGAGGAGGACATGAGAAGATGGGAAGACTTCCCATGCTCCTGGATTGGTAGAATTAATACTGTGAAAATAGCAATTTTACCAAAAATAATATATGTATTTAATTCACTACCAATAAAAATCTCAGCATCATTCTTCTCAGAGATAAAAAAAAATTTCAAAATTCATATGGAATGGCAGCAGGCCTTGGGTACCCAAGCATGTCCTCAGCAAATGAAACACCTCTGGAGGTATCACCACACCTGATCTAAAGCTGTACTACAAATCAATCATAACAAAACAGCATAAAAACAGATGTATAGACTAATGGAGTAGAATTGAAGACCTGGCCCTTAGTTCAAGTAACTCTAGCTACTTAATCTTTGACAAAGGAGCCAACAATATACACTGGAGAAAAGACAACATCTTCAACAAATGGTACTGGACAAACTGGATAACTGCACATGAAAAAATGAAACTAGACCCTCTCATCTTGCTGTGCACAAAATTCAACCCAAATTGATTAATGACCATAATACAAGACCTGAAACTCTTCAACTACTGGAAGAAAAATTTGGAGAAACTCTCCATGATATAGGAGTGGGAAAGACTTCCTGAACAATACCCCATTAGCCCAGAATATTAAATAAGCACTTATCCAGTGAGATCTCATGAAGATAAAAAGCTTTTGCACAGACAAATATATCATAGAGAAGGTCAATAGATTACCCACAGAATGGGAGACAATCCTCGACAGCTATCCCACTGACAGAGGCTATAATCTATAAAGAACTCATAGAACTAAAAATTAAATCTCAAACAACTCACTCCAAAAAATGAGGCAGAGAACTGAATAGGGAGTTCATAGATGAAGAAATACAAATGGCTAATACACACTTAAGGAAATGTTTAACATCCTTAACCATCAGGGAAATGCAAGTTCAAACAACTTTGAGATTCCATCTTACAATAGCCAGGATGGCAATCATTAAAAAAATCAAATGACAATAAATGTTGGAGAGGATGTGGGGAAAAAGGAAACCTCCTCCACTGTTGGTGGGAACACACACTTGTACAAACTCAATGAAAATCGATATGAAAACTCCTAAAAAGGTGAAAATAATGCTACCAACAGACCCGGTTATTCCTCTACTGGACAGTTACCCTAAAGGATCTTCCTTTCACTACAGAGATATTTGCTCAATCATGTTTGTAGCTGCTCTGTTCATAATTGCTAAGAACTTGAATCAACTCAGGTGCCCATCATTGGATGAATGAAAGTAAAGTTATGGTACATTTACACAATGGAATTCTACTCAGCAGTAAGAAAAAAATTACATAATGAAACTTGAAGGAAATTGGACAGACTTGGAACAGATTAAACTGTGAAATAACACAAACACAGAAAGAAAAACACTGAATGCTCTCACTTATCTGTGGTTCCCAACCTGGAGCAGCTTGATTAGCTGGCATATCTGATAAGAAACTTGAGGGCCAGACAATAGGGATGGGAGAGTAGGGGGAAGGGGAGTGGGGGATTGATGGGCAATAAACACAAAACTAAACCTAAAATGAACTGGTACCTAGGAACCTTTATCCTTGATAGAAGACTAAAAGGTATAACCCTCAACAGTGGTATGGGGAATCATCTGGTAAGAAGGGCCCTGGAGTGAGTGGCATGAAGCCTAACCTTAAAATATTTGTCCCTGGTTTATAACCCTCAGGACCATAAATCAGTTGCTACCCATGTTGAACTGTTGATCAGAGAGACCTACGAGGTCCCTAAAACAATACAGGCTTCTGTCAAAGCACTTGATTAACTGCCTGAGGTAAAAAGTAAGACCCTGTTGCTGAAGATACCACATGCTGCCAACACAGAACACAGGGTGACCCAGCCTGAATCCAGAAGGGAGCCAGTCCCCAGATGGTTAGCCCATTTAGTGTTGGAAAGTGCTCCATGGGATATTGGGGGAAAGTGTCCAACAAAGTTGTGAGCAAACAGATGTCACAGCTACTCAAAACAACTAACCTGATAAAACAAATGCATTTGTGCAATGGTGGCATACAGCCTTGGTGGGGAACCAATGGCTTTCTGATTGGCTAAGAGGTCTGTTAAGGAATACATGGTTGGAATTGGAAACCACGTCAAAATCCCATGGAGACAAAGATTATGGTCTCCAGTGACAAGCTCCCTCTAGTCTTTGGCCAAAAGAGGGGGCTACATCCATCAAAACCTCACTAAATTAACAATACTTATCCCACTTAACCTATGCTGGCTTCATTCTCCATTGGAGAATCTATTCCTCTTTTTCAGACCCGAAGACATCAACCACCCCTTGCACTTTAGCCAAGGCCAAGGTGAAACCACAGAGGATTTGGTAAGATGAACAAGAGTGCTGCTTCCATGGTGAGCCTGACAATCTGCACCAGAGTAATGGAGACAGATACTGAGGATACTCAATATATATTAGAACAGAAATCCAGAGGCTCCTTAGAGCTTAACACTGAAGTAGACTTAAAACTCACCCACCATGACTCAGGAAATTTTGTGGGAGAGGGAGCAGAAAGCATATAAAAGCCACAGGTTGGGAAGGCATACCCAGAGGCATTCTCTGCCCTCCACCTCCATGACTGACTTTTGCTCTCACAGTGCATAGCCCATAATCACATGGGGATTACCACAACCCCACTGAGGTGGGCTCTCTGTGGACTGAAGGCAGGGTGGAGGGAAATGATGGTACCAACTCATGATGTGTCCATGCAAAGCATACTCTTAATAAAAATGTATATTTATTTATTTATTTATTTGAGACAAAGTGAAGGAGACAGTGGGAGATAGAGAGAATGGGCACACCAGGACCTCTAGCCACTGCAAACAAACTCCAGATGCATGCACCACCATGTGCATCTGGCTTATGTGGGACCAGGAGAATCGAACCTGGGTCTTTAGGCTTCTCAGGCATGTGCCTTAACCACTCAGCAACCTCTCCAGCCCAAAAAAGGAAAATATCACAAAACAAAAATAAAATAGAGCTTGTAAAAACTTCTCTAGAAACTGTAACTAAGATAGTTATCTATGTGGAGGACAGAGCCTCAAATTTGGAAGGCAAGAGAGAAAAAATTATGCAGGAGTGCAAAAATTGATAAATTCAAAAAATCATGCAAACAGAATATGAAGGAATTGTGGTAGACAAAGGCATGTAAAACATATTCAAAATATGTAGACAACTTTTTCCCACCCTCTTAAAGGGGATACCTATCCAAATGTAAGAAGATCCCAGAATACCAAACAGACTGGACCAAAGAAGGAACTCTGCAAGGCACATTTTAGTTAAAACTCTAAACAATGTAAACAGAGTGCTAAAAGGAGCAAGAGAGAAACAACTCATTAAACACAAAGATAACTCCATCAGAATTACCTCAGATTTTTCAGTGGAAACCCTGAAAGCCAGAAAGGCTTGGAATGGATTACTTCTACATTTAAAAAAGTATGACTTCCAACCCAAACTACTGTACCCAGTTGTATCTCTCATAATAGATGGAGAAAGGAAAGCCTTCCATGGTCAGAACCAGCTCTATGATTCCATAAACACAAAGCCAACCTCTAGAGAATACTTCAGGGAATATTCCACACAGAAGATTTAAATAACCAATCTTAAGAGCCTACAAGAGGAAGAACACAATAACCAAAAGTGGAGCAGGCATGAAAATGTACAAAGCCCAAGAAAGCACAAATCTCTCATAAAGCCTCAAACATGGCAGAGATTAAATCAAACCTCACAGTTATAGCTTTAAATGTTAATGGTCTTAACTCACCCATCACAAGACACAAATTGGACTGGTGCCATCACTTAGCAGTTAAGCTGCTTGCCCAGGTTTAACTCCCCAGAACCCACATAAGCTAGATGCATAAGGTGACATGTGCACGCAGGTACCACATGCGCACAAGTTGTCACATGCATCTGGAGTTTATTTACAGTGGCTAAGACCCTGGTGTGCCATTTCTCTTTCTCTCTCTCTCTCTCTCTTTTGGTTTTTTGAGGTAGGGTCTCACTCTAGCTCAGGCTGACCTTGAATTCACTATGTAGTCTCAGAGTGGCCTTGAACTCAAGGCAATCCTCCTATTTCTGCCTCCCAAGTGCTAGGATTAAAGGTGCACACTACATGCCTGGCTTCTCTCATTCTCTTGCTCTCTCACTCTCTCATAAATTTTTTAAAGTTTTTTGTTTTAAAAGACTTATTTATTTATTAGAGACAGAGAGAGGCAGCGAGAGAGAGAGAGAGAGAGTGAATGAGTGGGAGAGGATGGGCACACCAGGACCACTAGCCACTGCAAAAAATGCACTGCAGATGCATGTGCCACCATGTGCATCTGGCATATGTGGGACCTAGAGAATTGAACCTGGGTCCTAAGGCTTCACAGGCATGCACCTTAACTGCTAAGCCATCTCCCAAGCCCCATAATTTTATTTTAAAAGATACAAATTAACAGGATGGATCTTAAAAATGGACTCTTCCATCTACTGTCTTCAAGAATCCCATTTTACCACCTCCTCAGGGTAAAAGGATGGAAAATCATCTTTCAGGCTAATGGATATAAGAACAAAGTGAGTGTGGCTAAAGTAGTATCTGACAAGATAGACTTCAAACCAAAAGGACAAAGACTGTCAGGGAAATGATCCAACAAGAGAACATCACAATCATAAATTTGTATGCACCAAACACAAGTGCACCACAATGTATAGAGCAGAACCTACTTGACAACAAATCAGAAATAAATCTTAATACAATCATAGTAGGGGCTTCAGTACCCCACTATCATCAATAGGCAGATCATCCATGAAGAAAATCAACAGGGAAATACTAGATTTATTTATTTATTTTTATTAAGTATGTACTTTGTATGGACCCATCATGTGTTGGTACCATCATTTCCTCCCTGCCCTCATTCCACTGAAGAAATTCCTCAATGCTATTGCTGGTATTCCTCATGGGGTTATGTGTTATAGGCTGTGTGGGGTGTGGTAATGCCTATGAATATTCCCTCTCAACCTGTGGCTTTTTACCATCTCTCCCCCCTTCTTTCACAAAATTCCATGTGATGTGGTGGGTAAGCTATCAGGAGCTTCTGTATCTCTGCTTTGTTATGTGTTGAGTATCCTCAGTGTCTGTCTCGTACACCATGGTGCAGGTTGTCAGGCTCTCCATAGAAGCAGCACTTTTACTCATCTCATCAATTCCTCTGCTGATAGGCAAGGGATAGGTCATTTCCTGCCAGGGAATCAGCTATCTTTCCTTGTGTCATTGATAAATTTTGGTTGTCCTTGGTTGTCTCTGCCTTCTGAAAAAAGAACAGATTCTCCAGTAAAGTGAGATCAGCATGGGTTCAAGGGGATAAGTGGGCTGTTTCTGCTGTGGTGGCCAAGGAAGGCAGGCAGGACGGTTCTGCAGAGCATGGCTGGCTGTGAAGGTGCATCATCCAGCCTACCTCAAGCAGCTCCCAGTCCAAGGAAACATCAAGGGTTTGGCTGGCAGTTTCAGAATGGCTTCCGTTATTGCCTGTTTTGGTATACTCACTCTTCTTGGCTACCTTGCATGCCATCCATTCCTCCCAATGAAAAAACAACAGGACAGCTTGATTAATCTCAATATACGAAAGGAAAATCCCAAGGTGGTGAATGAAATAAACATTTAAGATTTGTGTCTTACCAAAGCAGCTTAATGCAGGTGTTGGTGCACTAGGACATTTCCTGCCTGTGATGGACCCCATAATAAACATGAGTTGACAGGAGATGCTGTGGGTCCACTCATACTGAAGTATGACAGTAATCACTTAGGATTGGCTCAATTGTGTGCTGTAAAAAAAAAATTATTTTCAAGGTAGGGTCCTGCTCTAGCCCAGAATGACCTGGAATTCACTCAGTAGTCTCAGGATGGCCTTCAACCCATGGCGATCCTCCTACCTCTGCCTCCTGAGTGCTGGGATTGAAGGCATGCGTCACCACGCCCCCCGTGTGCTGTAAAATTTTACAATATTTTCTCATGTTTTGTTTACAGAACAAACTTTTCATGGTGGTCTTAATTATCCATAGTTGAATAATTATTTCTGCCAATTGTTTTCTTGTTACACTATTGCTTATATTTGATACTTGTATAGTCAGGCATTTTTATAGAAATTAAAGTCAGTGCCAGGCATTGGTAATCTAAATTTTGGAAATTGGCCCAGAATTATTTTTTTGATTTCATATTTCAACAGAACGTATACTTTAAAATATCCTATTTACTGTAAAATAATATTTTGCATATTGGTTTTGGTTAAGTTATTTGAAGTATTACCACTACCATCCTTTAGCCATCCAAGTTACTTGAGGAGTTCCTTGAGGTTACAGAAATAAACTTATTTTATAGAGATTGCTGTCTAATTAATATGAATATCTCAAGTTCAAAAAGCAAGTACACTGAACATAAGAAGTTCCAATGAGGAAACTATTTGCATGGTAAATGATCTGTTTACTTTTCTAGATGCATGTCATATGTGTGTGTGTGTGTGTGTGTTTCTGTGTGTGCATGTGTGTGTGTGTTGAGCTATTTAACTTAGTTACAGCTGCAATGACAAGAACACTGTCAGCTAAAGTTATGGGCTGCTGCAGTTGAAGGCCAGTTAGAAATAAATGTAAATCTTATCTAAATCTAGATAAGACCAGCAGAAAGAGTGCTGATGAGTGTAAGGTTCAGGAGTGACCAAGACTACACAAACCATTCTGAGGCAAAGATGAAAGATTTTATTCAGGAAAAACATGAGCTGCCAGAACTGACTCTCAAGAGCAGAGCACAGCCAACCTAAGATTGCAGATAGTGCACTTTATAGGGCTTCTTCAGTTGGGGTAAGGCTAGGAAGGGAAAGAACTCCTTTGTTCTTTACATTAACCATTTCAAATAGCTAGGTTGTGAGACCAGAACAGTGAGCAGATGACTTAGGAGATAAAGGAGCAGGAAATCATGACCTGGGGGCTGGGGTGGGTATTGTTAGGCAAGGAAGGGATGGTTTCTGGGTGGTTTCTTGAGGAATGTGGATAAGTCTCTGTCACCATCCTGCTATCCTTGGTGACTCCATTTTTGGGAGCCTATCCCGACCTAACAATGAGAATTGTGTTATATCTCTGTAACAGTAAAATTGATAGTTTTAAAAATAAATTTACTGGAGAATTTGAGACATTTGTAATTTTTGGCATGCAATTAGAAGTCCCATTAGCTTTGTTTTACATTAAAATTCTCATGTAGTAGGTATACTTTAGTCTATTAAAGGTACAATTCATTAAAAAAAGGGGGGATAAGCATTGTTAATTTAGAGAGATTTTGATGGATGTAGCCTCTCTTTGGGCCAAGAACTAGTGGGAGCTTGTCATTAGAGACCATAATATTGGTCTCCATAGGAGTCTGACTTGGTTCCAGTTCCAGAAATGGGTTTCTTTCCACTGAGTGGCTCTCTTAGCCAATCAGAAAGCCTGTCTTATTTTGAGGACCTTGTAGGTCTTTCTAATCAACAGTTCATTGTGTGTTGTAACCAAGTGGTCTGGGTGTTACAAGTCAGAGCCAAATGTATTAGGGTTAGGCTTCATACCACCCTCTCCAAGGTCCTTATTTCCAGACAATCCCTCTACTCCTGTTGAGGGTTATATCTATTATTCTACTATCTAGGAGAATGGATTTTATGGTACCAATTAATTTTGGGTTTAGTTTTGTCAGAATCTTTCCCCATCCCCAAATCCTTCCATACCTGTTGTCTGTCCCTCAGCTTGCCTGTCAAGTATGCCTGCTAGTCAAGCCCTTCCAGGTTAGGAAACACAGGTGATGAGAACATGTGGGCATTTGTCTTTCTGTGTTTCTCTGAGTTCACTGAATATGATCTGTTCCAAGTCTGTCCATTTCTGTACAAATTTCATTATATCACTTTTCCTTACTACAGAGTAGAGTTCCATTGTATAAATGTACCACATCTTCATTATCCATTTGTCCAATGATGGGCACCTGGGTTGATTCCAGTTCTTAGCTATTGTGAGTTGAGCAGTTATAAACACAGTTGAGCAAATATCTCTGCAGTGAAGTGGGGAGCCTTTAGGGTAAATGCCCAGTAGAGGAATAGCTGGGCTAGTTGGCAGCTCTATTTTCATCTTTTTCAGGAGTCTCCATATTGATTTCCATAGATGTTGTACAAGTTTGCATTACCATCAACAGTAGATGAAGGTTCCTCTTTCCCCACATCCTCACCAACATTTGTTGTCAATTTTTTTTTTTTTTCTAGCTCTGGCTCAGGTTGACCTGTAATTCACTATGTAGTCTCACACTGGCCTTGAACTCATGATGATCCTTCTACCTCTGCCTCCTGAGTGAGTTAGGTGGAATCTCATAGTTGTCTTAATTTGCATTTCTCTGATGGTTAAGGATGTTGAACATTTTTCTTAAGTATTACAATTTGCATTTTTTCCTTTGAGAACTCCCTATTCAGTACTCTGTCCCATTTTTAAAAAAAATTTATTTATTTATTTATTTGAGAGCGACAGACACAGAGAGAAAGATAGAGGGAGAGAGAGAGAATGGGCGCGCCAGGGCTTCCAGCCTCTGCAAACGAACTCCAGATGCGTGCGCCCCCTTGTGCATCTGGCTAACGTGGGACCTGGGGAACCGAGCCTCGAACCGGGGTCCTTAGGCTTCACAGGCAAGCACTTAACCGCTAAGCCATCTCTCCAGCCCCTCTGTCCCATTTTTTGAATGGGTTTTTAGCTTAAAAAAAAATTTTTTTTGGTTTATTTTTATTTATTTATTTGAAAGTGACAGAGAGAGAAAGAGCGGGAGTGAGAGAGAGAGAGAGAGAGAGAGAGAGAATGGGCGCGCCAGGGCCTCCAGCCACTACAAACAAACTCCAGACGCGTGCGCCCCCTTGTGCATCTAGCTAACGTGGGTCCTGGGGAATCGAGCCTCAAACCGGGGTCCTTAGGCTTCACAGGCAAGCACTTAACCACTAAGCCATCTTCCAGCCTGATTTTTAGCTTTTTAATAATTTTTTATCTAAAAATATCTCATTTATATTTATTTGTTTGAGAGAGGGAGAGAGAGAGAGAGAGAGAGAGAGAGCCAGAGAATGGGCACATCAGGGTATCCAGCCACTGCAAACAAACTCCAGACACAGGTGCCAGCCATCTTGTGCGTCTGGCTTGTGTGGGTCCTGGGGAATTGAACCTGGATCCTTTGGCTTTTCAGACAAGTGCCTAACTGTTAAGCCATCTCTCCATCCCTAATTTTATTTTTAATATTTATTTATGAGAGAGAGAGGGAGAGGGAGAGAGAGAGAGATAGAGACAGAATATGGGTGTTCCAGGGCCTCTATCCACTGCAGATGAACTCCAGATGCATGCACCACCTTGCGCATCTGGCTAACATGGGTCCTGGGGAATTGAACCTGGGTCCTTAGGCTTTGCAGGTAAGTGCCTAAACCACTAAGCTATCCCTCCAGCTCTGGATTGTTGGATTTTTAGTTGCTTAGTTTTTTTCAGTTGTTTATAGATTGCAGATATTAGGGCTCTCTCAGTAGTGTAGCTAGTGGAGATTTTCTCCCATTCTGAGGATAGGCTATTGGCTCTGCTTGTGGTATATTTGTTTGTGCAAAAGCTTTTTAGTTTTATGAGATCCCACTCATTGAGTGATTATTTAATTTCCTGGGCTACTAAGATATTGTTTAGGGAGTCTTTTCCCACCCTTGTTTCATGTAGAATTTCCTCCATTTTCTCTTCCAGTTGTTTAAATTTCAGGAGTCTTAAATTGAGATCTTGAATCCATTTGGAGTTGATTTTTGTGCATGGTGAGAGGAGTGTGTCATTTCATTTTCCTACATATGGTTATCCAATTTGTCCAACACCATTCGTTGAAGATGCTATATTTTCTCCAGTGTACATTGTTGGCTCCTTTGTCAAAGATCAAGTAGGTTGGGCTGGAGAGATGGCTTAGCGGTTAAGTGCTTGCCTGTGAAGCCTAAGGACCCCGGTCTGAGGCTCGGTTCCCCAGGTCCCACGTTAGCCAGATGCACAACGGGGCGCACGCGTCTGGAGTTCGTTTGCAGAGGTTGGAAGCCCTGGCGCGCCCATTCTCTCTCTCCCTCCCTCTATCTGTCTTTCTCTCTGTGTCTGTCGCTCTCAAATAAAAAAATAAATAAAAAGTTAAAAAGAAAAACATCATCAAGTAGGTTAATTGAATTAAGGACTGGGTCTTCAATTCTCTTCCATTGGTCTATGTCTGTTTTTATGCCAGTACCATTAATTTCTGCTCTTGTCTTAGTTACTTCTTTCTATTTGGAACTCTTAGGATTGGATTGTTCTTGCTTTTCTGATGCCTTTATGTGAATTGTTAATTTATTAATTTCAGAGCTCTATTTCCTTGTTATAAAGGCATTTAATGCTATGAATTTTCCTGTTAGGACTACCTTCATAGGCTCCCACAAGTTTTGTCTTTTTGTGTTTTCTTTGTCATTCAGTTCTAGAAATTTCACAAATTCCTTTTTGATTTCTTTCATGACCAATTAATTATTTAAGTGTGTAGTTCAGTCCAGGAGTTGGTGAAATTTCTGTTGTTTATCTTGCTGGTAATTTATAGTCTTATTTTAATCTATTGTGATCTGATATGATACAGGAAGTTACACCAATTTTCCTGAATTTATGGAGGCATGCTTTATATCCTAATAAATGATCTATTTTGGAGAAGGTTTTGTTGACTGCTAAGAAGAATATGTATTCTGTAGAATTGGGGTGGAATGTTCTATAGATGTTTGTTAGGTTTAATTGATCTATGGTGTTGTTAAGCTCTATTATTTCTCTGTTGTTTTTCTGCTTGGATGATCTTTCTATTGATGATAGTGAGTATTAAAGTCCCCTACTACAATGGTATTGGGATTTATTACTGACTTGCTGTTGAGTAGGTTTTCATTTATAAAATGTGGTACACCTCTATTTGGTGCATATAAATTTATGATTATGATGTTGGATTATTCCCTTGATGAGTAAAAGTGACATTCTTTGTCCTTTTTGCTTACTTTTGGTTTGAAGTCTGTTTTTGTCAGATATTAATATAGCAATAACTGCTTATTACTTAATTCCATTTGCTTGGAAGATCATTTTCCACGTTTTCACCCTGAAGAGGTGTTTATCTGTAATGGTGAGGTGGATTTCTTGAAGATAGCAGATAGAAGGGTCCTTTTAAAAAAAAAAAAAAAGTGAAATAATCCATGCCAGCCAGTGATCAAACCCAGTAGGGATAATGGCCTTTGTAAGCCATTATTTCCAAAAGAGAAAGGCTAAGCATACTCACAAATTGTAAAGAAGGTTGCCATGTTTTCCTTGTTTGAATTGGAGTCTTCCATTTGCAGTGAAGGTGGTACAAAAGACAGACTGTCCGAAGAGACATCTACGTGACCTGTCCCCATAGCAACCTCTTGGGTGATAGAGGAGACAGACACAGGTTCTAGGCTGAGGCCAACTTCATGCAGGGAAACAGATTCTAGGGAGGCAAGGTTATGTGAGGTAGAGAGTGCCACGCTTACAGAGTTGGTGCTCATATCCACAGTGTGGATGGAGTCACTGAGGGCACTGTCAGACTTGCCGCTGACCCGACTTGCAATGTGGTCTGCCTCCATGACCACAAGAAGCTCCAAGCCATTCCCATGAATGGGTGTCACATCACCATGTCCTACAGTGTCTGCTGTAAGATTATTGCTCACAGAATCCATGGAGAGAGATTCATGACTTCTGGAGCCATTTGGGATTTGGGAATGCTCACCTGCAACACCATCCATTGTAAGCTCCTCTGCCATTCCATCTGTAGAGATCGGGCTGGTAACCCTAGAAACGTTCTCCATAGTGATGGCTGTGTCCAGTGCTATTTCATGGCCATCTTTATGGTGAAGACTTTGGCCGTCATGAGTATTCAGAGAACGAGAGTCTACTGAAACAACGTCTAGTCCTAATCCAACATTTCCACTGGACTGATAAAGATCTAGCACCAAAGGGTTGTTGGTGATAGATAACTCAGTATTACCATCAACATTTATAGAGTTGGGGTGGATGTATTGAAGGGGTGGTCTGTCAACTAAATAAGATAAAATGCCAGGTAGAATGGTTCTGAAGTAACTGCTCTCCAGGTGAGGATAAGGTGGTGGAGGTAGGGTATAGTTTCTTTCTGGTAACCCACATATTACCCCTCGATCTCCAATGCCCATTGGGAGCATCAGAGACAAGGCAGAGGCAGAGAACTCAAGGAGGGACCCAGGTTTGGAATTGCCACTGGAAGATCTGTGATGCATCTTCTTGGGACGAATCATCAGAGAAGAGCGCCCAAGTGACCATGTCTGGGAATGGGCATCAGGGTTGGCCTTCCAGCGTCATGTTTCACCACATCTTGCTCACAAACGCTGCACGAGCACGTCCTCCTGGTTTTTTGTTTGGTTTTTTTCTTTAGGGGGTCACCCAACTTGGTGGCCACGCACCCCTCCGTGGGATGCGGCATGCCACTAGGGAGAAAGGGACACCTGAGGCTCTCCTCCTTCCGGAAGCAGTGGGAGCGCAGGCTGCCCAACCCTCCCAGGTGCGTTTGGGCTCCCAGGGTCCATTTTTTTTTGATCCACCCTGTTATCTTGTGTTAACTTGTGTGATGGGTGAGTTAAAACCATCACTACTTGAGATTATAACTGTGAGAATCAATTTAATTTCTTCTAGTTTGAGGCTATATGGGGTTTGGTGCTTTGCTGGGCTTTGTACATTTTCATGCTTGCTCTGCTTTTGGTTATTGTGTTCCTTCTCTTGTAGGCTCTTGAGGTTGGTTGTTTGACTCTTCTGTGTGAACTATCCCCTGAAGTATTCTCTGTAAGTCTGGCTTTGTGCTCATGTAATCACAGAGCTGGCTTTTATTATGGAAGATTTTCCTTTCACCATCTATTATGAGGGATGCTTTCACTGGGTACAGTAGTTTGGGATGGAAGCCATAGATTTTTAGACTTTGAAGTTTTCTGTTCCATGCCCTTGTGGCTTTCAGGGTTTCCATTGAAAACTCTGAGGTAATTCTAATAGTATTGCCTTTGTATGTGATAAGTTGTTTTTCTCTTGCTTCTTTTAGCACTCTCTGTTTTCTTTGGTTAGGGTTTTAACTATGATGTGTCTTGCACCGTTTCTTCTTTGGTTGAGTCTGTTTCGTATTTTGTGATCTTCTTGTAACTTAATTAGTCTCTCTCTCTCTATCTCTCTCTCTCTTTTTTTTTTTTTTGTTTTTGAGGTAGAGTCTTACTCTGGTCCTGACTGACCTGGAATTCACTATGTAGTCTGAGAGTGGTCTCAAACTCTGGTAATCCTCCTACCTCTGCCTCCTGAGTGCTGGGATTAAAGGTGTGTGCCACCACACCCAGCAGTCTCTCTTTTTTTTGTGGGTGGGAAAGTTTTCTTCAATAGTTTTGTTGAATATGTTCTCCATGCCTTTTGCCTGAATTTCTGCCCCTTCTAGTATATCTGTGATCTGGATGTTTGCTCACCTTAGGATATCCCACAATTCCCTCACGTTTTGTTCACATGATTTTTTGAAGTTATCAAAGTTTTTGGATTTCTACACAATTTCTTCTGTCTTGACTTCCAGATCCAAGGTTCTGTCCTCCACCTTTTTTTTTTTTCGAGGTGGGGTCTCACTCTAGCCCAGGATGACCTGGAATTCACTATGGAGTCTCTGGGTGGCCTTGAACTCATGGCGATCCTCCTACCTCTGCCTCCCAAGTGCTGGGATTAAAGGCGTATGCCACCACGCCCGGCTGTCCTCCACCTTTTAAAGTCTGTTAGTGAGGGTTTCTAGGGAGGCTTTTATAAACTCTATTTGAGGTTTTGTGTGTGTGTGTGTGTGTTTTGAGGTAGGGCTTCACTGTAGTCTAGGCTGACCTGGAATTAACTCTGTATTCTCAGGGTGGCCTTGAACTCACAACAGTCCTCCTACCTCTCCTTCCTGAGTGCTGGGATTAAAGGCGTGCACCACCATGCCCAGCTATGTGGTTTGATTTTCTTGATGACTCTTGGAATTTATTCTTGCATTGACTCATGTCCTCATTAAATTTAATCGGATGGTTATTGAAAGCATCTACTTGTTGAGTCATTTTCAATTCATTTTATCTCTCTTTTGAGATCTCTTAGGATTTCTTCCATTTAGTTAAGTGTACTGAAGAAAGCTGCGTGCATTTTGCTTGTGCAATTGTTGTTTGGTTTTTGATAATTTGTTTCCATTTTAGTGATTTCCTTGGTCAGAGTCATATTGCTTATTGTGTTTTCATCATACTGTGGTTATTTTTCTGTTGTCTCCTCTATGTTTTCATTGGAGAATTCCATTAGAGGGCTAGGCAATCTTGGTGGAGAGCTCAGTTTGTGTGTGTGTGTGTGTGTGTGTGTGTGTGTGTGTGTGTGTGTCTTGTGGTCTATCCATATTTGGGGTAAAAGTCTTATTTGTTTTTCCAAGAGGGATCCTAGAATTTTACCTTGTAGTATCTTCAGTGAGTGATCTTTTTTGTATTCAAATGCTATTCGAAGGGAATGGTGTTGTATCCAGAGATGTTCATGGTGCATGTGCACCAGCAGCTCTAGGCAATTAGTTAATACCAGAACTGAAGTTGAAGGTCTGGAATTTCTTCATTAAATCACAGCTGTGACTTGCCTGTGGAGCTCAGGGGCAGTAGCATTAGACTCTTCTCCCCTTATGTACCCAACTGGGGCAGGTTATGGGGGACTCACTGTTTTTCTCTGGAATGTGGTTGCCAGATATTCTATTGTTCCCCTTCTGGGGTAGAGGTGATACCCCAAGTAGTTGCTAAGAGGAGGGCAGGAGGGGGTGTAGGGTGGTGGAGGTTTCTGGGCTCCACAGACCAGGCTGGACCATGGAGTTGGCTGGTGTGGGAGAGTTGGTGTGTGGTGGTAGCCTGAAATCAGAGGAAGCAACTAAGGCCAGAAGGTTTGTCTGAGGCTGATGACACAGTGTGAGGATGGCAGCATAGCAGTAGCACTGAGGTGTGGTTGATTCATGGGTGTGCTGGGGTGGTGCAGGATACTTGTAGGCTGCTTGGGGTGTGCATGGTCCAAGGTTCCCAGCTGTAGCACTGATTTTAGGGGACTCACAGGGCCACACAGGGACTGCATGAGGTGTGTGTGACCCAAGTGCACACTCAGGAAATGGGGTGTAGAGGACCAGAGCACAGGGGTGACACTATGTGTGGTGGCCATGAAGAATTGTGTGACTCACCGTGAAGTTAAGGCATGTATTCTGTCCAGGAGGAATTCAGTGAGGCATTTGAATTTTGCAAGAACCAAAAAGAAGAATTAGCAGAATCATAACAATGGGGCCCAGTAAAGAGCTTAGCCATGGAAACCATTGTCCTAAATCTGACCAAAAAGTACTCTCATGGATTTTGTCAATTTTTTGTTTGATTTTATGTATCTGTTGTTGAATAATATTAGAATTATCTGTAATGTTGAAACAGCACATTCCAGGAAATTGCTGACATCCAATAATGATGTTTTCATAGCAGGAAATCAATAGTAACTATTTTATAATACTGAGATCTGGAGTTCCTTCATTTCTTGGTTAATCTCTGCCAGAATTTGTGCAGTGATATTAGCAGTCTTGCTGAAAACGCAGGGAAATTTTGAGACTTCCTTCTGTATTCCTGTCACAAGACCTGGAGCAGGCAGGATAAAGGCTGATGCCATGGCCACCTTTCTTAGATCTAATAAGATTAAATTATCATCACAACTTGAGGGCAAGCTCCTGATAATTCATTGGGAGGGGATTAGGGAGAGTTATAAGGGAAGGATCAGTCCAATGCAACAGATTTCAGAGAATTTGACAGGAAGGGCTTGGTAGGTTGTTTGGTTGTGGAGGATGACCCATCTCTTAGGTAAACATTTGCCAAAAGGCAAATAAATATTTCTTTCAATAGAGCAATGAGGAGGTGAGGATCTATGAGAGGTTGGGAAGAGTTGATGCATAAGCAGTGTTGTTGGATACTTAGAGAGATTGGGAGTGCTGGCTCAGAATACAGCAGAGGATGGTTTTGTGTTGTAATTCTGTCCCCATTGACGTTAACATATTCATTATATCTGAGGGACAGGCCCATAAGGGGGAGGTGTATTGGCGATCCCGTTGACTCAGTCTATCAGAGTGGGTCTGGGCTGCCTTCCAACTGCTTTCCCTTTCATTAGCAGTAAGGGTTGAGTTTAAAATGTGAAAAACATCTCTCCAAGTGATAGAGTAGATTTGGGTGAGTCTAGTGAAGTGAATTCTATAATGGAGAGTATTTTCTGAGAAAGATCCTAATTTTTGTTCATTGGAGTCCATTTAATTGAGAGTGAAAGGGACATGGATATGAGTGGGTCCATTTTTCCACACTACCTCACATAAAGGAAACATCCCAAAGCCCTCTATTGGCTCCCCCTGTGACCTAGTGTGGGGTGGAGAAGGGAGAGGAGAGAGGGAAGGAGGAGGGGAGTGTATGGTATTAACAATCATCTCTGCTGGGAGCTTCAGGGAACTGGGGTGAGAAGACAGAATGTGGAAAGGGGGATTGGGGAGAAATGGGTGCAGAAAGGGAGTTGGCTGAGGACTGAGGGGGTGAAGAAGGGGGAGTTTCAGGAGGTTGATGTAGAAGAGCAGGAGGAGAAGGGGGGTCAGAGGAATGGTATGGAGGGGTTTCTTCTGATGGGTCAAAAGAAGGTGAGTCTTGTGAGGACTCTGGTTGTGGAGGTTTTTAGAGGGTTTCTGGTGTCAGAGGAGAATTTGGTAGGTAGATCAAGAAGTACAAAGGGAAGGACAGGAGTGAAGGGTAAAGAAACCCTGAAGGTAAGGAACCTCAGACCACATGCCATGTCTTCTGAGGAAGTTATCAAGATCAATAAGAACATTAAAATTAAAAGTACCAAATTCAGGCCAGTGGTGGCTATTATCTAAGGAATATTGTGGCCAAATTTGAATAAAGTTGGAATAATTTGGCAGGCAGGAGCTTAGAAAGATTGACCTCCTTTAAATTAGTGTTGAGGCATGCCAATGGAGTGTCTTTCAGAACAGATAATTTAGAGCCCATTTTGTAGGACAAGGACTAGTGTGGCCAGTCCTACTACCAGGGACATCTCCTAGGCTTAGGGAGGGCAGAGGAACCCAAGAATTAGGAGGGATGTCCCCATGCTCATAATGCTTGGGGTGTCTGATGGAACTACATGTGGGAGGCTCCCAGATACTTTGGTCATCCATGGACCAAAAAGTGAGAAACTCCTGGAGTTTTTGAGGTCCACAGTGGGGTGCCTTCCACTACAGACTGAGAATGTATGCCTTGTCTCAAAGCAATTTGGTGAGGGTGTGGATGCAGTGGCTCACATGACGAGAAGACTCTAGTCTGGAGTTCAAAAGTCTAGGGGGAAAAGAGAGGGAGAGGGAGATATGACCCGGAGGATTACCCAGAGGGCTGTCAGAAACTTGGCTGAGCTCAGAGAGGGATTTTGGACATTCACCAGGGAGTAGCCCTGGCCAGAATTCCTCAGTCTCCACAAACGAACCAAGCTCAGGCAATCTGAGGCTTAGGGTGAGAGGGAGGAGGGAAGGAGGAGTTGCCAGGTGTCAAGCTGGGTCTACATAGAGCACCAATGAGGCTCCCTGAGCTGTGAGGCCGAATGGAACTTGCACAGCTCATGTAGATAAAAGTCACAAAAGACCAGAGGTCTCAGGTCAGACTGGTGACCGTCTAGTCCAAATAGTGAGCTCGTCGAGTGCCTGTGCTCCTGAAGGAGTGACACACTGGCAGGGAGGTGAGGAGAAGGAGAGAGGAAGCCCAAAAGCCCCCCTGGGGAGGATGCAAGTCATGGTACCAGAAATGTAAGGAAAGTGTAAGAGAAAAGCCAAAGAGAACACTGGACTTGAGCTCTACAGACAAGACTGTTTTATTGAGAGAAAACAGTGAGGGATCTCAGCTTTCTCACAGGATGAATGCTAAAGCCTTGAACCAGGCTAGGATGCAAGTTTATAAGGAGAATTCTAAGAAAAAAGCAGGCTGTACCAAGGTGCAGTCGATAAGAAAATTATAGCTGTTTGTGTCATTGTTCAGAATAGGCTTCTTCCAGGAATGTCTAAGAGAGGATACTCAGATGGTCTCTGGTCCTTCAAGGCCATCTAGGCTAAGAGAGAGTACATCAATCAGGAAAGGTGCCAAACTTAATGAGACTGAATGTCTCTGTTCTTTCTTTTATTTCCCTGAACCTTAGGGATAGTCATTAACTCTAGTTCCCTTTTGGTTGTCAGGAAAGGCCATTGACCCTCCACCCCCAACTTCTGTGAAGCTAGTATCACCCTTATACCAAAACCCGACAGAGATACAAAAAGAAAACTATATACCTGTATCCCTGATGAAGTTAGATGCAAATATACCTAACAAAATCTTTGCAAACCAAATTCAACAAGCCATCAAAAGCATTATCCATCTCGATCAAGCAGGCTTCATCCCAGGGATGAGTGGTTCAACATATGGCAATCATTAAACATGATATACCACACAAATAAACACAAGAACCACAGCCTTGGACAAAATGCAATGTTGGTTTATGATTAAAACTCTGGAAAGGCTAGGCATGGAGGGTGTATTTCTCAACATAATAAAAGCTGTATATAAAGCACCTGAAGCCCAAATCATACTTAATGGGAAAAATACTCAAGATCTTCCCATTAATATTGGAAATAAGACAGATGTTTCCACTGTCGTCAGTGCTCCTCAACATAGTACTAGAAGTACTTACCCAAGCAATAAGACTGGAGAAAGATATAAGAGGGATACAAATCTGAAATGAAGAAGTGAAACCAGCCCTATTTGCAGATAACATGATCCTATACATAAGTGACCTGAAAGACTCTACCATAAAACTTCTTAAGGTAATAAATTCCCTCAGCAAAGTAGCAGGATGCAAAATCAACACACACAAAAAAACCAATAGCCTTTCTATATACAAAAGACAAATGTGTTGAGAAAGAAATCAGTGAGGCTGTCTCATTTTCAATAGACACACACACACACACACACACACACACACACACACAAAAATCAAATACCTTGGAATAACATTAAGAATGTGAAAGACCTATATAATAAAAACACTCAGACAGAAATTGTAGAGGACATCAGAGGATGGATAAATCTTCCATGCTCCTGGATATGTAGAATTAATATAGTGAAAATGGCAATCCTACTAAAAGCAGTACAGGGATTCAATGCAATACCAATAAAAATTCCAGAATACTTTTCACAGAGATTAAAAAAATCTCAAAATTCATATGGAATGACAGAAGGCTTCAGATATCCAAAATTATCCTCAGCAACAGCAATGATTCTGGTAATATCACCATACCCAAACTGAAGCTATACTACAATGCCATATTAACAAAATCAGCATGGTACTGGCATAAAAACAGACATATTGACCAATGGAACAGAATTGAAGATATGACCCTTAGTTCAATAACTACATGGTGAAGGAGTCAACAGCGTACACTGGAGAAAAGACAGTATCTTCAACAAATGTTACTGGACAAATTAGATAACCACATTTGGCTCTGGCTTGCAACTCCCACTACCAGAAATTGGTTATGATCTGTTGATTACCAGGTCCCCAATGGGCTTCTATCAAAGCACTTGATTACCTGCCTGAGGTAAAAGGTAAAAACCTAATGCTGAAGACACTGCATGTTGTCAACAGAAAACATTGAAGGATTCCACTGAAATCTGGAAGGAAGTCAGTTCGCAGATGGTTAGCCTGTATAGTGCTGGAAAGTGATACATGAGCTGCTGGGGGAATATGTCCAACAATGTTGTGAGCAAGCTGGGGACACTGCTATATGAAAGCAACCAGCCTGAAGTTGTACAAACCTGCTCAATGTGGCACCCAGCCATGGTGGGTTTGCAGTGGCTTACTGACTGGCTAAGAGAACTGCTGAGTGGAAAGGAACCCATAGCTGAACCTGGGAACCGAGTCATAATCCTGTGGAGACCAAGAAGCTCTCACTAGTTTTTGGCCAAAAGAGAGGCTGCACCCTTTAAAATGTCTCTAATTTAGCAATGTTTATTTCCTTTAACCCATTCTGATCTCACTGTACATTGGAGAATCTGTTTTTGTTTTTCAGAAAGCAGCAAGAACCGATGACAACCAAAATCTATCCCCTTGCACATCAGCTAGGGCCTGGGTGAAACCACAGAGGTATGGTGAGATGAACGAGAGTGCTACTTCCATGAGAACCTGAAAACCTGTCCCAGAATGATGCAGACAGACACTTAGGATAATCAAAATGTACCAGAGCAGAAATCCAGAAGCTTCTGAGAGCTTAAAACTAAGTAGACCTAAAAACACACCCACTGCAGCTCAGGGAATTATGGAAGACAAGTAAAAAAGATTGGAACAGTTACAGAAAGGGAGGGTATATCCAGAGGCATTGCTCCTTCCATAATGACTGACTGCTACTCTCACAATTCATTACCGACAGCCCCATGGTGATACCATCAACCCTACTGAGGAGGGTCTTCAGCAGAGTGGGGGCAGGGAGGAGAGAAATGATGATGCACATGATATGTCCATAGAAAGGTTATCTAAAGTTTTAAAAATATTATTTATTTGAAAAAGAAAGGGGGGGGAGGAGGAGGGAAGGAGGGAGAGCGGAGGCAGATAAAGAGAATGGGCATGTCAGGGCCTCTAGCCACTGCAAATGAAAGCCAGATGCATGTGCCACCTTGTGCATCTGGCTTATGTGGGTACTGGTGAATCAATACTGGGTACTTAGGCTTTGCAGGTAAGTGCCTTGACTGCTGAGCCCTCTCTCCAGCCCCATAGAAAGTTTTTACTTAATTACTAAAAAATTTTCTGATATAACACCTTTCTGTTATAGGTCCTTCATCTAACATCTGTATGACATGGACAATCAAACACCGAAATTAAAGAGGTAAAGAAAAGAGGGAAGACTACCAGTTACAATGGCAGTGTAATAGCAACACTAAAGCAGTCTGGAGGGGGGTGGGGGATAAGCAGAAAAACACCATAATACATGTCTAAAAAGTGGAGGTATATAAGGAATTATCAACCACAGCAGAGAAGTAGGAGAGACCCAGAGCTTCTAGCAACCATACAAACAGCCATAATTGGCTCCAGTGGTCCCAGTCAGTCTGCTGGGAAGAGGTACACATGCTCCTGCCCCTGTTTTAGACACAGGAGCAGCTCCATGTTGAAGGGATTTTCCACTCACACCAGCCTCCTTGCAAAGTCAAAACCTGAAGGAGAATACTACAGGGACCAACTGAGCATCTTCAGAACCACTCCAGGCACTCTATACAGCCTCCTCTCCCCCAGTCACCTGCTCTGAGAACCACTAGAGAAGTCTGGATTCCAAGGGATCTCAGCCACCCCTCAGCCACACAGCATCCAGTACAGCCAATGGGAACAGCAAATCCACCGACCCAACCAGTCTAACCAAGCCCATAGCACAACAAAGAGGGACCCAAGTGGACACACAGCATATGTGAGAATGGAAGCTATTCCAAAAGGTAACAGGGCCTACTTACATGGGTTGTTACACTTCTTGAATGATTCTAAATTTCATTGAATTCTTTATATTTTAAATTCTAAACATTGTGTCTTTCTTTGAAGTTTATTTTTATTTTTATTTGTTTATTTGAGAGAGACAGAAAGAGATAGAGGCAGATAGAGGGAGTGAGAGAGAATGGGTGCACCAGGGCCTCCAGCGACTGCAAACAAACTCCCACTTGATGGGATTAAGGATGTGGGGCAATACACACTCTTAGAGAGAGGGATAGAGAGAGAATGGGTTTGCCAGGGCCTCCAACTATTGCAAACGAACTCCAGACGCATGTGCCCCTTTGTGCATCTGGCTTACATGGATCCTGGAGAGTCAAACTGGGATCCTTTGTCTTTGCAGTGTCTTAACTGCTAAGTCATTTCTCCAGCCCCTTATCTGTTTGTTTTAATACACACTCTTACATAATTACCCCAAGCTGGTTTTGATTGAAGGTATATATTACTCAGTTGAATTTCAGAATTTCAATGTTTTGCTCCAGCCAGCCTACTAGAGTACTTGCATAACAGGCAAACTCAACGCCTAGGGTCACTTCTGCTGTTACTCTAGGAGTAATATAAGAACCACACCTGGCACCTCAAGATCCTACCCTGAAGATACTGAAGATGTTTGATTTACACATCTAAAAACACTACAGATAATTAGAAAATACAAGCATCAAATTAACTCATGATGCAAGAATCTCTACATTATAATACAAGAAACACAAAAAACAAGACAATATAATTCCACCCAAACTTATAAATCCATTAGAAATGACCTCCAGTGAGACTGATTTAGATGAAATGCCTGACACAGAATTCAAAAGAATGATTATATTTAAAGAAATCAAGGAAGAGATAAAAGGAATCAAATAAGAAAACCAACTCCTGAAGGAATCCCAAGAGAACACAGGAAACCAACTTAATTGAAATAAGGAGGTCTATAAGACATGAGTAAGGAAATAGAAATATCAATCAGAAATGCTAGAAATGCAAAACAGAGTAAGTCAAATAGAAAACTCTGTAGAAAGTCTTACCAGTAGAATGTATCAAAGAGAGGACAGAATATCCAAACTAGAATACAAGGTGTCAGATCTAGTAAGTCGAACAAAGACAAACTAATTGGGAGGTATAATCAGAATTTCAAAACATTCAGGATACTATGAAGAGATCAAACACAAGAATTCAGGGTATGATAAACAGAGATGAATTCCACTCCAAAGACATAGTAGGTATTTTCCACAAAGTCCTAGAAGAAAATTTCCTCCAAATAGGGAAAGAATTGCCAATACAGATACAGTAAGCCTTTAGAAGATGAAACAGAAAAAACCAGGAAAGAAACTCTCCTTGCATATTATAATTGAACTACTAAACACAAAAACCAAAGAAAATACTGAAAGCAGTTAGAGGGAAACATCAAGCCACATATAAAGGCAAGACTATCAAGATAATAGCAGATTACTCAACACAAACTTTAAAAGCCAGAAGGAGCGAGGTGTGGTGGTACACACTTTTAATCCCAGAACTTGGGAGGCAGAGGTAGGAAGATCACTATGAGTCCAAGGCCACCCTTGAGAGTGCATAGTGAGTTCCAGGTCAGCCTGAGCTAGAGCGAGACCCTACCTCGAAAAACAAAACAACAACAACAACAAAAACAACAAAAGGCAGAAGGGCTTGGCATTATGTATTCCAAGTTCTGAAACATAACAACTGTCAACCAGCATTACTATACTCAGCAAAGTTGTCCATCCAAGTGGATAGAGAAATAAAGATATTCCACAACAAAAACAGGCTAAGGGAATATATGACCACTAACCAGCACTATACATAGTACTTGAAAGGATTCTTCATGCTGAAGGGAAATAAAAGCACACACATAAGGAAACAGGAAAAAAAAAAACCGTACTAAAATAACAGAGAGTAAAGGAAAAACTGAAAGCATTATAAAACAAGAATGGCAAGAATAAACTCACGTTTTTCAATAATAACTCTTAATATCAATGGCCTCAATGCCCCAACTGAAAGACAAAGACTTGCAGACAGCATCCTTTAGTATATTTCCATCAAAGAAGACGTAAAATGGCATTTCAAGCAAATGGGCCTAGAAAACAAGCCAGTGTTGCTATCCTAATATCTGATATGATAGACTTCAAGTCAACATTAGTGAGGGAAGATAAAGAAGGTCACTTTATATTGATTAAATGAAAATTTCAGCCAGGCGTGGTGGTACACGCCCTTAATCCCAGCACTTGGGAGGCAGAGGTAGGAGGATCACTGTGAGGTCAAGGCCACCCTGAGACTCCATAGTGAATTCCAGGTCAGCTGGGGCTAGAGTGAGACCTTACCTCGAAAATCAAAACCAAAACCAAAAACAAAAAAAAGAAAATTTCAATAGGAAGACATTACATTACCATTTTAAATATATATGCACCAAACATGGGTGCTCCCAATTTCATCAAACAAACACTGTTATACTTAAGGTTTCAGATAACACCAAGCACAATTGCCATAGGTGACTTCAATACTGCCCTCTCATCAATTGACAGGTCATCTCATCAAAATAAATAAACAGGCATCTGGATTAAATGATATCATAGAACAAATGGACCTAAGAGATATCTACAGAACATTTCATCCAAACACTTCAGAACACACATTTATCTTTTTATTTTAGCAGCACATGGAACAGTGTCTAAAAGGAAAAGAGTGAGACAATAAGAAAAGGAGAGGCACGAAGTAAAACAGACAGAGAAAGAAACAAATGGAGGATTAATCACATAATCCAAATCCAATTAAAATTAGGAAAGAATAAAAGAAAAATCTCCAATATATAATAATCTAATAATTACTCATTATTGATGAATCCTACTTTTCAAGATCAACAGCAGATGTCTGAAAATAAAGACAGTACCAAATCAGATAAAGCTAGCTAGATAATGATAGATAGGTAGATGATAGCTAGATAGACATTTCTCCTGTATATGTCTATGATAAAGTTTAATTTATGAAATTGGCCTAGAGAACAATTAGGAACAGCTAATTACAGTAAGGCAAAATAATTATAACAATGCCCTATGATTATAATTATCATGTCTCTTTGTTCTCCTCCCCTCATTTCCTCCCTCTCTCTCTTTCTCTCTCATCCTTCCTCTTTCAGACCAGAGCACAGAGTTGGTATCAAATCTTCAGAAAATTAAGTTGTGGAAACTGTAATATAATGCAGAAGGATTAATTCCAAGATTAGTACTTGTTACATTCTAGAGTAAATAGTGTAGAAGAGGAGGGATAAAGGTATTTTTTTTTATAAATTACATTCTAGAGTAAATAGTGTAGAAGAGGAGGGATAAAGGTATTTTTTTTTATAAATGAGACTTTAACAAAATATTTTATTATTTACTTGACACACACACAGTCAGATAGAGAGCAAGTGAGCAAGAGAGAGAGAGAGAAAGAAAGAGAATGGGCACACCAGGGCCTCTAGCCAACTGCAAACAACCTCCAGATGCGTGTGCCATATTGTGCATCTGGCTTATGTGGGTCCTGGGGCATCAAACCTGGATCTCTCAGCTTTGTAGACAAACGCCTTAACTTCTAAGCCATCTCTCCAGCCCTGAAGGGACTTTTTTTGAGGCAAACCCAGCAGACTGGCCTTTTTTTATGAGAGAGAGAGAAAGAGAGAGAATGCCAGGGTATCCAGCCACTGCAACCGAACTCCAGGTGTGTGTGCCCCTTTGTGCACATGTGCAGCCTTGTGCACTCGCATCACTGTGCGTCTGGCTTATGTGGGATCTGGAGAGTTGAACATGAGTCCTTAGGCTTCACAGACAAGCACCTTAACTGCTAAGCCATCTCTCCAGCCCTGAAAGTACATTTTAAAAAGTTGTTACAAATATATCTAATAAATTGATTAAATCTTATTAAACTAGGCTATGTTACTATAGTATTCCTTTAATATAGCAATATATTGTAAAGCATGTTATCATCACCTAAAGGAATGCACATAGTAGGGCTGCACAGGTGGCTGAGTGATAAAAGGCGCTTGCTAGAAGCTAGGTTTAATTGACAAGCCACCAATATGAGCCCAAGTAGCATAGGCATCTGGTGTTCCTTTGCACAGGCAAAAGGTCTTAAAATGTCCACATACATAAATAAATAATAAAAGAAACAAGGAAATGACTATAGCATGGCCTTATAATCCAACTTAATTTTCTGAACTCTACTGAAGGAAGTACTAACACTGATATAACACAAGTGAGTCTCTGAGCCAAAAGAAGTAGTTCAAATAGGTCCTTAAGTCCTGGAAACAATGACAGTGTGTCAGCACTGAGTTGGTTGTCACCTATACATTCATATAACTCTGAGAACTTTTGTTGGTCCTGTTACTAACATCTTATACTATTTAAGATATAGTAGATATAACACAAAATCAAATGATAATAAAATTATTTTATCATTAACTATTTCAGATACAACTGATATACAGTAACTACATGCATTTAACGTGCACAATGGTATGTGTTTGTACCTATTCTTACCTTGAAAACAGCATCTTCACAGTTAAGGCAATAGAGAAATCCAATTCTTCAGTTTCCCTGTGTTGCTTTTTTCTATTTATTTTATTTTTAGTTTTTGAGGTAGGGTCTTGCTGTAGTCCAGGCTGACTTGGAATTCACTTGGTAGTCTCAGGGTGGCCTTGAACTCTCAGCAATCCTTTTACCACTTCCTTCCAAATGCTGCGATTAAAGGCGTGCACCACTACACCTGGCTTCTATTTATTTTTGTACATACTTTTTTTGTGTATGTATTTGAAGGAGCTTAGTTTTGTTCTTTTGGTTTGGATGTTTTTGGATAGTTTTGTAAGAAATCAAGACTAGATCTAGTCTCTTAACACATATTTAAATGTATAATGCTATGTTTTTACTATTTGTGCTATGTTGAACAGCAGATCTCCAGAACCTATTCATCTAGTACAGTGAAATCTTTACAGCTCTTATATACCTCCATGGTTCATTCTCCTATTAGCCCTTGGAAACTATTATACTCTCTGTTTCTGAGTTTCATTATTTCTAAAATTCCTCACACAAGTGGAATAATGGAGTATTTGTCCTGGTGTAAATGGCTTAGCAAAATTTTAGTTTCCTTGATTTTTGTCACACATGGCAACTTGCCATATATTGTTTTTTCTTTCAAGGTAGGGTCTCACTTTAGCTCTGCTGACTCTGCATTCTTAGGGTGGCCTCAAACTCACGGCGATCCTCTTACCTCTGCCTCCCGAGTGCTGGGATTAAAGGTGTGTGCCACCACACCCAGCAACTTGCCATATTTTTAAGTGCAATAATATTCCATCATATATACACACCACATTTTTTATATTGATTCATCTGTCCATAGCCACCTAGGTGGTTTTCACATGCTTTTGTGAATAATACCTCTTTGAACATGGGGAGTGTGGTATACCTTCAAACTACAGTTTCCTTCCCTTTATTGATATTCACAGTGGTGAGATTAGTATGTATGATAATTTATTTTTAATTTTTCAAAGCATCCCTACATCATTTCTCATAATTGCTATACCATTTTAAACAGGCATCAATAAATACAAGGATTACAATTTCTACACATCTGGCCAACGTTTTAAATCTTTTCTTTTTTTTTTTGAGGTAGGGTCTTGCTGTAGCTCAGGCTGACCTGGAATTCACTATGTAGTCTCAGGGTGGCCTCAAACTCATGGCGATCCTCCTACCTCTGCCTCCTGAGTGCTGGGATTAAAGGTGTGGGCCACCACACCTGGTCTTTTTGCCATTTTTAAAGGGAGGGAGCAGGCTGTGCTGTGTAAACCAAAATGTGTGGTCAATATTGTTCAGTAGTTTACGACAGTTTAACAAAATGCAGGAATTCTGGCTGAGGCATGTATTAAAATCTGAGTTGTAGAGCCGGGTGTGGTGGCGCATGCCTTTAATCCCACCACTGAGGAGGCAGAGGTAGGAGGATCACCATGAGTTTGAGGTCACCGTGAGACTACATAGTGAGTTCCAGGTCAGTCTGAGTTAGAGTGAAACTCTACCTCAAAAAAACCAAAAAAGGGACTTCCGGTTAAGATGGCGGCGTAGGTACCACGCCAAAGCAGCCTAGGGGGGAAAAAGACCAAAAAAACTCAGCAAAATACACACTTTTACTAAAAAGTGAGGTGTATAGGAAATTGAAGTGGCAGTGGAGAAGTAGAAGAGATCCAGAGCATCCAGAGCCTGTACAGGCGGGAAAAGTGGCTCCGGCAGCTCGGCCAACCGCCGCGGCCGTGGCGCACAAGAAAGCTGCCAGACTCAGCTCGAGCCGCAGGAAAAGCCAGGTGCCAGAGCTTACCCTCACCCCGGCACTCTCCGCAACTCGGGAAATGTGAGAGGAGAGCGGCAGCGAGCAATGGAGGAGCAGACCGCGAGGTAGAAGAACGCTTGGAGCAGCGAGAGAACCAGAGCAGCTGCGGCTCCCTCCCCTCCCCCACCGCCTGAGCCCAGCTCCGGCGAACAGAGCAGCGGCCCGGGACCAGCCACGCCAACTTGGGCTGACAGCGGGACCCAAGCAAGAGCAGAGTTTGGCAGCAACATCAGCGGCTCCAGCACCGGTAACAGCGGCCCCAGCAGCAGCAGACCCAGGAGTGGCAGCAGCGGCAGACTCGGCAGCAGCAGCTTCAGGGGGAGCAGCGGCAGTGGACACAGCAGCAGCAGCTTCAGCAGCAGTGGTGGCTCCAGCAGTGGCAGCTACAGCAGCAGCAGAGGCAGCAGCAGTGGCTCGGTTTGCCCCACAGGAAAAGCAAGTGCCCAGCTTCAGAAATCAGAACAGCAGCCCGACGACCCAGGCAGCAACTTGACTGAGAGAGACCAAAATCATCCAAGGTAACTGGGATTGCACCAGGGAAGGGTCTCACTTGGTCAAAGCTGACTTGGATCCCTCAACAGACCAGAAATCTTAACCTCTTTGTTGATAGAGGATCTGGTCGTTATAATAACTACTCTTGCATACATACTCGGGGCTGTTTTTGATTGAATGTGTACAGTGTTTAGTTAAATTTTAGAATCTACCTGTATTTTATTCCACTCAGCCTGCTTGAATACTCCTATAGCAGGAAAACTCAACCCCTAAGAACATCTTTGTAGATACTCTGAGAGTCTTAAGAGCCACACCTAACACCTTAAGGTCCTACCCTGAAAATATATTACATCAAATCAATTGATACAGCTAAGAATACACAGCTATCTAGAAAATCCAAGCATTAACTTAATCCAAGATGCAAAAATATATACATTATTACACAAGAAACACTAAAAAGCAAGACGATATAAATCTACCTAAAAGTATTAATGCATCAGAAATGTCCTCCAGTGAGAAAGAGTTAGAGGAAATGCCTGAGAAAGAGTTCAAAAGAATGATTATAAATATGTTCAAAGAGGTCAAAGAACACATCAAAACAATCAAAGAAGAAATCAAAGAGGAAATCAAAGAGGAAATCAAAGGAATCAAAGAAGATGCAGGACACCAATTTCATGAAATAAAGAAGGCAATACAAGACATAAATAAGGAAATAGAAATAATAAAGAAAAAACAGTCAGAATTACTAGCAATGAAGAACACAGTTAATGAAATAAAAAACTCTGTAGAAAATCTCACCAGTAGGATGGATGAGGGAGAGGACAGAATATCTAAGCTAGAAGACCAGGTGGCAAACCTAATGCAGTCCAACAAAGAGAAAGACAAACTTATAGAAAAGTATGAGTGGGAATTTCAAGATATTCGGGACACTATGAAAAGATCCAATATAAGAATTCAGGGCACAGTAGAAGGAGAAGAACTCCACTCCAGAGGCATAGTAGGCGTCTTCAACAAAATCATAGAAGAAAATTTCCCCCAAATTGGGAAAGAGGTGCCAATACAGATACAGGAAGCCTTTAGAACCCCAGCCAGACAAAACCCAGAAAGAACTTCTCCTCGCCATATTATAATCAAACTTCCAAACACACACACCAAAGAAAAAATATTGAAAGCAGTTAGAGAGAAAAATCAAGTTACCTACAAAAGCAAGCCCATCAGGATTACAGCAGATTATTCAACACAAACTTTTAAAGCCAGAAGGGCTTGGAGTGATATATTCCAAGTTCTGAAAGATAACAACTGTCAACCAAGGTTACTTTATCCTGCAAAGTTATCCATTCAAACAGATGGAGAAATAAAGACATTCCATGACAAAAGCAGGTTAAAGGAGTATTTGAAGACAAAACCAGCTCTACAGAAAATACTTGATAGAATCCTCCATGCTGAACAAAAGGAAAAGCACACATATAAGGAACATGGAAAAAACAAGCAATACTCAAACACTAGTTAACAGAAGAGAGCGCAGGTAGAACCAGAAACACACACACACGCACAAAAATGGCAAACATAAATACACACCTTTCAATAATATCTCTTAATATCAACAGCCTCAATGCCCCAACGAAAAGACATAGATTTGCAGACTGGGTTAAAAAGCAGGATCCTACAATTTGTTGTCTCCAAGAAACTCACCTTTCTACAAAGGATAGACATTATCTTAGGGTGAAAGGTTGGAAGATGGTGTTTCAAGCAAATGGGCCTAGAAAACAAGCAGGGGTTGCTATCCTAATATCAGACAGGGTAGACTTTAGTCCGATGTTAGTCAAGAAAGATAAGGAAGGTCACTTTATATTGATTAAGGGCACACTCCAACAGGAGGACATTACAATCCTAAACATATATGCACCTAACATGGGGGCTCCCAAATTTGTCAAACAAACACTATTAGAACTAAGGTCACAGATAACACCAAACACAGTGGTGGTGGGTGAATTTAACACCCCACTCTTATCAATTGACAGGTCATCCCGGGAAAAAATAAACAGATAGGCATCTGGACTAAAGGAGGTCATAGAAGGAATGGACTTAACAGATATATACAGGACATTTCATCCAAAGGCTGCAGAATATACATTCTTTTCAGCAGCACATGGAACATTCTCTAAAATAGACCATATATTAGGACACAAGGCAAATCTTAACAAATTCAGGAAAATTGAAATAATTCCTTGCATTCTATCTGACCACAATGGAATTAAACTACAAATCAGTAACAAGAAAGGCTATAGAGCATACACAAAATCATGGAAACTAAACAATGCACTACTAAATGATGAATGGGTCAATGAAGAAATCAAAAAGGAAATCAAAAACTTTATAGAGTCAAATGATAATGAGAACACAACATACCAAAATCTCTGGGACACAATGAAGGCAGTTCTAAGAGGTAAATTTATAGCCTTGAGTGCCTATATTAAGAAATTAGAAAGGTCGCAAGTAAACGACCTAATGCTTCACCTTAAAGCCTTGGAAAAAGAAGAACAAGGCAAACCAAAAATCAGTAGATGGGAAGAAATAATAAAGGTTAGGGCAGAAATTAATGAAATAGAAACAAAAAGAACAATCCAAAGAATTAATGAAACAAAGAGTTGGTTCTTTGAAAGGATAAACAAGATTGATAAACCCTTAGCAAATCTGACCAAAAGAAAGAGAGAAGAGACACAAATTAATAAAATCAGAGATGAACAAGGTAACATCACAACAGATTCCAGAGAAATTCAAAAAATCATAGGGACATACTATAAAAGCATATACTCCACAAAGTATGAAAATCTGAAAGAAATGGATGATTTCCTTGATCTATATGACCTACCTAAATTAAATCAAAATGAGATTAATCACTTAAATAGACCTATAACAAACATGGAGATCCGAACAATTATCAATAATCTCCCAACTAACAAAAGCCCAGGCCCGGATGGATTCACTGCCGAATTTTACCAGACTTTTAAGGAAGAGCTAATACCATTGCTTCTTAAGCTTTTCTAGGAAATAGAAAAAGAAGGAATTCTACCAAACTCCTTCTATGAGGCCAGCATCACCCTGAAAGTAAAACCAGGCAAAGATAGAACAAAAAAAGAAAATTACAGACCAATATCCCTCATGAACATAGATGCAAAAATTCTCAACAAAATATTGGCAAACAGAATACAAGAGTATATCAAAAAGATCATTCACCCTGACCAAGTAGGCTTTATCCCAGAGATGCAGGGATGGTTCAACATACGCAAATCTATAAATGTAATACATTACATAAATGGGTTGAAGGACAAAAATCACATGATCATCTCATAAGACGCAGAGAAAGCATTTGACAAAATCCAACATCCCTTCATGATAAAAGTCCTACAGAGACTGGGAATAGAAGGAACATATCTCAATATAATAAAGGCTATTCATGACAAGCCTACAGCGAACATATTACTAAATGGGGAAAAACTGGAAGCTTTTCCCCTAAAATCAGGAACAAGACAAGGGTGTCCACTGTCCCCACTTTTATTTAATATAGTTTTGGAAGTCTTAGCCATAGCAATAAGGCAAGAGACACACATAAAAGGTTAAAAATTGGAAAGGAAGAGATCAAGTTATCATTATTTGCAGATGACATGATTCTATACATAAAGGACCCTTAAGACTCTACTAGCAAGCTGTTAGAGCTGATCAAAACCTACAGCAATGTAGCAGGATACAAAATAAATACACAGAAATCAGTAGCCTTCATATATGCTAACAAGAAACACACAGAGGATGAAATCAGAGAATCACTCCCATTCACAATTGCATCAAAAAAATAAAGTACCTTGGAATAAACCTAACCAAGGAAGTAAAGAATCTATACAATGAGAACTTTAAAACACTCAAGCGAGAAATTGCAGAAGACACTAGAAAGTGGAGAAACATCCCTTGTTCCTGATTGGAAGAATCGATATTGTGAAAATGGCAATCTTACCTAAAGCAATCTACACATTTAATGCAATCCCTATCAAAATTCCAAAGGCTTTCTTCATGGAAATAGAAAAAACAATCCAAAAATTCATTTAGAATCACAAAAAACCTCGAATATCTAAAATAATACTGAGCAACAAAAAAGAGGCTGGTGGTATCACCATACCTGATTTTAACCTATACTACAGAGCCATAGTAACAAAAACAGCATGGTACTGGCACAAAAACAGACATGTAGATCAGTGGAACAGAATAGAGGACCCAGATGTAAGCCCAAGTAGCTATAGCCACCTGATATTCGATAAAAATGCCAAAAATACTCATTGGAGAAGAGACAGCCTCTTCAGCAAATGGTGTTTTGAAAACTGGATATATATCTGCAGAAAGATGAAAATAGATTCTTCTCTCGCCATGCATAAGAATTAAGTCCAAATGGATTAAAGACCTTAACATCAGACCTGAAACTCTGAAACTGCTAGAGGAAAAAGTAGGGGAAACCCTTCAACATATTGGTCTTGGCAAAGACTTTCTGAATACAACCCCAATTGCTCAGGCAATAAAACCACAGATTAACCACTGGGACCTCATGAAATTACAAAGATTTTGCACCGCAAAGGACACAGTGAAAAAAGCAATGAGGCAACCTACAGAATGGGAAAAAATCTTCGCCAGCTATATATCTGATAGAGGATTAATATCTAGGATATACAAAGAACTCAAAAAGTTAAATAATAAGGAATCAAACAAGCCAATCCAAAAATGGGCTATGGAGCTAAATAGAGAGTTCTCAAAGGAAGAAATACGAATGGCATATAAGCATCAAAAAAAATGTTCTACGTCACTAGTCATCAGGGAAATGCAGATTAAAACTACATTGAGATTCCATCTCACTCCTGTCAGTTTGGCCACCATCATGAATACAAATGATCATAAATGTTGGCGGGGATGTGGAAAAAAAGGAACCTTTCTGCACTGCTGGTGGGAATGCAATCTGGTCCAGCCATTGTGGAAAACAGTGTGGAGGTTCCTAAAACAGCTAGAGATTGATCTACCATATGACCCAGCTATAGCACTCCTAGGCATATATCCAAAGGACTCATCTCATTTCCTTAGAAGTACATGCTCAACCATGTTTATTGCTGCTCAATTTATCATAGCTGGGAAATGGAACCAGCCTAGATGTCCCTCAACAGATGAGTGGATAATGAAGATGTGGCACATTTATACAATGGAGTTCTACTCAGCGGTAAAGAAAAATGAAGTTATGAAATTTTGCAGAAAAATGGATGGACCTGGAAAGTATTATACTAAGTCAGGTAACCCAGGCCCAGAAAGCCAAGCGCCACATGTTCTTTCTCATGTGTGGATCCTAGCTACAGATGACTGGGCTTCTGTGTGAGAATGAAAATACTTAGTAGCAGAGGCCAGTAAGTTAAAAAGGAGACATAAAGGGTAGAGAAAGGAAGGGAGGAGGATACTTAATAGGTTGATATTGTATATATGTAATTACAATGATTGTAATGGGGAGGTAATATGATGGAGAATGGAATTTCAAATGGGAAAGTGTGGGGGTGGGGAGTGAGGGAATTACCATGGGATATATTTTATAATCATGGAAAATGTTAATAAAAATTAAAAAATAAAAATTAAAAAAAAGGAAAAAATTAAAAAAAAAAAAAAGGAAAAAGTTACAAGCTAAAGATCCCCAAGGACTAGAAAGTGAAGTCTTTTCTTGGCCTAATTTATGTGCAGAACTGGGGAGTTTCCAATCTAGTTACTGCTTTTTCCAGTGTATTTATGCCATACTGCAAACTCTTGCTAACACTGGTCACATCAGATAACATATTATATTTAGTTTTGGATTTAATCTAGCATTTACAGCAAAGTTACCAAAGGCTGACCTAAATTAAAAGAAAATTCCAATAGGGTAAGTATGTCACAAACTGTTTGATTTTTCTATTTTCTTTAATTCTTTAATAATAATTTTGGGTTTTAGAATTACATGTTTTATAGCTTCACATTAATTTTAAGGCTAGCCCAGCATCTCTCTCTCTCTTTCTCTCTCTCTCTTTTTTCTTTTTGAGGTAGGGTCTCACTCTAGCTCAGGCTGATCTAGAATTCACTATGAAGTTTCAGGGTGGCCTCAAACTCATGGTGATCCTCCTACCTCTGCCTCTTGAGTGCTGGGATTAAAGGCATGTGCCACCCCACCTGGCTCCAGCATTTCTTTTTAATAAATTGCCAAAAATGTTGTAACATTAAAAAAAAATTAATTTATTAGAGTCAGAGGGAGGGAAGGAGAGAGGAAGAGGGAGAGAGAGAGAATGGGCATGCCAGGGCCTCTAGCCAAACAAACTCTAGATGCACGTGCCATGTGTATCTGGCTAACATGGGACCTGGAGAATTGAACCTGGGTGCTTAGGCTTCGCAGGCAAGTGCCTTAACCAATCAGCAATCTCTCCAGCCTTGTTGTAGCATTTTTGTTTTCCAACCAATCCTCAAAAGTTTTTGTACACTTTCTAGCAGAGCTTACACATAAAACAATGACCTCTAATCTAACAAATTTCCAGACTCCCAAGTTTGGGATGTGTGGTGTTTATGAGCCACTTAACACATTAATATTTTTTGTTCCTTTTTTTTTTAAAATATTTTTTGTTCATTTTTTATTTATTTATTTGAGAGCGACAGACACAGAGAGAAAGACAGATAGAGGGAGAGAGAGAATGGGCGCGCCAGGGCTTCCAGCCTCTGCAAACGAACTCCAGATGCGTGCGCCCCCTTGTGCATCTGGCTAACGTGGGACCTGGGGAACCGAGCCTCGAACCAGGGTCCTTAGGCTTCATAGGCAAGCGCTTAACCGCTAAGCCATCTCTCCAGCCCTCCTTTTTAACTTTTCACTGCTCCATTATTTTCTAAAAGTGTAAGAAAACTAAGACACTAACAATCATAATGTAAAGTGTAGTGCAATTTGTATACAAATAAATAAATTAAAATAAATTTATGCAAATATAATCAACATTGCTAATGTTATAGTTATTTTCAAATATTACAGTACATTTGAATTCATTTGTACTTGTATTTCCTATTCAAAGAGTAAAATGTCTTAGTTCATAAATGTTATTAGTTTTCTTAGTTTTTTCAAAATCAAGATTCATATCCTTCTGGTATGAAAATTCTATTGGAGGCTCTGGAATCAGACAGAACCTCAGTTTACATTCCAACATTACTATTTTCCAAGTATTTGACTTGAGTGAAGAAGTCAGTGCTATTAAAGTTTAATGTTTTCAAAGTGCTTAGCACAGATGTGGCGTATAGTATTTGCTAATTAGTTGACTAAACTTTTCAGTTTATAGGCTAAAAAATTGTAAAGGAAAAAGCAGAGAAATGGAGATGAAATGAAGAAAAGAACGAAGGAATTCAAAAAGAAGGGAGAAAAGCAGGAAGGGAAGAAAGGAAAAAAAAGAGAGAGAAGGAATAAGGGTAGCTACAAGGGAGAGAAATCACATTCTAACTAGTATTTAAGAAGAACTCACTATTTAAAGTCCAGTCAATGTATGATAGTAAGTGACAGCGTTCAGGTAAAGAGTTTGTGATTTTTTCAGAGATTCCCTCTCACAAACAAGTCAAAAATGAAAGTAAACTTGCTAAATAATGATATAAATGTGCCTTTAGCACCTGTGTTGTCCTGGGAAAAAAATTAACATCTTATCTCAAGTCAGTTGATGAACAGTTTTTCTCATAGTCTCCAACAAGACTTTGATTTAAGCTGGGAGTGGTGGAGCACGCCTTTAATCCCAGCACTTGGGAGAAAAGGTAGGAGGATTACTGTGAATTGAAGGCCACCCTGAGAGTACCGAGTGAATTCCCAGCCAGCCTGGGTTAAAGAAAGACTTTACCTTGAACCTCCCCCTTCCAAAAAGACTTTGGCTCAATTCAGTCTGTTTATACAGAATCACTTAGCAAGAAATTTGTCCCTGAGAAACATGTATTTTCTTATGAAATAGATAATTAGATCCTTATCCTGAGTTCATTCTGGAAAAAGGAAAAGAATTTAAATATATTCTCACAACTATGCACCGAAGAAAATATATACACAATTTAGAAAAATTTAATGGAGAACTTCACAACTGACATTGTAATAAAAATAGTCATTTTGACACTTGTATGTATTGTACCTTAGATGTGTAAAGCTTTTGTCCCATTTGATACACTTAAGAATGCTTACTGCTTAGACACAAAATTTAGATACGAGAATCATTATTGTTTTTAACTTGGGGTTTATGTTTTTCTGTTCGCTTGAATCTAAATCTTGTTTCTATTCCAGGAGTTCTTGTTCTCTCTTTACAACTCAGAACATAGTGAACTGAATGGAAGAAACCAACCAGTCTGTGGTGTCCAAGATTATTTTTCAGGGACTTTGTACTTCAAATGAAATCCAGGTCTTCCTCTTGTTGCCCTTTTCCATATTATACCTGATGACTGCTGTGGGCAGCCTCTCCATTGCCCTGTTAATCATCACTGACCACCATCTCCACTCCCCCATGTACTTTCTGTTAGTTAATCTCTCATGTATTGACTTCTTCAGTAACCACTCCCAAACTGACCACAGACCTCCTGCAGGATCATAAAACCATTTCCTTTGGGTGCTTCATGACCCAGATCCTCTGTGTGCATTTCTCTGGAGGGGGTGAGATGGTGCTTCTCGTGACAATGGCCTATGACCGGTATGTGGCCATCTGTAAGCCACTACATTACTCCAGCATCATGGACAGACAAGTGCATCTGGCTAGTTTTGATTTCATGGATCATTGGCTTTGTTCATGCCATAAGTCAACTGCTTATAATTTTGGAGCTGCCCTTCTATGGACCTCAAGAAGTGGACAGCTTTTTCTGTGATATTCCTTTGGTGCTGAAATTGGCCTGCATAAATACTGATATTCTCGGAATTGTGATAAATGCTGACAGTGGAGTTTCAGCAACTACTTGTTTCATTCTCTTGCTTGTTTCCTACACTTATATACTCTTAACTGTTCACCTTCATTCTAAGGATGGTTCATCAAAGGCACTGTCTACCTGCACATCCCACATCCTAGTCGTCTTGCTCTTCTTTGGACCCTGCATTTTCATCTACCTGTGGCCAGTAAGCATTACATGGGATAACAAGTTCCTTGCTGTGTTTTATACAGTAATCACACTGCTCCTCAATCCAGCTATTTATACACTGAGAAATAAAGATATTAAGCATGCCATAAAGAAACAGATAAATCACCTATGAATTCAAGGAATAATCGTTATATATCTTGCATAATTAGAAAATGTATTGTGTCTGGCCAGTTTAGCCACCTGTGAATTGAATAGTGTCCATCACTCATTCATTTCTTAGAAGCAATGAATGGTCATAGGTGTATGTTTTTTGTCTTTTCTATTATGAAAATATATCTAAAAATCCAGTACTTAGATTCTTACTACTTAGATTAATAACTGTCCATCAATATGTGTGTTCAAATATTAGATAATGATAATTACACCATATAATAATGCTATAACATTTGTGTCTCCAGCAATCTGCAAGTTACTAACTATATTATTATTAATTTATTTTGATTTACTTGTTATCATTTCAATTTCTAAAAGTGTATTAGAAACCACCACAGTTCAAACTCAGCTCTAGAGGCTGAAGATATTTGGGTGGCCTTCATTCACTTGGAAAACAGAATTCTAAATGAATCAAATCAAGAGCTATTGCCCTTGTCCCTGATGACATCATTTCTGTAGGTTTTCAGTCTTAATTATTAATGTAAATCCTGTATTTCCCTTGCATTTTTCCTTAAAACATATGCTTTCTATATATTGAAACCAGTTTCTCAGTTAATGAATATTGATGATTACAAGTTTACCTTACAGAAGGAAATAACATAAGAGAACTGTCAGTGTAAGTAAGGAGAGGGATGAATAATATCAAAGCCAAAGAAATTTAATTTGAGAAGAAATCCAAGAAGAAACCATCAATATCAAGACTGTATAATTCGTGGGGTTGGAGAGATGGCTTAGCAGTTAAAGCACTTGGTTGCAAAGCCAAAGTACCTCGGCTTGATTCCCCAGGACCCACATAAGCCAGGTGAACAAGGTAGCACATGCGTCTGGACTTCATTTACAGTGGCTAGAAACCCTGGTGAACCTAGTCTCTCTCTCTTTGCCTCTTTCCCTCTCTTAAAGTAAATAAGTAAAATATTAAAAAAGATAATTCTTGGCAAAGTTCAATAGTTATGAGTTTTGATTTATGTACCTGAAAATTATGATTTCTCAAAAGCACTCACTTGCAAACAGCTTTCAAATACACACACACACACACACACATAGAGGCAAATAATGCATACATATATGTGTGTGACTGTGTGTTGGGAAGTATGTAGAAAATGTATATTTTTACTTTTATTGTTAAACTAAGGGTGAGAATTTGCAAGGCAAGTTAGGTTAACATTATATGGTCATTTAAAAATAAGTACTTGATAATGTTTCATATTCCATAGTATTTGATTATATATTATTTGTCATAAAGTTACATGTATATATCTTTACAGTGAATTAATTTTCAGTTTATTACCATACACAGATGAAAGTTATAATTCCTTGGCTCTCATAGTTACAGTAATATCTTATAAGCCAATTATTACAATCAATCTGTATTCCATATTCCAATAAGTTAAATAGCTGTGATAACCATATAAATGATCTAACAAAAAACAATAAATAATTATAGCCAAGATTTTCCCCAAGCTATAAATTCACAGAAGTATTATTAATTATTCATACCTATATACAAACCTTTATGGGAAAATGTGGTGAAATTTTGATATATTTAAGCAAATTTATCTGAACTGTGTTTATTGAGAGAACATTCCAATATTAGAAGTCACTATTTTTTTACAATTTATTTTTGTTAGATAAAATTTTTAAAAATTTATTTATTAGAGACAGAGGAGAGTAAGAGGGAAGAAGGGAGGGAGGGAGGGAGAGAAAGAGAGAGAGAGAGAGGGAGAGAAGAAATAAGATGGGTGCACCAGGGCCTCTAGCCTCTGTAAGTGAACTTTAGATGCATCACCTTGTGCATCTGGCTTATGTAGGACTTGGAGAATTGAACCTGGGTCCTTAAGGCTTTTCTGGCAAGTACCTTAATCACTAAGCCATCTCTCCAGCCCCTAACTTTCTTTTAATAAAAATATTTTACCTATTTATTTTCAAGCAGAGAAAGATATAAAAAAGAGAGACAGAATGGGCATGTCAGGGCCTCCATCCACTGCAAATGAACTCCAGGTGCATGCACCACTTTGTGCATCTGGCTTTATGTGGGTACTGGGGAATTGAACTCAGGTTGTTAGCTTTTGTAGGCAAGTGCCTTAATCAACAAGCCATCTCTCCAGCCCTGGTAATTGATAATCCCCTATCTTTTTTTTCTCAATTTTTTTTTTAAATTTTTATTTATTTATTTATTTGAGAGCGACAGACACAGAGAGAGAGAGACAGATAGAAGGGGAGAGAGAGAGAATGGGTGCGCCAGGGCTTCCAGCCTCTGCAAACGAACTCCAGACGCATGCACCCCCTTGTGCATCTGGCTAACGTGGGACCTGGGGAACCGAGCCTTGAACCGGGGTCCTTAGGCTTCACAGGCAAGCGCTTAACCGCTAAGCCATCTCTCCAGCCCTTTTCTCAATTTTTATTAACATTTCCCCTTTGAAATTCCATTCTCCATCTCAATCAGTCTCTATTTTATTTTGATGTCATGGTCTTTTCCTCCTTTTATGATGGTCTTGCATAGGTAGTGTCAGGCACTGTGAGGTCATGGATATCCAGGCCATTTTGTGTCTGGAGGAGCACGTTGTAAGGAGTCCTACCCTTCCTTGGCTCTTACATTCTTTCTGCCACCTCTTCCACAATGGACCCTGAGCCTTGGAAGGTGTGATCGAGATGTTAAAATCCCCTATCCTTATCTACTCTTTAGGCCTCTCCCTGCCCCCTTCTTCCAAACCCCTTCTTCTTCCCAACATGTCCCTCTTACTTTCACTTCATTTTGTGTCTGTGTGGTGGGGGATGGCCACCGATTATGGCTAGTGTTGCCTTCATGGGACAAGTGGTCCATCATCCATGACTGAATGTTGATGGGCCCAGCATTGTGCATCTTGTGGATGTTATGACAGTCACTGCAAGGTCATGAATGCAGTGGCCATGCCATGCCTGAATGACAGCATGCCACAGGACTCCTCCCCATCTTCTGGCTCTTACATTTTTTTTCTGTCTCCTCTTCTATATTTTTTCCCTGAACCTTGAAGGGGGCAATATAGATGTCTTATTCAGTATTGAGCACTCCATAATCACTCTTTCTCAGCATTTTGACTTCTGAGTTTCCTCAGTAGCCACCACCACTGAAAAATAAACTTTTCTAACAAAAGATGAGAATGTCACTAATCTATGGACATATATGTATGTATGTATGTATGTATGTATGTGTGTATATATATATATATATATATATATATATATATATATATATATATATATATATGGGACACAACATATCCATTTAGTCAAACAACAGTAGTAGCTTCCCCTTATGGTCTATGGCCTTCTCAGCCATAGGATTTTCACTTGCTTTTTCAGTAACAGGCATGAGTTCCCTCCCATGGATGATGATCCTCCAACCTAATCAGAGAGCACTTTGTTACTCCCATAACAGTCATGCCACCATTGAGTCAGCAGGCACACCCTGACAGGCTGATCACCTGTGTAGCTCTAGGATCTGCTGCAGGGTAAGATTCTTTTTTTTTTTTTTTTATTTATTTATTTGAGAGGGACAGACACAGAGAGAAAGACAGATAGAGGGAGAGAGAGAGAATGGGCGTGCCAGGGCTTCCAGCCTCTGCAAACGAACTCCAGATGCATGCGCCCCCTTGTGCATCTGGCTAACGTGGGACCTGGGGAACCGAGCCTCGAACCGGGGTCCTGAGGCTTCACAGGCAAGCGCTTAACCGCTAAGCCATCTCTCCAGCCCTAGGGTAAGATTCTTAATAATTTTCCCCTGCAGCAGGCTGCAGAACACCTTCCAGCAAGATGAGAGTTAGCTAGCACAGAGGAAGCTTACAATTCAATTCTAACTTGAATTTTCATTGTCCTTCCACCAAACCATGTGGTATCTTCACCAAAGCATCTTACCATCTAGTTCTGGAAGGTAAGCAAGAACACTGGAAATAGCCTCTTTAGCTTTATTGTTTGGGGAGCCTCAAGGTAGCCCACTCCCAGCACTGGAATTTTTCTGTAATAACCTATGGCTTGTGAGAGCTGCTTTCTCCACCCAAGTAGATTACTTCTGTTCATACTCTTTGAAAAATTATTACTTAAGTATCTATCAAAGAAATAAGTTTCCATATGACTTTTTTAAAAAAAAATTTTATTTATTTATTTGAGAGCAACATAGAAAAGGGGGGGGGGAGAGAGAATAGGCGCGCCAGGGCTTCCAGCCACTGCAAATGAACTCCAGACGCGTGCACCCCCTTGTGCATCTGGCTAACGTGGGACCTGGGGAACCGAGCCTCCAACCGGGGTCCTTAGGCTTCACAGGCAAGCGCTTAACCGCTAAGCCATTTCTCCAGCCCCATATGGCTTTTCTTATTCTTTAGTTTTAATTAACCTTCTCCCATCCCTTACCCCCACTCCCACTTAAACATTTCCACCTCAGGATTCCACTCATTTACTTTCATATCAGATGTGTTCTGCTTGTAAGGAAAGTGTAAGAGAAAAGCAAGAAAGAACAGTGGACTTGATCTCTACAGACAGACTGTTTATTGAGAGGTACTGTAAGGGGTGGCAGCCTTTCTGTGGGATGAAAGCTAAAGCACTGAGTCAGGCTGGAATTCAATTTTATAAGGAGGATCCCAAGACAAACAGATTGAATCAGTGGCAAGTCCAAGGGAAGTAGATAAGGAATTGAAGTTATTTGTGTCCTTACTCAGAAAAGACATTTTGTAGAATTGTCTAGGGAGAACTGGATGTCTCCATTCTTTATGGCCTTCTTAAGTTTAGTTATTAACTCTTTAGTTCCCTGTAGTTTTCTGACTTAACTTTAGAGGAGGTGTGTTAGGCTGAAAAAGTTTAAAGTTTTGTTAATTTTATAGGCACAATAAATTTTGTAAAATTAGGTCCAATTTTTGTGTTTTTTTTTTTGGGGGGGGTGATTAGTTCATAGCAAACAAATAAGTTTTACCTACCAGGAAAACATATAAGAGTAGAACATTTAAGAAACCTATTGTTGTAAACAGGTGTTTATGCAACAAAATACAGGCTTTATCAGGTAGAAAACATTTAAGCTCAACATTTGGATATAACTTAGTTATCTTAATCAGAGATACTTTTTACAACTTTTAAAATCTATCAGCACATATTATATATTCATGTCTCTGTTTAGGATCAGACTTGTGATCAGGAGGATTTTTTTAAAATGTTACCAGGGACAAAGGAAATTGGGTCTGTATTCTAATGACCTCCAAGTCTAATGTCAGTGGAGAAACCTCCCCCTGCAAGTTTTTGGAAAATGGATGGTGGGTTCAAGTCTGACTTTTCAAGCTGAAGTTGGATGGTAAAAGGGGGAGTCTCTACTCCTGTTGACTTTTAGGCCTTGTAAAGCCATCAAAAAGGGCCTGGATAGATGGAGTTAGTCTGTTATAGGGCTCTCTGAGGTGGTCTGGTAGAACTTTAAAGGCCCATAAGGTCATTTATATTAATCTTGTAAGAAAAAACACAAGATGATCTTCAGTACAGGTCAGTAGTTGTCAAACAAATTATGGTCTTGAAACAGTACAAAAACTACAGTGTCAGTACCAAAGACTATGAAGTATGGAACATTGCCAATAAGAGAGTCTATTACAATACAGGGCATAACTTAGGTGCAGAGGCTTTTATATTTTCTAATCCCAGTTTTTATCTCAATATAAGGCAGGACACTATAAACAAATTTTCCAACTTATTAGAGAGTTAAGTTTGAATTAGATAAGGAATTAAGGTGAGAGAAGTATAGAGAAACAACTTTAAAAAAATATTTATTATTTGAGAGATAAAAAGAGGGAGGGAGGGAGGGAGAGATAGAGATAGAGATAGAGATAGAGATAGAGAGAGAGAGAGAGAGAGAGAGAGAGAGAGAGAGAATGGGTGTGCCAAATGAACTCCAGATGCATGCTCCCTCTTGTGCATCTGGCTTATGTGGGTCCTGGAGAATTGAACTGGAATCTTTTGGCTTTGCAAGCAAGCACCTTAACCACTAAGCCATCTCTCTAGCTCGAGAAACAACTTTTTATGTTATCCCATCTTATCATAACTGAAAACACTTTAACTGAAGACATACTTTTGTTAGACACAGGCAGGGCCCCAGGTTAAAGCCGGCCTAAGCTATTCAGGTGATGAGACCGATGAGGAGAGTCCTGAGGACCAGCCAGTGGCAGACCTCAGTTCCCTTGAAAAAAAGAAGGAAGAAATTAGAAGATAAATGAGCCCAAACTCTCCTACACCCACTCCCCTTTTTCCACCTTTGCCACCATACCCATCTCCTGATCCAGGCTGTGCTCCTCCGGACTCATGTTACACAGGCCTGAAGAATCCCAACATGATAAATTCCCCTGGCCAAGACCCCCTCTTCTACCCCCCATTTATGATCACACAAACTGTATGTGAGACCCAAGATGACAATAGATATTCAATCAGGAAGTTGCAGCCTTTCCTGTTAATGTTCAGCCAACTCGGGCTTGGCCCCTAGATTGGTACCCCTATTGAGCCAGTGAGTTTATAGAGCCCAGATAGGCTATTAGGGAGGATGAGATCCATGCACCATGGACTAAGTATCTTCTCCTGAGCCTACAGTGCTCCATTAATACCCCCCAGGACTGGCATGATATCTGCCAGTCCTCACTGTCTAGTTCCCTGTTCCTTCAATGGGAAGCCCTCTATCAAGATGAATGCCTCCAACAAATAAAAAGAAACCAAAACTAACAGACCATTCCCTGGGGATTTGATGAATTATTCAGACAGGGAAATTTCTCCACAGGCCTTCAACAGGCCCAACAGCCCCCAGGGTTCTATGACCAAGTTCGACTCTGCACCCTTGAGGCATGGGATAGAATAACTACCCCCCCAACACCCAGGAAAGTACCTCTTCCTTACTGTCCCTTTATCTAAAGCTGGATAAGACCCTCTCTGATTTTATATTAGGGGAAAAAAACAATTTAAAAAGAAAGATCCCTGACCCAATGGCTAGGGATCTCCTCCTCAAAAGCATTATTTGGGAAGGTATGACTTCAGAATTAGGCTAACTTGACAAAGCCTCAAAGATGAACATTATGGTAAAGGGAAAGTCACCACTCAGGACATTGGGACTGTTTCATATAAGGCTGCCTCGCTGGCACAGGCCTTTGTGGCAGCCTTAAAAACCTAGAGGCAAATTAATTTTAGGAAATATTAGTCCTTAATATACAAATTATTTTAGCTCTTATTTGTAGATAATAACTTGATTTGTACTATTATCTTAGTATTGTGCTGTATTCTGATATGGGGAAATACATGGACAGGCACTTTACACAAGTAATCAGATAACAAACATTATTTTATAACAAAGCATCTTTTCCTGGGAACCAATTTGTGTGTGTGTGTGTGTGTGTGTGTGTGTGTGTGTGTGTGTGTGTGTCAAGGATAGAAACAAAAGGTCAGACATCCTTTTTGTTTAATCCCAGCTTACTGTACTGTAGGACATGTGAAATGCTTATCTAATAAATGTCAACCCTTTTGTTATAAAACACCTTGAGTATAGTTATTATTAGAGATTAAATCTCTTGTTTAATTAGGATAGGAAGAGTTAGCCCAAATCTTTTGGTGTCACTGAGTACATGAAGTTAAAATATGTTAAAGTTGTTAGGAGTTTGAATATGCCATAGGACTTTTTAGAGCTTTTAATTTGTTGTCTCAACATTTGCAAACATGATAATTTAGTTTATTGGACCCAAATTTTATATATATAGTAAGAAAATATTTATTTTTGGCTCTAAGAACTTGGATTTAACAATAGAGGTACCCCAGAATGGGGTCCTTCTTGGAAGGTTCAAAATAAATCTTTGTCAATTTAAAGCCACAATTTTGTTTAGTTTCCAAAGTAAACTAAATAATGAGCAAAATTTAAGTCCTTTTAGACATGAAATTTTGGTTTAAGTAAAATCATGGTCTGGATAAGAAAATAGTCATAAACTGGGCATAGTGGCACATGCCCTTAATCCCAGCACTTGGGAGGCAGAGGTAGGAGCATCTCCAAGAGTTGAGTCCACCCTGAGACTACATAGTAAATTCCAGGACAGCCTGAGTGAGAGTGAGACCCTACCTTGAAAAACCAAACCGGCCACACCAACTCCAGCGGAGTCTGTGTGACTTGTTCACCAGGCTGAGGCGAAAGCTTCAAGGAAGAAAGCCTCCTGGAAGGATGTGCATTCTCCAGGCTTGTAGTGCCTTTTGCTCTCTCTAATAGCTGTTTTCTTCATTACTACTGTTCTGTTCCTGACATATGACAGCAGCATAATGTTCTTTCACAATTTAGTAACAATTAGATATGGAGCAAGTTTCTATAAAATTGAGTCACCTGATGGTGTGACATTTCCTCCAAAGACCCCGCTATTGTTTCAAGCCATAGTCAGAATTCCGAGGACCAGAACCAATTGATGAAACATCACCTTATACAGGAGTGTATAGGAATGGGGATACACTAGCAAACAATGGTGACAAGCATGTTTCTTGGTATTCTTTAACTTTTGTGGACAGACTTGCTAGGTCGAAGCCACCTTGGTGCTTGCTTATGAAAGCACAAAGAGAAAACAACTGGGATCCAATTATGAGAAGGTAGGCTTTGATACACCCACATTTTTATGGCATGGTTCAAGGAAAAAAATATATTAGAGTTATGAAGTCACCCTGTTAGAACTTTTGTTAAAAATACTCGATGCTTGAAGCAGGCTAAAAACCAATGTCATTTGTAATCACTGACTGTCTAACACTGATTTTAGTGAGATATTAACTATTTAATTTGTGATTGTAATCTTTACTCAATGTATTTGTGCCTCTCTTGTAACAGGCTATTCATAGAAATTGTACCGCTTAAATAAACAAAGGCTAAGCTTCTGCAGCCAGAATTGTATATAACCTGACGCTCTACTTCAGTAAAACATGCTCAGATATATCAACCTTCTGTGTGTGTCTGTTTGTCACTTCACCAACTCCTTGCCCACCTCCCAAGGCTCTGTTTTCCCTCGGACTGGTGGTCCTGGCTTTGCCAGTCTATGGCACAAACCAAAACAAAAAAACAAAAAAACAACAAAAAACCCAGTCTTAACAAAAACATTATTAGTGAAAAAAACAATATCACCTTCATTTGCAACTTTACTAAAACCCAGATTATTATTTAAAAATATTTTATTTATTTATTTGTCAGAGAATGAGGGAGAGATAGAATGGGCATGCCAGGGTCTCCAGCCACTGCAAATGAACTCCAGATGCATGCACCCTCTTGTGCATCTGGCTAATGTGGGTCCTGGGGAATTGAACCTGGGTCCTTTGGCTTTGCAGGCAAGTGCCTTAACCACTAAGCCATCCCTCCAGCCCCCAAATTATCATTCTTAATTGCTTAAAAATATACCAAGGAAAAATTTAAATATTTGAAACAATTTAAAAATATAAAATGTTTTGAAAGTAAAAAAAAAAAATGTTCAGTCACTTGGTGTTCTTAATTGCTGATGTAGTTGAAGACAAGGTTCACCCAGCATTTCTGAAGTCCATGTGGATGTATGCTCAGATGTTTAAAGGGAAAAATAAGAACTTAAGTGTACACCCCTTGAAGTTCTGCAGTATAGAATTTGGTTAGAAGTATGTTATGATGTCCTGACTTTCTAGCCAGAAGGAGTGTCTTTTGCTTCTTCATGTCCCAGTAGCTCATTGTGGAAAAATTGTAACCAATTCTGAATTTTTAGTTATAATAATTAAAAATCTCACACACCTGTGAAATAGTGGCCCACAGCCTAGGTGGTTAACCAGTGACTGTCTGGTTGGCTAAGAGATTCATTCAATGGAAAGAAACCCATAGCTAGAACTGGGAAGCAAGTCAGAAACCCATGGAAACAAAGATTATGGACTCCATTGAGAAGCTCCCACTAGTCTTTGGCCAAAAGTGAGGCTACATTCATGGAAATCTCTCTAAATTGCAGGGCTAAAGCTATCTTGATCTCACCCTCCATTGGATAATTTTTTTGTCTTTCTTTTTTTTTTTTTTTTTTTTAATTTTTATTAACATTTTCCATGATTATAAAATATATCCCATGGTAATTCCCTCCCTCCCCACCCCCACACTTTCCCGTTTGAAATTCCATTCTCAATCATATTACCTCCCCATTACAATCATTGTAATTACATATATACAATATCAACCTATTAAGTATCCTCCTCCCTTCCTTTCTCCACCCTTTATGTCTCCTTTTCAGCTTACTGGCCTCTGCTACTAAGTATTTTCATTCTCACACAGAAGCCCAGTCATCTGTAGCTAGGATCCCCATATGAGGGAGAACATGTGGCGCTTGGCTTTCTGGGCCTGGGTTACCTGACTTAGTATAATACTTTCCAGGTCCATCCATTTTTCTGCAAATTTCATAACTTCATTTTTCTTTACCGCTGAGTAGAACTCCATTGTATAAATGTACCACATCTTCATTATCCACTCATCTGTTGAGGGACATCTAGGCTGGTTCCATTTCCCAGCTATTATAAATTGAGCAGCAATAAACATGGTTGAGCATGTACTTCTAAGGAAATGAGATGAATCCTTTGGATATATGCCTAGGAGTGCTATAGCTGGGTCATATGGTAGATCAATCTCTAGCTGCTTTAGGAACCTCCACACTGTTTTCCACAATGGCTGGACCAGATTGCATTCCCACCAGCAGTGCAGAAGGGTTCCTTTTTTTCCACATCCCCGCCAACATTTATGGTCATTTGTTTTCATGATGGTGGCCAATCTGACAGGAGTGAGATGGAATCTCAATGTAGTTTTAATCTGCATTTCCCTGATGACTAGTGACGTAGAACATTTTTTTAGGTGCTTATATGCCATTCGTATTTCTTCCTTTGAGAACTCTCTATTTAGCTCCTTAGCCCATTTTTTGATTGGCCTGTTTGATTCCTTATTAGTTAACTTTTTGAGTTCTTTGTATATCCTAGATATTAATCCTTTATCAGATATATAGCTGGCGAAGATTTTTTCCCATTCTGTAGGTTGCCTCTTTGCTTTTTTCACTGTGTCCTTTGCGGTGCAAAATCTTTGTAATTTCATTAGGTCCCAGTGGTTAATCTGTGGTTTTATTGCCTGAGCAATTGGGGTTGTATTTAGAAAGTCTTTGCCAAGACCAATATGTTGGAGGGTTTCCCCTACTTTTTCCTCTAGCAGTTTCAAAGTTTCCGGTCTGATGTTAAGGTCTTTAATCCATTTGGACTTAATTCTTGTGCATGGCGAGAGAGAAGAATCTATTTTCATCCTTCTGCAGATATTTATCCAGTTTTCAAAACACCATTTGCTGAAGAGGCTGTCTCTTCTCCAATGAGTATTTTTGGCATTTTTATCGAATATCAGGTGGCTATAGCTACTTGGGCTTACATCTGGGTCCTCTATTCTGTTCCACTGATCTACATGTCTGTTTTTGTGCCAGTACCATGCTGTTTTTGTTACTATGGCTCTGTAGTATAGGTTAAAATCAGGTATGGTGATACCACCAGCCTCTTTTTTGTTGCTCAGTATTATTTTAGATATTCGAGGTTTTTTATGATTCCAAATGAATTTTTGGATTGTTTTTTCTATTTCCATGAAGAAAGCCTTTGGAATTTTGATAGGGATTGCATTAAATGTGTAGATAGCTTTAGGTAAGATTGCCATTTTCACGATATTGATTCTTCCAAGCCAGGAACAAGGGATGTTTCTCCACTTTCTAGTGTCTTCTGCAATTTCTCGCTTGAGTGTCTTAAAGTTCTCATTGTATAGATTCTTTACTTCCTTAGTTAGGTTTATTCCAAGGTATTTTATTTTTTTTGATGCAATTGTGAATGGGAGTGATTCTCTGATTTCATCCTCTGTGTGTTTGTTGTTAGCATATATGAAGGCTACTGATTTCTGTGTATTTATTTTGTATCCTGCTACATTGCTGTAGGTTTTGATTAGCTCTAACAGCTTGCTAGTAGAGTCTTTAGGGTCCTTTATGTATAGAATCATGTCATCTGCAAATAATGATAACTTGATTTCTTCCTTTCCAATTTGTATCCCTTTTATGTGTGTCTCTTGCCTTATTGCTATGGCTAAGACTTCCAAAACTATATTAAATAGAAGTGGAGACAGTGGACACCCTTGTCTTGTTCCTGATTTTAGTGGAAAAGCTTCCAGTTTTTCCCCATTTAGTAATATGTTGGCTGTAGGCTTGTCATAAATAGCCTTTATTATATTGAGATATGTTCCTTCTATTCCCAGTCTCTGTAGGACTTTTATCATGAAGGGATGTTGGATTTTGTCAAATGCTTTCTCTGCATCTAATGAGATGATCATGTGATTTTTGTCCTTCAACCCATTTATGTAATGTATTACATTTATAGATTTGCGTATGTTGAACCATCCCTGCATCTCTGGGATAAAGCCTACTTGGTCAGGGTGAATGATCTTTTTGATATACTCTTGTATTCTGTTTGCCAATATTTTGTTGAGAATTTTTGCATCTATGTTCATGAGGGAGATTGGTCTGTAATTTTCTTTTTTTGTTCTATCTTTGCCTGGTTTTGGTATCAGGGTGATGCTGGCCTCATAGAAGGAGTTTGGTAGGATTCCTTCTTTTTCTATTTCCTGGAAAAGCTTAAGAAGCAATGGTGTTAGCTCTTCCTTAAAAGTCTGGTAAAATTCAGCAGTGAATCCATCCGGGCCTGGGCTTTTTTTAGTTGGGAGATTATTGATAACTGCTCGGATCTCCATGTTTGTTATAGGTCTATTTAAGTGATTAATCTCATTTTGATTTAATTTAGGTAGGTCATATAGATCAAGGAAATCATCCATTTCTTTCAGATTTTCATACTTTGTGGAGTATATGCTTTTATAGTATGTCCCTATAATTTTTTGAATTTCTCTGGAATCTGTTGTGATGTTACCTTGTTCATCTCTGATTTTATTAATTTGTGTCTCTTCTCTCTTTCTTTTGGTCAGATTTGCTAAGGGTTTATCAATCTTGTTTATCCTTTCAAAGAACCAACTCTTTGTTTCATTAATTCTTTGGATTGTTCTTTTTGTTTCTATTTCATTAATTTCTGCCCTAATCTTTATTATTTCTTCCCGTCTACTACTTTTTGGTTTGCCTTGTTCTTCTTTTTCCAAGGCTTTAAGGCGAAGCATTAGGTCGTTTACTTGCGACCTTTCTAATTTCTTAATATAGGCACTTAAGGCTATAAATTTACCTCTTAGAACTGCCTTCATTGTGTCCCAGAGATTTTGGTATGTTGTGTTCTCATTATCATTTGACTCTATAAATTTTTTGATTTCCTTTTTGATTTCTTCATTGACCCACTCATCATTTAGTAGTGTATTGTTTAGCTTCCATGATTTTGTGTATGCTCTATAGCCTTTCTTGCTACTGATTTGTAGTTTAATTCCATTGTGGTCAGATAGAATGCAAGGAATTATTTCAATTTTCCTGAATTTGTTAAGATTTGCTTTGTGTCCTAATATATGGTCTATTTTAGAGAATGTTCCATGTGCTGCTGAAAAGAATGTATATTCTGCAGCCTTTGGATGAAATGTCCTGTATATATCTGTTAGGTCCATATCTTCTATGACCTCATTTAGTCCAGATGCCTCTCTGTTTATTCTTTCCCTGGATGACCTGTCAATTGATGAGAGTGGGGTGTTAAAGTCACCCACCACCACCGTGTTTGGTGTTATCTGTGACCTTAGTTCTAATAGTGTTTGTTTGACGAATTTGGGAGCCCCCATGTTAGGTGCATATATGTTTAGGATTGTAATGTCCTCCTGTTGGAGTGTGCCCTTAATCAATATAAAGTGACCTTCCTTATCTTTTTTGACTAACTTCGGACTAAAGTCCACCCTGTCTGATATTAGGATAGCAACCCCTGCTTGTTTTCTAGGCCCATTTGCTTGAAACACCGTCTTCCAACCTTTCACCCTAAGATAATGTCTATCCTTTGTAGAAAGGTGAGTTTCTTGAAGACAACAAATTGTAGGATCCTGCTTTTTAACCCAGTCTGCAAATCTATGTCTTTTCGTTGGGGCATTGAGACCGTTGATATTAAGAGATATTATTGAAAGGTGTGTATTTATGTTTGCCATTTGTGTGTGTGTGTGTGTGTGTTACTGGTTCTACCTGTGCTCTCTTCTGTTAACTGGTATTTGAATATGGCTGGTTTTTTCTAGGTTCCTTATATGTGTGCTTTTCCTTTTGTTCAGCATGGAGGATTCTATCAAGTATTTTCTGTAGAGCTGGTTTTGTCTTCAGATATTCCTTTAACCTGCTTTTGTCATGGAATGTCTTTATTTCTCCATCTATTTGGATGGATAACTTTGCAGGATAAAGTAACCTTGGTTGACAGTTGTTATCTTTCAGAACTTGGAATATATCACTCCAGGCCCTTCTGGCTTTAAAAGTTTGTGTTGAATAATCTGCTGTAATCCTGATGGGCTTGCTTTTGTAGGTAACTTGATTTTTCTCTCTAACTGCTTTCAATATTTTTTCTTTGGTTTGTGTGTTTGGAAGTTTGAGTATAATGTGGCGAGGAGAGTTTCTTTCTGGGTTTTGTCTGGCTGGGGTTCTAAAGGCTTCCTGTATCTGTATTGGCACCTCTTTCCCAATTTGGGGAAAATTTTCCTCTATGATTTTGTTGAAGATGCCTACTATGCCTCTGGAGTGGAATTCTTCTCCTTCTACTATGCCCTGAATTCTTATATTGGATCTTTTCATAGTGTCCCGAATATCTTGAAATTCCCACTCATACTTTTCTATAAGTTTGTCTTTCTCTTTGTTGGACTGCATTAGGTCTGCCACCTGATCTTCTAGCTTAGATATTCTGTCCTCTCCCTCATCCATCCTACTGGTGAGATTTTCTACAGAGTTTTTTATTTCATTAACTGTATTCTTCATTGCTAGTAATTCTGACTGGTTTTTCTTTATTATTTCTATTTCTCTATTTATGTCTTGTATTGCCTTCTTTATTTCATTAAATTGGTGTCCTGCCTCTTCTTTGATTCCTTTGATTTCCTCTTTGATTTCCTCTTTGATTTCTTCTTTGATTGTTTTCATGTGTTCTTTGACCTCTTTGAACATATTTATAATTATTCTTTTGAACTCTTTCTCAGGCATTTCCTCTAACTCTTTCTCACTGGAGGACATTTCTGATGCATTAATACTTTTAGGTGGATTTATATCGTCTTGCTTTTTAGTGTTTCTTGTGTTATAATGTATATATTTTTGCATCTTGGATTAAGTTAATGCTTGGATTTTCTAGCTAGCTGTGTATTCTTAGCTGTATCAATTGATTTGGTGTAAAATATTTTCAGGGTAGGACCTTAAGGTATTAGGTGTGGCTCTTAAGACTCTCAGAGTATCTACAAAGATGTTCTTAGGGGTTGAGTTTCCCTGCTATAGGAGTATTCAAGCAGGCTGAGTGGAATAATATACTGGTAGATTCTAAAATTTAGCTAAACACTGTACCCATTCCATCAAAAACAGCCCCGAGTATGTATGCAAGAGTAGTTATTATAATGACCAGATCCTCTATCAACAAAGAGGTTTAGATTTCTGGTCTGTTGAGGTATCCAAGTCAGCTTGTGACCAGGTGAGACCCTTCCCTGGTGCAATCCCAGTTACCTTGGGTGATTGTGGTCTCAGTCAAGTTGCTGCCTGGGTCGTCGGGCTGCTGTTCTGATTTCTGGAGCTGGGCACTTGCTTTTCCTACGGGGCAAACTGAGCCTCTGCAGCTGTTGTAGGTGCCACCGCCGGAGCCCCCACCACTGCTGAAGCTGCCGTTGTCGTGTCCACCGCTGCTGCTCACCCCGAAGCCGCTGCTCTCCTGGGTCCGCTGCTGCTGGGGCCACTGGTACCGGTGCTGGAGCCGCTGAAGTTGCTGCCAAATTCTGCTCCTGCTTGGGTCCCGCCGTCAGCCCAAGTTGGCGTGGCCGGGTCCCGGGCTGCTGCTGTGTTCGCTGGAGCTGGGTTCAGGCGGCAGGGGAGGGGAGGGAGCCGCGGCTGTTCTGGTTGTATCGTGTGCTTTTACCTCGCGGTCTGCTCCTCCCTCCGTTGCTCGCTGCCACTCTCCCCTCACGTTTCCCGAGTTGCGGAGAGCGCGGTGTGAGGGGAAAATCCCGCACCTGGCTTGTCCTGCGGCTCGAGCCAAGAGTCCGGCGGTTTTCTGCCGCTCCGCGGTTGCGGCGGGTAGCTGAGCCGCCCCGGGCCGCTGTTCCCGCCTGTGCAGGCTCTGGATGCTCTATAACTCTTCCACTTCTCCGCTGCCGCCTCAACTTCCTATACACCTCACTTTTTAGTAAAAGTGTGTATTTTGCTGAGTTTTTTTTTGGTCTTCCCCCCCCCAGGCTGTTTTGGCGTGGTACCTACGCCGCCATCTTCTGTCTTTCTTTTTCAGAAAGCAGTGAGAATCTAGGGCAACTCAAATCTATCAGCAAGACAAGAATGAATAGCTGACTCCCTGTTAACTGATGAACCACCTGTAGCACAGCAGCTAGGTCCCAGGTGAAAACACAGAGGATTTGGTGAGATGAGCAAGAGTGCTGCTTCTACAGAGAGCCTGACATCTGCACCAGGGTGATGGAGACAGACACTGAGGATACTCAAAAGGCACCAAAGCAGAAACCCAGAAGCTTTTGAGACATACCCACCAAGGCTTGGGGAACATTTTGGAAGAGGAGGCAGAAAGAATGTAAACACCACAAGATGGAAGAGGCATTGCTCCCCCTGGCCCCCCAAGACTGACTGCTGCTCTCACAAGTCATAAACCGCATGCCATGGTGAATACCAGCCATCCCACTAATGAGGGCCCTCAGTGGGGTTTGGGCAGGGAGAAGGGAAATGATGGCACCAACACATGATGTATCAATACAGAGTTTCTACTTAATAAAAAAGCAAAAAAAAAAAAAACCCAAAAAAAACCCAAAACCCTTTCATAATAGTATATGACTCCTTTTAATATTACTGTTTCAGTCAGCTTCTTGTTGGTAAGACAAAGACCCACAACCAGACACAGTAAGAGATTTATTTTAGACGTACAGAGTCTAGGGGAACATGGCAGAAAAAAGTGGCTCCCACTCATAGACCCAAGCAGAGAGACACCATTAACAGCCAGCAGCATAAGCAAGCATGAACAGCCAGAGTTCAAACTGCTCTCTTCATACCACTGGGCTAGATTCAGATCCACCCCTGGTGACATGCCCCCCGCCCCCAGCAGGGATCTGCCTGCTAGGGGCACAAGTAGGAAGTTTCATAAAAAATGACTGAGTCTATGGGGCCAAGTATTTAAACTATCACATTCAAACTACCACAATTACGTAATTGCACATCTATGTACATCTATATAATTATGTGTATTTATTTATTACCTTATTTCTATTAGGTTTTGAGTAGTTATTTTGTGAGAAGATAATGGATGTTTTCTAAAAGTGTACATCTTGGGGCTGGAGAGATGGCTTAGCGGTTAAGGCATCTGCCTACAAAACCAAAGGACCTTGGTTCAATTCTCCAGGACCCATGTAAGTCAGATGCACAAGGAGGCACATTCATCTGGAGTTTGTTTGCAGTGGCAGGAGGCCCTGGCGTGCCCGTTCTCTCTCTCTCTCTTTTTCTCTCTCTCTCTCTAAAAAAAAAAAAAAAGTGTACATCTTATAACTAATGGGATATCTTAAGGAAGGTAGATATTTTAGTGTATTTTGACAACTCATTATGGTCATTTGTTTTTCAGCCAGTACTCCCGAGGATTAAAAACAATAGAAATGATCAATATTTTTGTAAGCAAATGCCATTTACCACTAAGATATTTCTCCACTCCCAATATTCTTGTAAAATAGGCCATGATTGTTGTACATTTTACACTGCCACTTAAACATGCAGAATTTCCAATTTCTCCACACCTGTGCTAACATGTTTTATTTTTTGCTTAAAATTTATATCTTATGTCTTCAGTTGCATTTGACACGTCTAACTTAAACTTCTCGTGGAAATTGGACAGTATTACACAATGTCTTCAGTGTGGGGAAAGTTGGATGCTAATATCCCCAGGGACTTGACAGTTAAGTTATTTTCAAATACTTGGTCAATTTTAAATGCAGAATTGGAAAGTTTCCAATATAGATATTCTTTTTCCAGTGTATTTATGCCACACTGAGGATAAATACTCTTGCCAATTCTTGTCACATCAGAAAACAAATGTACCTCATTTCAGATTTAAGCTAGCATTTAGAGTAAACATTATCCTCAGAGTGGACCTCATTTAGAAAGAGATTCCTATAGGGTGAGTACATTACAAACTATCTGATTTTTGTATTTTCATTTTTAAGTTATATTTTATAAATAATATATATATTATATATATATTGTTTTTCCAGGTAGGACTTCACTCTAGCCCAGGCTGACCTTCAATTCAGTATGTAGTCTCAGGGTGGTCTCAAACTCCTGGCTCTTGGGGAACAGAACATCTGAGGCCTAAGGTAGAGATTTCCCTGCTTTGCTGTAACCTGCCTACCTAGTGGCCAGACAATGTGTTTGCAAAGTGCCTTGATTTATGACTTTCTTTTGTTCTGTTAACTATGAAACCTTCATGAAATTGTTAACATGTTGGAACATGGATTTTGGGATAATCTAAATATGTGTTACTGGGCCATGGCCACTTATATTTGGTTCCAGAGTAAATTACCTCTTATACCTCTTATACCCTTTGAGATGAGAGCTATATCTTTTTTAAAAAAATAGTTAATTAATTTATTTTAAAGAGATATATAGATAGATATATAGATAGAGAGAGTCCTCTAGCTACTGCAAATGAACTCCAGACACATGTGTCACCATGTGCATCTAGCTTTATATGGGTACTGGGGAATGGAACCTGAGTCCTTAGGCTTCACAGGCAAGTGCCTTAGCCACTAAACCATCTTTCCAGCCCAAAAGCTGTGTTTTTTGAGGTGACATGTACAACTAAATGCCAGACAATGCATAAAATAAGTGACAGTGCTCATATAAGGAGTTTATGATTTTTCAGATATTCACTCTCATAGCAAGTAAAAAAAATGCAAGCAAATAAGCTAAATAATTACACAAATGTGCATTTAATATATGAGGTGTCTGTTTTGCTCACAGTTTGCACCTGATGCTTGGTTTCATCAAGTTTGTTCACAAATAGTCATTTAATAATAGGTTGGCACCTGGGCAGTATATATTTTTTATTTGAGAGAGATAATTAGATTATTACACTGAGTTCACTCTGGTACAACAAAAGGAGCTAGTATATTCTCATATTTATATGCACTAAATAAAAATCATTTTTATTACTTGCAGAAAACATAGACTCAAGGCTTAGATAAACTTAATTGATAACATTTACAACTGACTTTGTGATCATATATTCATTTTGACTTATGTACATATTGCAATTTAGATGTGTAAGGTCTTTGATCCATTTTCTACACAATCACTCTGTTGAGACATAATATTTAGACGTAAGTATCACCCCCATAGCCTCAAATATTAATGATTAAACTTTCTACTTAGTTCCCTGCTAGTTGAGCCTTTAGAAGATCAAGCCTTGTTGGAGATTGGGGTGAACCTGGTAGCTGATTAGCCTCTCTGACTGAGTGTTCATAGCCAGCTTGCTACCCTTTCTTTCTTTGCTATGGATATTGAAATTGTGAGCCAGCTTCCACATTCTTTTATTCCATGATGAAATCTTACCCTCAGAATTGTGAAACTGAAATAAACCCTTTCCTCCCATAAGCTGTTTTTGTTAGGTATTTTGTCCCAGTAATACAAGAAAAGCTAGCTGCTATAGAAAATTGGCGCTGAGAATGGGGTCATTGCTGACATGAATATGACTATATTAGATTTTTTTTCATCTTTTGGAATTTTTTTCAGGAGGAATATGGAAGGATTTGATACTTTGAACAAGAAAAGCCTTGCAGTGGTGTAAGCAAAGGCTGGTGGGCCATTCTGGTGAGTATTTGAAAGAACTAAATACAGAGAGAAATGTGGAGTTATGAAGAGGCTTCAGTAAGGGAAGACATAATTTTATTAGAACTGTGCTACTGGCAGAAAGGCTAGCTGAATTGTCCATGTCCTGAGAATTTGAGAAAAATTGAATTTAAAAGTAAGAGGCTGTTGTATTTGGTGAAAAAAGTATAAAACAAATTTGTGAAAAGTTGACACAAAAAATTAAGCAAGTTTAAGCTTGCAGACACAAAGACTTGTAGACCACTGAAGTTATAATTGTTAATGAGTTTACCACCACTAAAAGTGAGCTAATTAAAGCCAGGCATGGTGGTGGCATGCCTTGGGAGCCAGAGGTAGGAGGGTTGCTGTGAGTTCAAGGCCACCCTGACACTACATAATGAATTCCAGGTCATCTTGGGCTAGAGAGAGACCCTACCTCAAAAAACCCAAATAAATAAATAAATAAATAAAAATAAAAAATATGGGCTAATTGTTCTGCACTGGGAAAATGGAAAAGGTGCCTTAAGGGCAAAACCAAACCCACTGAAGTTTCAAGCTAGTGAGAAAGCAATGTCTTGAAAGGAGAGGGCCTAATGGAAGAAGGCTTAAGAAGCATCTTGCTCCTTAAGTGCAAGCTTTATTTCACCTTGGATTTATAAATTTTGCTATGCCATCCCGCCTGGTCCTGGTTTTTGGAAGCATGAGAAATGCAGAAATTGTATCATGAATTGCACATGGTTTTAAGAGCTTCTGAAAAGTAGCCCTATAAAGCAGAGTTGAAATTCCTGTATGGCGATCCTGTGAAGCCACTGTATGGAGCTGTGAAGATGAACCATGAATTTCAATAGAGATACCAGAATTTTACAGTGGGAAGCCCTGTCTCACTGGTTCAGGTAGATCTTCTCAGAAAGATAGTATAGTGAAAGGGTAGCATTGGGATTTTTAGAACAAGAGGACTTTATCATGGGTGACAGATGAAAAGCTTGGAGCTGCAGGTTATTGATCTTGTGTTGATCCTGTCTTATTATCTTATCTTTAAGCAATAGTAATGCTATCATGTGTTAGAAGTATGTACATTTATGTAACACTTGCTTTGATTTTACAGGGATCACAGTTAAGAGATTGTGTTGAATTTCAGAAGATACTTTAGAATTTTGAATAGTGCCAGGTGTGGTGGCACATGTCTTTAATCCCAGCACTTGGGAGGCAGAGAGGTAGGAGGGTCGCCATGAGTTCAGGAGTACCCTGAGACTACATAGTGAATTTCAGGGGGCAGCCTGTGCTAGAGGAAGACCCTACCTCATAAAACAACAACAACAACAACAACAACAACAACAACAACAAAAGAATTTTGAATGGTGTTGGAATTGATAAAAAACCTTGAGATTTTGAATGTAGGACTGCATGAATTTTGCACTGTGAGATGGTCATAAATCTGTGGGGGCCACAGGACGAATGTGGTAGTTTGAATATAAAATGTCCTATGTAGCCTCAAGTGCTTGTGATTAAAAGCTTCTTATTTCATCGTCAGATGGTTGGGCATTTTAAAGGTGGAGCCTTGCTGGAGGTGGTGTGTTGCTGGAGACAACTTGGGTTTGATTAGTTTAGATCACTGGGTGTTCAGAGTCAGCTTGTTGTTCTTTCTCTGGTGTGAGTATGTGAAGCTGTGAGCCAGATGTCAAAAGTTTCTCTGCCATCATGAAACTGAATATATAAGCCTGCAGTGAATTCTGTTTTGTCTCAGTAATGAAAAGGTAACTTCTATAATCACTTATTTTTTATTGAGTTTAATACAATGCCAAGATTTCAACTTGTATATTTCTTTTCACTTGAATCTGAACACTAAGATCTTCTTTCTGTTCCAGGAGTTCTATTTCATCTCTATTTACAACTAACTAGAACATACTAAATGGAAGAAACAAACCAGTCTGCGGTGTCTGAGTTTATTTTTCAGGGACTTTGTACCTCAAAGGAAATCCAGATCTACTTTCTGTTGTTCTTGTCTATATTTTATCTGGTGATTGTTGTGGGTAACCTCTTAATTGTGCTATTAATTATTACTGACCACCATCTCCACTCCCCCATGTACTTTCTGTTAGCTAATCTTTCATTTATTGACTTCTGCCTTTCTTCAGTAACCACCCCCAAACTGACCACAGACCTCCTGAAGGACAATAAAATTATTTCCTTTGGGGGATGCATGAGCCAGATCCTCTGTGTGCATTTCTTTGGAGGGGGTGAGATGGTGCTTCTTGTGACAATGGCCTATGACCGGTATGTGGCCATCTGTAAGCCACTACATTACTCCAGCATCATGGACAGACAGAAGTGCATCTGGCTAGTTTTGATTCCATGGATCATTGGCTTTGTGCATGGCATGAGTCAACTGGTTATAATTTTGGAGCTGCCCTTCTGTGGACCTCGAGAAGTGGACAGCTTTTTCTGTGATATTCCTGTGGTATTGAAATTAGCTTGCATGAATACTGATACTCTAAAAATTGTGATAAATGCTGACAGTGGTATTTTAGTAATAACCTGTTTTATTCTCTTGCTTGTTTCCTACACTAACATTTTATTAACTGTTCACCTTCATTCTAAAGGCAGTTCATCAAAAGCACTCTCTACCTGTACATCCCACATCATAGTGGTTGCACTCTTCTTTGGACCTGTCTTATTCATCTATCTGTGGCCAGTCAGCATCACATGGGTGGACAAATTTCTTGCTGTGTTTTACACAGTAATCACACCTATTCTCAATCCAGCTATCTATACACTGAGAAATAAAGATATTAAAAATGCCATAAAGAAATGGATAAAATGCTTATGAATTAAAGAGATAATTGTTAACTATCTTATGCCATTAGAAAATCTATTGTGTATATACCAGTTTACCCAAATTTTGCCCTCTAAATTGAACTGTCTGTTACTCATTCATTTCTCCAAGCTGTGAGTGATCATAGATATATGTTTTGTGTCTTTTCTATTATGAAGATACATCTAAAAATCCCATATTTAATTCTTTACTACTTAGAAAGATTCATAAATATGTGTATTAAAATATTAGAAGGCAGCTGGGCATGGTGGTGTACACCTTTAATCCCAGCACTTGGGAGGCAGAAGTAGGAGGATTGCTATGAGTTTGAGGCCACCCTGAGAATACAGAGTGAATTCCAGGTCAGCTTGGGCTAGGGTGACACACTACCTCAAAAAACAAAATGAAACAAAATTAGAAGATGATAATAATTACTACCTCAAATAATAATGATACAACTTAGTGATAACTGTTATGTTTCCAACACTGTAGGTCACTTGAATTACTTATTGTTGTTCCTACTTCTAATAATATGTTTTATGCCCACCATAATTCTAACTCAACATTAAAAGATAGAGATGTTAGGGCTGGAGGGACAGCTTAGCAGTTAAGGCATTTGCCTGCAAAGCCAAAGGACCCAGGTTCGATTCCTCAGGGCCCATATTGCCAGATGCACAAAGGGGAGCGAGCATGTGTCTGGAGTTTGTTTGCAATGGCTGGAAGCCCTGGCATTCCCATTCTCTCACTCTTTCTCCTTTTCTGTCAAATAAATAAATAAATAAAAATAAAATATAAAAAGATAAAGATTTTATTTAAGTGGTTTTCATTCACTTATAAAACAAAATGATAAATGGATCAAATCATAATGCTATTTCCATTGTCCTTGCTGACAATATTTCTGCAATGTTTCAAGTCTTAGTTATTCATATAAATCTAGTATTTCCCTTGATTTTCTTCCCTTTAAGTAAAGGGAAGAAGTGTTTTCAGTATACTAAAATGGGAAGTGTCAGTGTATCAGTTACTGTCTTCTTGCTGGGTCAAAGTAGCTGTCCATCTGAAACTTAGGGAAAGCCATCCTCATGCTGTCATCCCTTTGTAAACTCAGGGCTCACACAAAAAAAGACAGGAGGACTAGTTGAGAAGAAAGAGTCTATCAGGAGTGGCAGAGGGATAACAAAAGAAGGTAATGGGGGATAAATGTGATCAACATACATTGTGTACATGTATGAAATTATCAAAAAAATTTAAAAGTCGCCATTAAAAAGAGCAAAATATCCAGTCAACAAATGAGCAAAAATCTATAATAGGGGAATAATTCACTGTGGTTATGAGTGTAAACTGGTGCAAACAATATGAAAGTCAGTATTGAAATTTCACAAAAGATAAAAATAGATCTACCATATGACCCAGCCATACCATTCCTAGGCATAATAGACTCTAAGTACTTTATCATAGAGATACTTGCTGGCACAGGGTTATTGCTGCTCCATTCATAGGAGCTAAGAAGTGGGATCAGACTATATGGCCATCAAGTGACAAATAGTTAATGAATATGTAGTGTATATACACAATGGGGTTTTATTTAGCTAGAAAGAAAAGTGAAATTATGGAATTTGCAGGAAAATGGATGGATCTGGAAAGTATTGTGCTAGGTGAGGGAACCCTGGCTCAGATTACCTAAACACCACATGTTCTCTCTCATATGTAGATCCTAACTTTGAATTCTTAGATTTATATGCACATTTTAATGAGAGACATTAGATGCCAGGAAGCTGAAAACAAGATTGGATGAGTGTTGAAGGGGATAAAGGAGGGGGCTGTAGATATGTAAGTAGAAGGGTAGATTACATGGGCAGAAATGTTTCAGCAGTATCAGAGTAAAAGAATGGAAGAAAGGAGGAGTTTGGAGGACGGCTAACCAAAAATAAAAATGTTATAAAATGCCAGATGGATATCCACTTCTATGTTAGGTAATTAGAAATATAATTAAGATACAATAGAGGGATGGTTAGTGGGCGGAAATGTTGCTCTCAGAAGCCACAGGCTTTTACCAGGAAAGCCCAGTGCCAGGGATGGGATACCTCCCAGTGTGTTGTTGGTTAGGGAGGCACCCAAAGGACTCCAAACAATACCAAGTCTCCTGATATCCACCAGAACTAGCTGTTAGGAGTTGAAGACACTGTACATGTCAGTTGCAAGATGCTAAATAATCAATCTGGATCTAAGCCAGGAGCCTTTTCCTTGCTGGCTAACTATCATAATATACTGTGAAAAGTGCTGTGTTGGTTACTAAGGAGAAAAGTCATCAAGTCTCATCCAATGGTGGCTGCAATCTGCATGCTACACAATTGGCCATCCAGCCAAGATCTACCTACTGGTACAAAAGTGGCATGACTATCACTTGCATAACCACCTGCTCTCTTGATTAAAGTTGAGGCCTAATCTATGAGAGGGAATTCATGTGTGATACTGAAAACTTAGTCAAAAACCAATGGTTAACTGGAGAGATAGATCAGAGGTTAAAGGTGCTTGCTCCAACTTGACTCCCCAGTACCCATGTAACCATATAAAACTAGGCACACAAAGTTAAGCATGTTTTTTAGTTCATTTGCAGCAGCAGGAGGCTCTGCTGTGCCCACATTCCTCTCTCTCAAATAAACAAATCAAAATATTTTTTAAAAAGCCTATGGCTTGGAAAGCCAAAGACCCTTACGTGGAAGTGACTATTCTTATTGACTAAATGGATATTGTTGCAGTCAGGTTCGCATTGCTGCAGAAAACACCTGACCAAGAGAAGCTTGTGGGAAAAAGGTTTATTTTGGCTTACAGACTCAAGAGGAAGCTCCATGATGGCAGGGAAAATGACAGTATGAACAGAGGGTGGACATCACCTACTGCCCAACATCAGGTGGACAACAGCAACAGGAGAGTGTGCCAAACACTGGCAAAAGGAAACTGGCTATAATACCCATAACCCTGTCCCCAGCAATAAACTACCTCCATGAGTCATTAATTCCCAAATCTCTATCAGCTGGGAACCTAGCATTCAAAACATCTAAATTTATGGGGGCTGAATCAAACCACCACATTCCGCATCTGGCCCCCATAAACTGATAACCATCCATTTGTAAAATGCAGTGTATTCAGTTTAGCTTTAAAAGTCCCCATAATTTTATCAATTCCAATGATGTTTACACATTCCTGTACTCCAGGATCTTTTAACTGAGCCAGAATACCAAAAAAATCCTCCCCAAACTCATAATGGTACAGAATAAATCCTCACACTGGAAAAGATGGCATTGGGCATAACAAAGAAATATTCAACAAATACAAGATTTAAAACATCTGGGGCAAACATCAAATTCTGTAGCTCCAAGTCCAACAACTCTAGCCAGTAACAAGTTTCCAAGTCCTATAATTCTAACCAGCAACAAGTCTGGAGTTCCAATTCTGTCCCTCCAGCTAGGCTACTCACAGTTCTGGAAAACTTCATCTGGGGTCAGCAGCTCTCCTTAGCAGCCATCTCATGGTCCTGGCATCTCTACTGGTTCTCCACTGCAACCCATGGTCCATCCTCATGGCTCCATAGGCCTCCATGCAGGCAGTCCTTAGCAGACCTACTTCACACTGCCCATGGCCATTTCCAAAATACAAGACCTTGTTGCAAATTCAATGACCCTCTCTTTTCTGCATTTCTTTCTTTAAAAAAAATTAATATGACATTTATTTTATATCATGCCCATAAATAATAACATCACTTTGTACCCCACAAAGCAATATAAATATTAATTATAAATTCATAATAACTTTTTTTGAAATTTTAGATGTGTTGAATGAAAGAATGAAACCCTTTTGCAGCAGCCAAAGGTATTGAACTGACAAATAGATTAGAACAATTTTCAGGTGTATCTCCCCAAGCATGAGCTGCATTTTGTGTATGTAGTTCAAGACATGTACAATCATTTACAACAATATTTAGGAGCAGTGAGGATCTCCCTTATTCACTTTGACAAGGAGTCACTGAGTGTCTCATTTTTGATTCACAGATGAAGTAAATGAATAAAAATAGATTACTATGCCTTCTACTTTTAAGAAACACTTGCTCACCTTTAAAATGTGTCTTCAAACTTCCACTTAAAGGTACATGCAGCCTAATATCAGGGAACTTGGGCCACTTGCTTGTGTGACTGATATTTTTTAATGTGGCTGGCTTCATCATTTTAACATGTATCTGTCTGCTCCTGCCTCACAGTTTAATCCTGGAAGTGTACAGCCTCCGAATAGAAGTCTTGTGAAACATATCTATGCCAAGCTAGCCTCACTTTTGCAGGCCATGTGACTCACATTTCTACCTCAAAAAACCTAGCTAAGGCAGTGTGTGTGTGTAGTTTTTTATTTTTGTTTGTTTTTTGAGGCAGGGTCTCACTGTAGCTCCGGATGATCTGGAACTCACTCTGTAGCTCCAGGCTGGCATTGAACTCTCTGCAATTCTCCTACCTCAGCCTCCATAGTACAGAGATTAAAGATGTGCACTATCACAGCTGGGTTCAAAGCACTTAAAAATTTTTTTAATGTTTATTATTATTATTATTATTAACAAGATGTCTTGTATGGATACATCATGTGCCAGAACTTTCTTTTCCCTTGTCCCTGCCCCCATTCCATTGGGGATGCTCCTCAGTGGGGTTGTGGGTATTCCCCATGAGGTTGTGGTTTATGCACTGTGGGAGCAGTAGTCAGTTTTTTGGGGGGAAGGGAATGCCTCATTGGCATGATGTCTCAACCTATGGATCTTACAATTAAAAAAAATTTTTTTTGGTTTATTTTTATTTATTTATTTGAAAGTGACAGAGAGAGAGAGAGAGAGAGAGAGAGAGAGAGGGAGAATGGGCGCACCAGGGCCTCCAGTCACTGCAAATGAGCTCCAGATGCATGTGCCCCCTTGTGCATCTGGCTAACGTGGGTCCTGGGGAATCGAGCCTCTAACTGGGGTCCTTAGGCTTCACAGGCAAGCACTTAACCACTAAGCCATCTCTCCAGCCCTGGGTCTTACAATTTTTCTGCCTCCTCTTCTGCAAATTTCCCTGAGCTGTGGTGGGTGACTTTTAAGTGTACTTCAGTGATGAGCTCTTAGGAGCCTCTGGATCTCTGCTTTGGTAGGTGTTGAGTATCCTCAGGGTCTGTCTCCTATACCCTGGCACTGATTATGAGGTTCACCATGGAAGCAGCACTCTTGCTCATCTCCACATTCCTCTGTGGACTCAGCTGTGGTTTGGCTGAAGTGCAAGGGGTAGTTTATCTCCTCCAGTCTCACTATCTTCTGAAAAAGAACAGATTCTCCAATGGAGACAGAAGTCAGCATAGTTTAAATGAGATACACATTACTAATTTAGGGAGAATTTGATGTATGTAACTCCTCTTTTAGCCAAAGAGTAGTGAGAGCTTGACATTGGAGAACATATCGTTGTCTCCATAGGATTCTAATCTGGTTCTCAACTCCAAATATGGGTTCCTTTACACTGAGTGGATCTCTTAGGCAATCAGAAAGCTATTGGTTTCCCACTGAGGCTGTGTGCCACTATTGCATTGGCATGTACATCCTGTCAGGATGTGTGCTTCTTAGTAGCTTAGACCTCTGGTTGCTCAGACCATTGTTGGCCATTCTCCCCCAGTAGCTTATGCAGCAATTTCCAGCACTAGACAGGCTAACTGGGATTGGCTTTTTTTCTGAATTCCAGCCAGGTTTCTCAGTGTTCTGTGTTAGCAGCATATGGTGTCTTCAGCAATAGGGTCTGAGCTTTTGCCTTAGGCAGGCAATCAAGTGCTTTGACAGAAAGCTGTCTTGATTTTGGACCTCCTATTATGTCTTTCCAATCAACAGCTCAATGTGGGTAGCAACCAATCTCTGGTATTGGTAGTTTCAGGTCAGTGATAGAAAAAAATTTCTTTTAAGCTTAGGCTTCATCCCACCCTCACCAGAGCCATACTTTTCAGGAGCTTCCCCCTTACTCTTTTTGAGGGCTATATCTTTTAGGCTATCTCCAAGGATAGAGTTTTCTATGGTAACAGCTCATTTTGGACTCAATTTTGTGTTTATTTTCTCCATCACCCCTTCCCTTCTCATCCCCCTATTCCTTCCCCTCCCATCCCCCATCTCGATTGTCTGGGTCTTGAGTTGCCTATCAGGTATGATAGCAACTTGAGCAGGTCCAGGTTAAGAACCACAGATAAGGGATGCCATGTGGCATTTGTCTTTCTGTGATTGTGTGAGTTTGCTGAGTATGATCTGTTTCAAGTCTGTCCATTTTTCTACAATTTTATTGTTTTCTTATTTCTTACTGCTGAGTAGAATTCTATTGTGTAAAGGTACCACATGTTTGTTATCCATTCATCCAGTGATGGGCATCTGAGTTGATTTCAGTTCTTAGCTATAATAAATTGAGCAGCTATAAATATTGTTGAGCAAATGTCTCTGTATTGATGCATGGAGAAGTTAGGATAAATGTAAATAATAAATAAATAAATAAATAATATAAAAGTAAGGGAATAACTGCTCTATGTTCATCCTTTTCAGGAATCTCCAAATTGATTTCCATAGTGGTTGTACAAGTTTACATTCCCACTAACAGTGGATGAGGGTTCCTATTTTCCTCATCCTTGTCAAAATTTGTCATTGTTAATATTTTTTAATTTTAATTTTTTTATTTTCACAATTTTTATTAATATTTTCCATGATTATAAAAAATATCCCATGGTAATACCTCCCCCCCCCCGCACTTTCCCCTTTGAAATTCCATTCTTCATCATATTACCTCCCCATCCCATCTCAATCACTGTACTTACATATATACAATACCAACTTTTTTTTTTTTTTTTTTGGTTTTTTTGAGGTAGGGTCTCACTCTGGCTCAGGCTGACCTGGAATTCACTATGTAGTCTCAGGGTGGCCTTGAACTCACGGCGATCCTCCTACCTCTGCCTCCCGAGTGCTGGGATTAAAGGCGTGCGCCACCACGCCCGGCCCCTACAATACCAACTTATTAAGTACCCTCCTCCCTTCCTTTCTCTTCCCTTTATATCTCCTTTTTACATTGTTAAATTTTTAAATGATTGCCATCCTGACTGGACTAAGGTGGAAGCTCATGGTTGTTTGAATTTGCATTGCCTTAATGGTTAAGGATGTTGAACCTTTTAAGTATGTTTTAGCCATTTGTAATTCTTCCTTTGAGAACTCTCTATTCAGTTCTCTGCCCCATTTTTGGAGTGGGTTACTTGATTTTTTTTTTTTTTTTTTTTTTTTTTTGGTAATGGGAAGGGGATTTATTTACTGCTTTGGGTCTCCTGTGCCCTGTTAGCCCTAGCCTCAAGGCGCTTGCCACCTACCAACCCCAGAGGAGGCAGTGCTGTTCATTCTTCCCTCTGACCAGTATGATGGAGCACTACCTCACTGGCAGGGACTGTGCTTTTTTGTTGTTGTTTATTTGCTTTGTTTTTTGAGGTAGGGTCTCACTGTAGCCCAGGCTGACCTGTGTGGTCTCAGGCTGGCCTCAAACTCACAGCAGGCCTCTCTTACCACAGCCTTCTGAGTGCTGGGATTAAAGGTGTATGCCACCATGCTCGTCGTTAATTAATTAACTATTTATTTATTTGCAAGCTGAGGGGGAGAGAGGGCTTCTAGCCACTGCAAATGAACTCCAGATGCACACACCACTTTGTGCATCTGGCTTTACATGGGTGCTGGGCAATTGAGCCTGGGTCCATAGGCTTTACAGGCAAGCACCTTAACCAATAAGCCATTTCTCCAACTTGTGGCTTTTTTTTTTTTTTAATTCTATGGACAAAACAGTGACTTAAACCTGTGCGGTCCGATATGATAGTAGTCACTGTACTTAAATGATAACCAAAATAAAATACAAGCTGAAGTGGTGGTGCAGGCCTTTAATCTACAACTCTCAGGAGGCAGAGGTAGGAGGATTGTCATGAGTTTGAGGCCACCCTGAGAGTACATAATGAATTCCAGGTCAGCTTGGGCTAGAGTGAGACCTTCCCTTGAAGAACCAATAAATAAGTCATTTCTTCAAGTCAAGTATGGTAGTACATACCTATAATCCCAGCAGGTAGGAGGCTGAAGTAAGAGGATGAAAAATCCTGAACTACATAGTAAGACTCTTACCTCAAAAAAGCAAGTAGGGGGCTGGAGAGATGGCTCAACAGTTAAGGCAGTTGCCTTCGTAAGGACCCATGTTCGATTCTCCAGATCCATCCCAGGTTAGCCAAACGCACAAAGGTGAGGCACGCACAAGATTGCACATGCCCACTAGGTGGTGCAAGCATCTGGAGTCTGATTTTAGTGGCTGAGGCCCCAGCAGGCCAATTCTTTCTACATATCTCTTGTCTCTCTTAAAAAATAACAGCAGCTTGGGCTACAGTGAGTTCTAAGTCAGCCTCAGCTAGAGTGAGACCCTGCCTAGTGGCAGGGGGGTGGTGGAAGGAAGGAGAGAAGGGAGGGAGGGAGAAATAGGAAGAAAAATCTCTTCTTTGGTTGTACCGGCCACATTCCAAGCGGCTGTCGTATTAGATGGCACACGGAGAGAACATTCTCATCACGACAGAAAGTTCCGTCTGACACTGGCTTAGACACCTGGTTCTTCCGGGCGCTGGAGCTTTACACCACACTGGAAGGGGGCTGGGGAGAGGGGAGGGCCTTCTGTCTAATTTCTTGGCCCACACACAGCAACAAGGCACAGCACAGAACCAGCAAGCAAGCCTTTCCCCGGGGCCCAAGGGACTGGGACAGCCTTGGATGGAGGGGTGGGCAGGAGAGAGGAGCCCCGGTGACTGCATCCATCTCCTAGGACTGGACATACAGGAACATCTGGGACTTTCTTCGTCAGCTGTTTGTACCATACTGTATCCTGGCTCTTGCCTTCCACGCCGCGGCTCCAGGTACACCTCGCTGCTAGAGAACGAAGACGAGGAGCGGAACTCCCGCACGTGACCGTCCGCACCGGGCAAGGGTTGCGGGCTGGCACGGGGTGCGACCTGTCAATAAACGAGCCTCGCGTGCCACCGCGCCCACTGGTCTGGCCGAGCCTTCCTGCTCCGGGGGTCGGGGAGGCGGGACTGGGCCAAGTCGGCCAGCTCCGAGCCCACACGGCAGCCAGAAGCGGTGCAGAACAGGCTAGGGAAGAGCCGCGCTGGCTGACTCTCACCATGGGCCTGAGCCAGGGCCCGCTGCAAGGCAGGAGCTGTGCCAGCCTCCAGGAAGGGGGCAGCCAGGCACACGTAGGAGAAGATGACGAGCTGGCCGGGCCGTGACACCGGTCTCCGGGTTCCTGTCTTTAAGATGGGCAGAGGGTGGGAAGGCCTGCTGCGAACTCTGAAGGAAATCGCCTACGTCCTCCTCTGCTGCTGGTGCATCAAGGAACTGCTGGATTAGCGGCCGCGGCAGGAAGCTGCCTCTCCTCATCCCTGGTACCAGCCCGTCACTCAGGTGGGCACGGCTCAGGGCTGGGATGAAAGGCAGGCACCTCCGCAGGGCTCCACCTCCGTTCTCCTACTTGATATTTTTTATTGTTTAGTTTTTTGAGTTCTTTATAGATTCTAGAATTAGGCTTCTGTCAGTGGCATAGCTGGCAAAGATTTTCTCTCATTCACTGGGGACTCTATTGGGTCTGCTTATGGCATGTTTGTGCAAAAGCTTTTTAGTTTTGTGTTGTAATGTATATAGTTTTGCATCTTGGATTAATTTAATGCTTAGATTTTCTAGTTAGCTGCAGTATTATTAGATGTATCAATCAATCCAATGTTATATATCTTCAGGGTAGGAGCTTAAGGTGCTGGGTGTGGCTCTCAAGACTGTCAGAGTGTCTACAAAAGTGACCCTAGTTGTTGGCTTTGCCTGCTATGAGAGTATTCAAGTACGCTGAGTGGAACAAAATACAAGCAGATTCTAAAATTTAACTAAACAATGTATACTTTCAATGAAAAACAGCACAGAGTATTTATGCAAGAGTAGATATTATGACAACCAGATCCTCTAACAATATCACTGTCCCTTAGGGTGTGTGGTGCCCCGCACCTTTAATCCTGTCAACAAAGAGGTTAAGATTTCTGGTCTGTTGAGGGTTCCAAGTCAGCTTGTGACCAAGTGAGACCCTTCCCTAATGTACAACAGAAGAGGAAGCAAAGCCACTATAAATCAAGAAGCAACAAATAACAAGCCCAAAATACAGCTTATTTAAGAATGGCTAATCTGATCATCCATCAGATTTAACATATAATTTATCCTGATATGGAAGGTGCAGTTAGCACTTCTGTTTCAGGCCTATATACCAGGCTTATTTGGTGGGTACTGACCTGGTCTAATCCCAGTTACCTTTTGGGATGATTTTGGTATCAGTTATGCTGTGCTCCTGCTTGGATCCCTCTTTGGTGCACTGTAGGCTGGCTGGGTCATTGGATCGCTGCTCTGGTTGCAGGTGCTGGGTGCTGTGATCTCCCTTACCCTAGAGAACTCACAGCAATCCTCCAACCTCTTCCTCCCAGGTGCTGGGATTAAAGGCGTGCACCATAACATCCTGCTCCTTCCTTCCTTCCTTTCTTTCATTCTTTTGCTTCTTTTTTCTCCTTATTCTTTTCACTCACATCTTCTCCCAAAGAACAAAGGCTGCTCTGGTTTGTAGGAACTCTGAACCTTAGCCTCCTGAGAGACAGATCTATTCCACATTAGCTGTTAGTATACCTTAATCTGTATCTCTTCGCTCTATAGATAGACAACATTATCCTATCCTCCCCCATTTATGTTTTTTATTCCCATGGCTTCACCTTCTACTACTGATAGTCCCTAGTTTAGTTTCTCTACATTAACCCAGTATTAACTACTTGTTCTCTGGAAGTTTTTCCTTCTTTATCTTTTTCTCCACTCAGTCCACAATTACTAGTGTATTAGTGCATGCAGTATTGTGCATGTTCCCCTTTTCCATACAACAATTAGCATTTAACAGGTGAACATTTTACAGTAGACTATCACTGTATTTGTATTGGGTCTAACCCAAGACAGTGTTGTTACAAACAGTAATCCACTCAAAGATAAGGACTAATGAGAGAGGCCGGAGGCCCGAAAACCAGGCTAGCAAAAGATGACACATCTCAACCCTACTCCTGCTGGATATAGCAAATTTCTCCACTTAAATAGGGAAGGTGACCTAAACTTATCAAAATAAAATTCAACGAATGACCTAACTTTTGTTAGGAAAGTCCCAGCACAAATAAAACCAAGCTAATATTTATGCAGGCTTTTGGGGTTGAGGAGGGCTCCCTTCCAGGTCCATTGTAATATCAGGTTCACATTGCTGGCAGAAAACTCCTGGCTAAGAGCAGCTTGTGGGAAAAAGGGCTTATTTTGGCTTTTAGACTTGAGGGGAAGCTTCATGATGGCATGGGAAAACAATTGCATAAGCAGAGGCTGGATATCACCTCCTGGCCAATATTAGATGGACAACAGCAACAGGAGAGTGTGTCAATCACTAGCAAGAGGAAGCTGGCTAAAATACCCACAAGCCAACCCCCAAATATATACTGCTTCCAGGAGGCTTCACCAGTGGAGGACCTAGCATGTAGAATATATACGTTTATGGGGGACACCTGAATCAAACCACCACATTCTGCCTCTGGCCCCCATAAACTGATAATGATATATGAAATAAAATTACAATGCATTAAGTCCAACTTTAAAAGTCCCCATAGTTTTTTTTTTTTTTTTGAGGCAAGCCCAATATACTGGCCTTTTTATTTATGAGAGAGAGTAAGATCAAGAGAACTAGAGAGTAAGAGACAATTGGTGAACCAGGGCCTTTTGCCACTGTAATCAGACTCCAGATGCTTGTGCCACCTTGTACACATGTGTGACCTTGCACATGTGTCATGTTGTGCATCTGGCTTACATGGGATCTGGACATTTGAACATGGGCCCTTAGGTTTTTCAGGCAAGTGCCTTAACCACTAAGCAATCTCTCCAGCCCCCCCATAGTTTTTTTATTCATCCCAATGATGTTCAAACATACCCATAGTCCAAGGTTTTTTAACTGAGCTGTAACACAAAACAAAAAACAAATAGCCTATAATGGCACAGAATAAACATTCACACTGCAAATGATGGCATTGGGCATAGCAAAGAAATATTCAACTAATACAAGATTTAAACTGGGCAAACATCAAACTATATAGCTTCAAGTCCAACAAGTCTAGTCAGTGATAAGTCTCCAAATACAATAATTCTAACCAGTACAAATCTCTGGAGTTCCAATTCTGCCTCTTCTCATAGCTAGCTACTCATAGTCTTGGAAAACTTCATCCAGTGCCATAAGATATCCTTGGCAGCCATCTCAGTCTTGGCTTCTCCTCTGGGTCTCCAACTGCAACCCACGGTTTATCTTTAAGGCTCCATTGGGTCTCCATATAGACAATAAGCCAAGCCTGCTTCACACTACCCATGGATATTTCCAAAAATCAAAACTGTTGCAAACTCAATGACTCTTTGTTTCTTGAATTTGTTATATCTGAAAATATTGCATGTGCTACCAACTTGTTAATCCAGGGGGAATACAGCCTACTTTGAAGAAGAGGACACTCCTTCAGCATTTAGGCCTCTTCCAAAAGTATCCATTCTTCCTGTTGTCTCAATGCAGCTGGTCTAATTTCAAAGGTTGTAATGTCTTACAGTTGCAGCTGAACAGGCAGAAGTTTCTGCCCAAAATTTCATTTCTGTGCTATATCCTTCTGCTCATATCAGTCCATTTTGTTTTCAAGGGATGAGGAGTTTTTATTTTAAATATGTTGTTGCAGTTTGAGCTGATGAAAAAGTTCTAAAGATGGGATGGTGAGGGTTACAAAAATCTTCATGCCATTGAACTGCCCAACTTAATTATAATGACAAACTTTATGTTATATTTCACCACAATAAAAAGTGGTCAATGAGACTGAGAAACTGAGTTTTTAATCTTAATTCAGTGTTGGAGGACTGGCATTTGATCCAGTCATTAGAAAACTTTAATATATAATTGGGACAACATGTAAATAAGTTTCATAATAACCCACTAATAAGTTCTCTGAAGTACAGAAAAATATACGATTAACTCTTTAATTGCCACCTTTGTGTTAAAGCCTTGGGCAACATCATTACAGCTATTTCTTCTCATTATCAGGGAGAATAATTCCATGTCTATACTTCAAGCTTAATGCCTAAGTTGTAAGTTGCATAACCTATTTTTAAAATTTATTTTTGTTCATTTTTATTTATTTATTGGAGTGTGACAGAGAGCAAGAGAGAGAGAGAGAGAGAGAGAGAGAGAGAGAGAGAGAGAGAGAGAGAGAATGGGCTCGCCAGGGATTCCAGCTGCTGCTAATGAACTCCAGATGCGTGCGCCCCCTTGTGTATCTGGCTATCTTGGGTCCTGGGGAATCGAGACTTGAACCAGGGTTCTTAAGTTTCACAGGCAAGTGCTTAACTGCTAAGCCATCTATCCAGCCCACATAACCTATTTTTAAAGTCATAAACATAATAAATACCTTAATAAACTACCCACAGAAATACCACAGAGTTCACAGAAGCATTTAATAAATCAAACATGCATGCCAGTAGCACCAACTGATTTTATTTTATTTTTTTAAATTTTTATTAACATTTTCCATGATTATAAAATATATCCCATGGTAATTCCCTCACTCCCCACCCCCACACTTTCCCATTTGAAATTCCATTCTTCATCATATTACCTCCCCATTACAATCATTGTAATTACATATATACAATATCAACCTATTAAGTATCCTCTTTCCTTCCTTTCTCTACTCTTTATGTCTCCTTTTTACCTTACTGGCCTCTGCTACTAAGTATTTTCCTTCTCATGCATAAGCCCAATCATCTGTAGCTAGGATCCACATATGAGAGAGAATATGTGGTGCTTGGCTTTCTGGGCCGGGGTTACCTCACTTGGTATAATCCTTTCCAGGTCCATCCATTTTTCTGCAAATTTCATAACTTCATTTTTCTTTACCGCTGAGTAGAACTCCATTGTATAAATGTGCCACATCTTCATTATCCACTCATCAGTTGAGGGACATCTAGGCTGGTTCCATTTCCCAGCTATTATAAATTGAGCAGCAATAAACATGGTTGAGCACGTACTTCTAAGGAAATGAGATGAGTCCTTTGGATATATGCCTAGGAGTGCTATAGCTGGGTCATATGGTAGATCAATCTTTGGCTGTTTTAGGAACCTCCACACTGTTTTCCACAATGGCTGGACCAGATTGTATTCCCACCAGCAGTATAGAAGGGTTCCTTTTTTTCCACATCCCCGCCAACATTTATGATCATTTGTTTTCATGATGGTGGCCAATCTGACAGGAGTGAGATGGAATCTCAATGTAGTTTTAATCTGCATTTCCCTGATGACTAGTGACGTAGAACATTTTTTTAGATGCCTATATGCCATTCGTATTTCCTCCTTTGAGAACTCTCTATTTAGTTCCATAGCCCATTTTTTGATTGGCTTGTTTGATTCCTTATTATTTAACTTTTTAAGTTCTTTGTATATCCTAGATATTAATCCTCTATCAGATATGTAGCTGGAGAAGATTTTTTCCCATTCCATAGGTTGCCTATTTGCTTTTTTCACTGTGTCCTTTGCAGTGCAAAATCTTTGTAATTTCATGAGGTCCCAGTGATTAATCTGTGGTTTTATTGCCTGAGCAATTGGGGTTGTATTCAGAAAGTCTTTGCCAAGACCAATATGTTGAAGGGTTTCCCCTACTTTTTCCTCTAGCAGTTTCAAAGTTTCCGGTCTGATGTTAAGGTCTTTAATCCATTTGGACTTAATTCTTGTGCATGGCGAGAGAGAAGAATCTATTTTCATCCATCTGCAGATATTTATCCAGTTTTCAAAACACCATTTGCTGAAGAGGCTGTCTCTTCTCCAATGAGTATTTTTGGCATTTTTATCGAATATCAGGTGGCTATAGCTACTTGGGCTTACATCTGGGTCCTCTATTCTGTTCCACTGATCTACATGTCTGTTTTTGTGCCAGTACCATGCTGTTTTTGTTACTATGGCTCTGTAGTATAGGTTAAAATCAGGTATGGTGATACCACCAGCCTCTTTTTTGTTGCTCAGTATTATTTTAGATATGCGAGGTTTTTTGTGATTCCAAATGAAATTTTGGGTTGTTTTTTCTATTTCCATGAAGAAAGCCTTTGGAATTTTGATAGGGATTGCATTAAATGTGTAGATTGCTTTAGGTAAGATTGCCATTTTCACGATATTGATTCTTCCAAGCCAGGAACAAGGGATGTTTCTCCACTTTCTAGTTTCTTCTGCAATTTCTCGCTTGAGTGTTTTAAAGTTCTCATTGTAGAGATTCTTTACTTCCTTGGTTAGGTTTATTCCAAGGTATTTTATTTTTTTTTGATGCAATTGTGAATGGGAGTGATTCTCTGATTTCATCCTCTGTGTGTTTGTTGTTAGCATATATGAAGGCTACTGATTTCTGTGTATTTATTTTGTATCCTGCTACATTGCTGTAGGTTTTGATCAGCTCTAACAGCTTGCTAGTAGAGTCTTTAGGGTCCTTTATGTATAGAATCATGTCATCTGCAAATAATGATAACTTGATTTCTTCCTTTCCAAATTTGCATCCCTTTTATGTGTGTCTCTTGCCTTATTGCTATGGCTAAGACTTCCAAAACTATATTAAATAGAAGTGGGGACAGTGGACACCCTTGTCTTGTTCCTGATTTTAGTGGAAAAGCTTCCAGTTTTTCCCCATTTAGTAATATGTTGGCTGTAGGCTTGTCATAAATAGCCTTTATTATATTGAGATATGTTCCTTCTATTCCCAGTCTCTGTAGGACTTTTATCATGAAGGGATGTTGGATTTTGTCAAATGCTTTCTCTGCATCTAATGAGATGATCATGTGATTTTTGTCCTTCAACCCGTTTATGTAATGTATTACATTTATAGATTTGCGTATGTTGAACCATCCCTGCATCTCTGGGATAAAGCCTACTTGTTCAGGGTGAATGATCTTTTTGATATACTCTTGTATTCTGTTTGCCAATATTTTGTTGAGAATTTTTGCATCTATGTTCATGAGGGAGATTGGTCTGTAATTTTCTTTTTTTGTTCTATCTTTGCCTGGTTTGGGTTTTCAGGGTGATGCTGGCCTCATAGAAGGAGTTTGGTAGAATTCCTTCTTTTTCTATTTCCTGGAAAAGCTTAAGAAGCAATGGTGTTAGCTCTTCCTTAAAAGTCTGGTAAAATTCAGCAGTGAATCCATCTGGACCTGGGCTTTTTTTAGTTGGGAGGTTATTGATAACTGTTTTGATCTCCATGTTTGTTATAGGTCTATTTAAGTGATTAATCTCATTTTGATTTAATTTAGGTAGGTCATATAGATCAAGGAAATCATCCATTTCTTTCAGATTTTCATACTTTGTGGAGTATATGCTTTTATAGTATGTCCCTATGATTTTTTGAATTTCTCTGGAATCTGTTGTGATGTTACCTTGTTCATCTCTGATTTTATTAATTTGTGTCTCTTCTCTCTTTCTTTTGGTCAGATTTGCTAAGGGTTTATCGATCTTGTTTATCCTTTCAAAGAACCAACTCTTTGTTTCATTAATTCTTTGGATTGGTTTTTTTTTTTGTTTCTATTTCATTAATTTCTGCCCTAATCTTTATTATTTCTTCCCATCTACTGATTTTTGGTTTGCCTTGTTCTTCTTTTTCCAAGGCTTTAAGGCGAAGCATCAGGTCATTTACTTGTGACCTTTCTAATTTCTTAATATAGGCACTCAAGGCTATAAATTTACCTCTTAGAACTGCCTTCATTGTGTCCCAGAGATTTTGGTATGTTGTGTTCTCATTATCATTTGACTCTATTAATTTTTGATTTCCTTCTTGATTTCTTCATTGACCCATTCATCATTTAGTACTGTATTGTTTAGTTTCCATGATTTTCTGTATGCTCTATAGCCTTTCTTGCTATTGATTTGAGTTTAATTCCGTTGTGGTCAGATAGAATGCAAGGAATTATTTCAATTTTCCTGAATTTGTTAAGATTTGCCTTGTGTCCTAATATATGGTCTATTTTAGAGAATGTTCCATGTGCTGCTGAAAAGAATGTATATTCTGCAGCCTTTGGATGAAATGTCCTGTATATATCTGTTAGGTGCATTCCTTCTATGACCTCATTTAGTCCAGATGCCTCTCTGTTTATTTGTTCCCCCGGATGACCTGTCAATTGACGATAGTGGGGTGTTAAAGTCACCCACCACCGCTATGTTTGGTGTTATCTGTGACCTTAGTTCTAATAGTGTTTGTTTGACAAATCTGGGAGCCCCCATGTTAGGTGCATATATGTTTAGAATTGTAATGTCCTCCTGTTGGAGTGTGCCCTTAATCAATATAAAGTGACCTTCCTTATCTTTCTTGACTAACGTTGGACTGAAGTCTACCCTGTCCGATATTAGGATAGCAACCCCTGCTTGTTTTCTAGGCCCATTTGCTTGAAACACCGTCTTCCAACCTTTCACCCTTAGATAATGTCTATCCTTTGTAGAATGGTGAGTTTCTTGGAGACAACAAATTGTAGGATCCTGCTTTTTATCCTAGTCTGCAAATCTATGCCTTTTCGTTGGGGCATTGAGGCCATTGATATTAAGAGATATTATTGAAAGGTGTGTATTTATGTTTGCCATTTTTTTTTTTTTGTGGTTCCGGTTCTACCTGTACTCTCTTGTGTTAACTATTATTTGAGTATTGCTTGTTTTATCTAGGTTCCTTATATGTGTGCTTTTCCTTTTCTTCAGCATGGAGGATTCTATCAAGTATTTTCTGTAGAGCTGGTTTTGTCTTCAAATACTCCTTTAACCTGCCTTTGTCATGGAATGTCCTTATTTCTCCATCTATTTGAATGGATAACTTTGCAGGATAAAGTAACCTTGGTTGACAGTTTTTATCTTACAGAACTTGGAATATATCACCCCAAGCCCTTCTGGCTTTAAAAGTTTGTGTTGAATAATCTGCTGTAATCCTGATGGGCTTACTTTTGTAGGTAATTTGATTTTTCTCTCTAACTGCTTTCAATATTTTTTCTTTGGTGTGTTGTTTGGAAGTTTGATTATAATATGGCAAGGAGAGGTTCTTTCTGGGTTTTGTCTGGCTGGGGTTCTAAAGGCTTCCTGTATCTGTATTGGCACCTCTTTCCCAATTTGGGGGAAATTTTCTTGTATGATTTTGTTGAAGACACCTACTATGCCTTTTGAGTGAAATTCTTCTCCTTCTACTGTGCCCTGAATTCTAATATTCGATCTTTTCATAGTGTCCTGAGTATCTTGAAATTCCCACTCATACTTTTCTATAAGTTTGTCTTTTTCTTTGTTGGCCTGTATTAGATCTGCCACCTGGTCTTCTAGCTTAGATATTCTGTCCTCTCCTTCATCCATTCTACTGGTGAGATTTTCTACAGAGCTTTTTATTTCATTAACTTTGTTCTTCATTGCTAGTATTTCTGACAGGTTTTTCTTTATTATTTCTATTTCCTTATTTATGTCTTGTATTGCCTTCTTTATTTCATGAAATTGGTGTCCTGCATCTTCTTTGATTCCTTTGATTTCCTCTTTAAGTTCCTCTTTGACTCCTTTGATTTGTTCTCTGACTTCTTTGAACATATTTACAATCATCCTTTTGAAATCTTTTTCAGGCATTTCCTCTAACTCGTTCTCACTGGAGGTCATTTCTGATGCATTAATACTTTTAGGTGGATTTATATCATCTTGCTTTTTAGTGTTTCTTGTGTTATGATGTATATATTTTTGCATCTTGGATTAAGTTAATGCTTGGATTTTCTAGCTAGCTGGGTATTCTTAGCTGTATCAATTGATTTGATGCTATATATTTTAAGGGTAGGAGCTTAAGGTGTTAGATGTGGCTCTTAAGAGAGTATCTACAAAGGTGCTCCTAGGGGTTGAGTTTCCCTGCCTTGGGAGTATTCAAATAGGCTGAGTGGAATAAAACACAGGTAGATTCTAAAAGTTAACTAAACACTGTACCCATTCAGTCAAAAACAGCCCCAAGTATGTATGCCAGAGTAGTTATTATAACAACCAGATCCTCTATCAACATAGAGGTTAAGATTTCTGGTCTGTTGAGGGATCCCAGTCAGCTTGTGACCAACTGAGACCCTTCCCTGGTGCAAACCCATTTACCTTGGATGAGTTTGGTCTCAGTGAAGTTGCTGCCTGGGTTGTCGGGCTGCTGTTCTGATTTCTGGAGCTGGGCACTGGCTTTTCCTGTGGGGCAAGCCAAGCCTGCCAACTGTGGCCCTGCAGATCAGCACCCCTGCTGCTGGAACTGTTGCTGTGAAAGCTGCCTCTGCTGGGTCTGTGAGCAGCTCAAGCTGCTGTTGCTGGGCCCACTGCTGCTGTTGCCTCTACTGCTGTTGCTGCTGTAGCTGCCACTTCTGGAGCCACTGCTGTTGCTGAGGCTGCTCCTGCTGGGTCTGCTGTTGTTGCTGCTCCTGGGTCTGCTTCTGAGGGGTCTGCCGCTGCTGGGGCTGCTGGTACCAGTTCCAGAGCTGCTGATGTTGCTGCCGAACTCTGCTCCTGCTTGGGTCCTGCTGTTGGCTTATGTTGGCGTGGCCGGTCCCGGGACCGCTGCTCTGTTCACCGGAGCTGGGCTCAGGCAGTGGGGGAGGGGAGGGAGCCGCAGCTGCTCTGGTTCTCTTACTGCTCCACATGTTCTTCTACCTCGAGGTCTGCTCCTATGTTGCTCACTGCCGCTGTCCCTTTACATTTCCTGAGCTGCGGAGAGCGCCGGTGTGAGGGGAAGCTCCTGCACCTGGCTTTTCCTGTGGCTGGAGTCGAGCCTGGTGGCTTTCTGTTGCACTGCCACCGCCGCTGCGGTTGGCGGAGCTGCCGGGGTTGCTTTTGCCGGCCTGTGCGGGCTCTGGATGCTCTGGATCTCTCCTACTTCTCCGCTGCTGCTTCAATTTCCTATACACCTCACTTTTTAGTAAAAGTGTGTATTTTGCTGAGTTTTTTTGGTCTTTTTTTCCCCCAGGCTGCTTTGGCGTGGTACCTACGCTGCCATCTTAACTGGAAGTCTGATTTTATTTTTGTCACTGACAACATGCATGCCACTGTATAATTGCTTTCTTAAAATGCATTAAAATATGTTTACAATTAAGAAATGTGTCACATTAAATAAGTTCTCTGTAAACATAACCCATTTTTTTTTTTTATGGGGCTGCTGCTTTTAGTTGAAACAAGGACCAGGGATGGACCCCTCAGGGATGAAGGGTGCAACCAGCTGCTTCAGACAATCCTCCTCCCTCAGTTGAAGAGGTCATAGTTATGAGTCTTTCCCACATGGTTTCCATAAACATTTGACCTTGTCTTGAGCTGTTTGGCATGACACATCACAAATGTGTGTCATGGAGCAATTGGACAATCTCACTGGACATCGTCATCATCAAAGAGATCTTCAAAATCATTAAAGAAGTCTGCATGAACTGCCTTTTTATTGGCTGCAAAATCCATCAGGAACCCGGTGCTTCCTCCAGCCTTGTCTAGGTCCACGTAGGGCCCTGCGCCCTTGGGGAACCTCTCGTCAACAGTGGGCTTCATCTTGGGCCCTGGGCATACCATAACCCATTCTTAAAATATTTTACCACTTTATTTCATACATTAATAACTTAATCTGCAAAACCATAAATAGAACTACAAATCTTCATGGCCTAGAAATATAAGCAAATCAGAGTAAAGGTAGGTCTGAGACAAGGACTTTAGTCTTCACCACGCCTTACGTGCAGTAATTACTACTGATCCCTTACATCAGAGTAAAGGTAGATCTGAGACAAGGACTCTAGTCTTTACCACGCCTTACGTGCAGTAATTACTACCGATCCCTTACATCAGAGTAAAGGTAGGTCTGAGACAAGGACTCTAGTCTTCACCACGCCTTACGTGCAGTAATTACTACCGATCCCTTACATCAGAGTAAAGGTAGGTCTGAGACAAGGACTCTAGTCTTCACCACGCCTTACGTGCAGTAATTACTACCGATCCCTTACATCAGAGTAAAGGTAGGTCTGAGACAAGGACTCTAGTCTTCACCACGCCTTACGTGCAGTAATTACTACCGATCCCTTACATCCCTGTTTCCTAACTTGCTCTGCCAATAATAGACATTTCAGTTGAATTGGTAAAGATGACAGGCATTTAAAAAATCAAAATGGCCAAAAGCCACAATTTTTTTGTTTGGTCTTTTGAAGGAGGGCCTCCCTGTATTGTTTCTGTACCCCAAGCTGTCCTCAGACTTGTGATTCTTTTGCCTTATCCTCCCAAGTAACTCAGGTTACAGGCATACACCACAGTGCCTGACCAAGAGCTGAGATCTGCTGAAAAGGAGAGAAGATGGCTACTTACTACTACTAAATGTTATTAAAACCACCTTAGCTTGTGTAATAGAAAATACTAGAGAAGAGCACATGTTTATTGTACTATCATTTTAAAGTGATACCAACATAAGTTAAAACTTTAAATATCAATAAAATCAGATTAAATCCATATTACCATTGCAAAAAAAAAAAAATAAGACTCCACTGAGATTCTGTAATAGAGCAGAACCAATCCTCATAAATTTTCTAGAATTCATTTCAAGCCATCACTTTGATGACTTAAAATTTAAGGGGCAAAAAGAATGACATGCAAAATTAGTTTTGGAAAACCATACTTAAAATTCTTGATATACATCTTACTAGTTTTTGTTTAATGAATAGAAATCCTTACTTCTTCAGAAAACATTATGAATCTGTTGAAACACATTAACAATGCAGTGATTAAGTGGACATTCAAGATCTATTAGGTTTATATAATAAAAGTAAAAAAGAATTTTGCATGTTGGCCTTTTCACTTTATATACTCTTTCTTTTTCTTTTCTTTCTTTCTTTCTTTTCTTTTCTTTTTTTTTTTGAGATGGGGTATTGCTCTAGCTCAGGCTAACCTGGAATTCACTATGTAGTCTCAGGGTGGCCTCAAACTCATGGCAATCCTCCTACCCCTGCCTCCTAAGTGCTGGAATTAAAGGTGTATGCCACCACACCTGGAACTTTATATACTCTTATAAGAATGTTCTCAACTAATATTTTGATTGGATGTAATCAGCTTTATATGTGATCTATGGATTTCAAAAATTCTCACTCTTGTGAAGCAAGCCGTTTATCCAGTGAACCATCTCCCCAGCCCTACAATCTAAGCTTCTGGAAAGTCCATTTTTGAGTCAGTAAACAAGTGATCTGGATCAAAAATTTAAAAAACTAAACAGATTAGAAGAATTTTTTTCTAATTCTATTTTAAAAACCAAAACTGAAAGACAGAGGGACTCTAAATTAAAAATTTGCAAAAGGTAGCTGAAATGCTGTCAGCTTTCAGACCAATACAACATAAATGCAGTTATGCATAAACAACTCAAAATTAGAGTTTCTAATGGAAATGTCAACTAGTCATAACTACTAGACATCACTGCTGATGGGTTCCACTAACTTCAACCAGGCACAGCAGACATGCACTTCTGACATCCAGAATGCTTAGAAAAGTAAAGCTATCGAAACTATAAATAAGGAACACATAAAAAAGAAGCTAGCAGTGCCAGAGCACTGAGACCATTAAAAAAGTCAGATGTGATGTAAATACATCTCATCTGCTAGTTCCATCTGTAAACCACTCTCCACCAATTCCTGAAGCTATGGTTTTATAGCCTTCTAAGAATGAACCATTTTATACACTGCTGTGTGCAGTCATTTCACTGCACATTCTTGACAACAACACAATATTCAGAGTTTCTTGTAAAGCCTGGCACTTCATCAGCACTTCTCCAGGAAGTTAGCTTGTCATGTTTTTAGCAGCCTTCAGTGCTTCAGTAGCCTTGCGAAGTTCCTTAATGACTGATGATAAAGTTTCTGGGTTAATTCCTTATTCATAAAGCTGTATACAAATAGACAGGATTTCCAAATCTAAACCAGTATTCAAAATCCTTGAAGTCTCAAGTAGAACATCCATGGTCTCCCACACTGTGTTCAGGTTCACTGCCTTTGCCACTTGCCATGATGGTGGCTGAAGAGGTGGGAAAATGGTTTTACCCAGAGCCAGGCATGCTGGCAGCTCTCCCCTGGCACACACACTGTGCCCACACTCGTGTTGCCCAGGGCTTGCCCCTTGCGCCACCCCCACCATACCAGTCCATTCCTATGCAATGCAACCTTGCACAAGTTCTCAGGTCATGGCATAACAACAAAATTCTCACACAAACTTCTTCCATCCCAGTCCAGGCAAAGCTTTCTCACCCTCATAAGCGAAACCTCACAGTCCATAGTTCTCACTGCATTTAAACTCTGACCAGACTAGCTGAACTTACAGCAATTCAAGGTATCTCTTAGGCCAAGATTTCAAATCATTCCATATTCCTCTCAAAAATCAGTTCCAAAAGCCAAAAGCTACATAGTCAGGTGTCTGGCAGCAATGACCCTGTTTTTTGGTACCAATTTACTGCTGTAGTCAGCTTCACATTGCTGACAGGAAACACATGGCCAAGAACAGCTTGTAGGAAAAAGGGTTTGTTTTGGCTTACAGACTCTAAGGGAAGCTCCATGATGGCAGGAGAAAATGATGGCATGAGCAGAGGGTGAACATAAACTTCTGGCTAACATCAGATGGGCAGTAGCAACAGGAGAGTGTGCCAGACACTATCAAGAGGAAGCTGTCTATAACACCCATAAGGCTGCCCCCAATGATACACTACTTCCAGGAGGCTTTAATTCCCAAGTTGCCACTAGCTGAAGATCTAACATTCAAAATACATAAGTTTATGGGGGAACACCTGAATCAAACCACCATACCCAAACTTTTAGGCTCATGTCTATTTTTAACAGAAATTGAAAAAAAAAAACCAGATTGATGAGGATAAATTATGAATTATTGAATTTATTTAGGGAGAAACTGGTATCTAGGAAAAGGCTGGAAGAGGTATATACATAGAAGATAGGCCCTGGGTGCCCATGACAAAAGATTTAGAATAAACACTCATAATCTTGCACAGAGCAAAGCATAAAAGCTGTAGCTCTGCACCTCTACATATTAGTGATATACTCAGGGCTTAAGAAAATATAACAGAGGAAGAACTAAAACAGGGGCCAGGAAACTCAGACACCTGGAAAAGGAGTAGTAAAGAAAGTGAAGAGAGTTATTGAACACATGGTAAACCCAGAGTTTAACATTAAACAGATCTATTCCACATTTGCTGTTAGTATACTTTCACCTCTATCTCTTCACTTGTGGTAGACCCAGAGTTTAGAGGTTATAGCCCATAAGCCTGCCCCCAACAATACACTCCCTCCAGGAGGCATTAATTCCTAAATCTGCATCAGCTTGGATGGAACCTAGCGTTCAGAGCACCTAAGTTTATAGGGGGCACTTGAATCAAACCATCACAAATGATAAGTTTATTTAAAGAAATTAAAGAATTCTGGGAAAAGAAAATAGCTGTATGAAATAAAAATGGAAGAAATGAAAATGGAATTTAATAAAAAGATAGAATTGATGAAAGCAAACTGAAATGATGATAAAAATAAAGAAGTACAGTAAGTGAAATGAAAAGTTCAGTGGAAAGCCTTACCAAAGAATAGATCATGGGAAGTACAGAATGCCAAGGCTTGAAGACAAGGAACAGAAATGACTAAGTTTAGTCTAGGTAAGTGGCAAACTTACCAAAATATATGGATAAAGCATGAATGATCTTTGAGACACCAAGAAAAGACTAAATCTATGAATTGTGGAAATTGAGGAAGGAAAAGAAAAGCATGTCAAAGGAATAGAAAATATTTCCAATACAATCATAGCAGACATTTCCCTAATCTGTGGAAAGATATGCCCATCATAGATAGTACCAGAAAAAACAAAGCTCCCCATGTTATATCATAGTTGAAAAAACACCAAAAATTAGCTGGGCATGGTGGCTCACACCTTTAATCCCAGCACTCAGGAGGCAGAGGTAGGAGGATTGCCATGAGTTCAAGGCCACCCTGAGATGACAGAGTTAATTCCAGGTCAGGCTGGACCAGAGTGAGACCCTACCTCAGAAAAACCAAAACCAAACCAAACCAAACCAAAACAAACAAACAAACAAAAATTGAATGTGCAGAACAAAGACTATCAAGAGATATAAAAGCAAAACTCAACATCACCTAGTAGAATAACAGCTGACTCTTTAGTGGAACCATTAAAAGCCAGATGTATTTCATATCCTGAAAGATCACAATTGCCCACTCAAATTACTATGCCCAATGAAACTACCAGTCAATATTGAAGGAGATAGAAAAACTTTTCATGATATAAGTAGGCTAAAATAATTTATGACCACAATGCCAGCCCTACACAGCATACTGGAAGAACAATTCAGGTGGAAGAGAAGAATAAACACATTTAAGAAGCTAGAAAGAAAAGTAAATGATGTTAGGATAGTTGTTAAGCAACTGAGGACTAATAAAATATTAAACACTAGAAAATTACAGGAATCAATACACCCTCTTCAATAATAACCCTGAATATTAATAGTGTCTATTTACCAAGCAAAATACAAAGGCTAACAGGCTGAATAAAAAATAGAATCTACCTCTTTTCTGCCTCTAAGATTCCCCTTTAACATGAAAGTTAAACACTACCTTGGGGTAAAAGGATGGAAAAAGATATGTCATGCATAAGGAAACAAGTAGGTATTGCTGTTCTAATAGCTGAAAAAAGAAAACTTAAATTAAAATTAATCAGGAGAGATAGAGAAGTTCACTTCATATGGATTAAGAAACAATCCATCAAGAAGGCATTACAAACTGGGCATGGTGGCACATGCTTTTTTCTTTTTAATTTTTTATTTATTTGAGAGTGACAGACACAGAGAGAAAGACAGATAGAGGGAGAGAGAGAGAATGGGCGTGCCAGGGCCTCCAGCCACTGCAAACGAACTCCAGACGCGTGCGCCCCCTTGTGCATCTGGCTAACGTGGGACCTGGGGAACCGAGCCTCTAACCGGGGTCCTTAGGCTTCACAGGCAAGCGCTTAACCGGTAAGCCACCTTTCCAGCCCGCTTTTTTCTTTTTTTAAAATTTATTTATTTGGGAGCAACAGACAAAGAGGCAGACAGAGAGAGAGAATGGGCACGCCAGGGCCTCCAGCCTCTGCAAACGAACTCCAGACGCGTGTGCCCCCTTGTGCATCTGGCTAATGTGGGTCCTGGGGAGTTGAGCCTCGAACCGGGGTCCTTAGGCTTCACAGGCAAGCGCTAAACCACTAAGCCATCTCTCCAGCCCCACATGCTTTTTTTAATCTCAGCACTTGGGAGGCAGAGGTATTAGGATCACTGTGAGTTTGAGCCCAGCCTGAGATAATGTAGTGAATTTCAGGTGAATCTGGGCTAGAGTGAGACCCTACCTCAAAAAAACCTAAGAAAACAAAAACAAACAAAAAACAAAATCAGAAGCTATTACAGTTCTAAACATGCACATCAAATACAAGTATACCTAATTTCATAAAACAAATGCTACTAGTTATAAATCAGTGATTAACTTGAGCACAATAATCATGGGTGACATTAATAGCCTACTCTCACCAAAAGACCAGTCACCTTGACAAAAAATAAACAGAAAACATTGGAGTTAAATGAAATCATAGATCAAATGAATCTAATAAGCATTTACTGAATATTCTATTCAAACACTACAGAACACACATTACTCTCAGTAGCCTGTGTTGCTTCCTCTAAAATTACATATTAAGACATCAACAAATATAAGAAAAGTGAAATACTTTCTTGTATTCTATCTGTCCACAATGGAATAAGGCTATAAATCAACTACAATTAAAAGTAAAGAAAACACATAATCTCATAGTGATTAAACAATATGTTTTTATTTTCAAAAATCTTTTAAAAATTAATTTATTTATTAGGTACAGAGGGACCTGGCAAAAAGGAGAGAGAGAGAGAGGAAGAGAGAGAGCGAGAGGGAGGAGAGAGAGAGGAAGAGAGAGAGAAAAAGAGGGATAGAGAGAATGGGTGTGCCAGGTCCTCTATCCAGTGCAAATGAATTCCAGATGCATGCACTATCATTTGCATCTGGCTAACCTGGGACCTGGAAAATTGAACCTGGGTCCTTAGGCTTTGCAAGCAAGTGCCTTAACAGCTAAGCCATCTCTACATCCCAAACAATATATTTTTAAACGATGAATGGGTATTGAAGAAATCTACATTAAATATTAAAATACCTGGAATTGAATGAAAATGGGAGCACAAAATGCCTATGAAATACAATGAAGAAAGTCCTGAGAAGGAAATTTATAGCTCTGTGTACCTCAAAAAACTGGGAAGATCTCAAATAAACAGCTTAATGTTGTGCCTTAAGTTTTTGAAAAACAAAAACAAACCAAACCCTAAAAGAGTAAATGAAAAGAAATACTTGCGATCAACAGTTAGTGGTTAAGGCACTCATCATCAAAGCCAAAGGACCCATGTTCAAATACCCAGCACCCATGTAAAGTAAGATGCACAAGGTGGCACATGTGTCTGGAGCTTGTTTACAGTGGCTAGAGACCCTTGTCTGCCCATTATCTCTGTCTTTCTATCTGCCTCTCACTCTCTCTAAAATCAATCAATCAATCAATAAATTTAAAAAACAATTTAAAAAGACACATAAAGGAGATCATAAACCATGATCAAGTGGCCTTCATTTCTCAGATGAAGGGATGCCTTAGTATATGTAAATCCATAAATATATCATGTAAGCAGAGCTAAGGACAGAAGTAAGATGGTCCTCTCAATTTATGCATTTTACAAAATCCAATACCCCTTCATGATGAAAGTCCTAGAGAGGGTAGAGATAAAATAATACATAGCTGGCAAAATTGCCAAGAATAAGGTGACTACTGTGTGTTTAGCTTCAAACAGGACAGCTAACCTTCCTCCAAGGCTCAGGGAACCTCATGATGGGGGAGGGGAAGAATGTAGGAGCAAGAGGATAAGGAAAAGGTCTGAGAAAAGCTGCCTTCTAAAATTATCACGACCAGTACACTTATGAGTTCACAGTAGTTGTTTTTGTGCATAAAACTTAAACTGTCAATACTTTGCATTCAATGAGGGAAGGATACATGAGACTTCAGACTTGCCAGATTTTCTTTATTTTATTTTATTTTTTTAAATTTTTTTATTTGAGAGCGACAGACACAGAGAGAAAGACAGATAGAGGGAGAGAGAGAGAGAATGGGCGCGCCAGGGCTTCCAGCCTCTGCAAACGAACTCCAGACGCATGCGCCCCCTTGTGCATCTGGCTAACGTGGGACCTGGGGAACCGAGCCTCTAACCGGGGTCCTTAGGCTTCACAGGCAAGCACTCAACCGCTAAGCCATCTCTCCAGCCCTATTTTATTTTTAATATTAGTTTTGTATTCAGTGAATACAGTCAAGTTGGTACCATTGTTAGCCTCCTCCCTGTCCACCCCCATCCACGTGGACCCTCCTTGTTTGGGTATGTGGGTCATGCATTGTGGGGTTAGCCATCAGCTATGGGTAGGAGGAAATGTCTCTGTGTATCATGACCCCATGTGTGGCTATGACATTCTTTCCACCACCTCTTCCTCAAATTTCCCTGAGCCATGTTGGGTTCATTTTAGGTCTGCTTCAGTGATGAGGTCTTGGGAGCCCCTGTGTCTCTGGATATCTGATTTGGCAGGAGTTGATTGTTTTCTGTGTCTATCTCCTTTACCCTTGTGCTGGTACCAATTTCACCTCGAAAATAGCACTCTTGCTTGTTTCCACACTTATTTTTAGTTTCAGCTGGGGCCCTTTTGAGGTATGATGGAGTGGTTCTCTGCTTAGGACCTGTGTCTGTCTGAAAAAGAGAAGCAAATTCTCCAATGGAGAGTAAAGTTAGAACCAGATAAATGGGTTAACAATTTTTTTTTAGAGAGAATTTAATAGTTGTAGGCCCCCTTGTAGCCCATGATTGGTGGGAGCTTGATAATAGAGAGCGGGCTCATTTTTGGATATGATTCTGAATCGTTTCCCAGTTCCAGTTGTGGGTTCCGCTCCATTGGGCAGATCAGTTAGCCAAATCAAGAGCAGTTGGTTTCCCACCATGGCTGTGCACCACTCTTGCACTTGTGTGAGCATCACATCAGGTTGTTTGCTGCTATGTAGGTTAGACTATGAGTTGCTTGGACAGATATTGGTCATTTTCCCCCAGTTGCCCATGTAGCACCTTGTAGCACTAGATGCGCTAACTCTCTGGGAACTGACTCTTTTCCAGCTTCCAGCCATGTCACTCCATGTTATGTGCCAACAGCATATGGTGTCTTCAGCAGTAGAGTCTTACCACTAACCTTTGGTGGGCCGTCAAGTACTCTGAAAGAAATCTGTCATTCTTTTAGGAAACCTTGTAGGTCTCTCTGATCAAAAGCTCATTGTGGATGATAGCCACCTGCTGGAACTGGCAGTTACAGGTCTGTGCCCATGAACAAAAGGAAGAAAAAGATAAGTAATATAAAAGCATTAGAGAAAAGAGGGAGAGAGAGAGAAAGAGAGAGAGAGAAAGATGGGAGCAATAGAAGATTAAGGTCAGTCTTCATCGTGCCCTTTCCAGGGCCTTGTGATTCAGGTGTTTCCTCTAAGGGCCTGGTGAAGGTTCAACCATTTGGTCTGTCTTTTAGGATGTAGAATTTTATGGTACCATTGCTGTTTGGGTCCAGGTTTGTGTCCCACACCTCCTCCCTTACCCTCCGCTCCCTTCCCACACACCCTATTGTCTGGTCCTCAAGATGCTTGCTAGGTATGTTGACATCTTGGGTAGATTCAGGTTAGGAGCTGTAGATGAATGAGACTATGTGATGATTATCTTTCTGTGATTGGATGAGTTCACTGAGAATGATCTGTTCCATATTCAACTATTTTTCTTCAAATTTCATTGTGTTGTTTTTCCTTACTGCTATGTAGAATTCCATTGTGTAGATATACCATATCTTAGTTATCCATTTGTCTAATGATGGACATTGGGTCTTAGCTATTACAAATTGAGCAGCTATAAACATGGTTGAGCAAATCTCTCTGAACTGAAGCATGGAGCATTTAGGATACATACCCAGTAAAGGAACAACTGGGTGTGTTGGTAACTTTATAGCCAGCTTTTTTAGGAGTCTCAATGTTGCTTTCCAAAGTGGTCATACCATCTTAAATTCCCACCAACAGTGGATGAGGGTTCTTATTTCTCCACATCCTTGCCAGAATTTATTTTCATTTGATTTTTTAATGTTTGTTATCCTTATCGGGGTAAGGTGGAATCTCATAGTTGTTTTAATTTGTATTTCCTTGATGATTAGGGATATGAACATTTTCTTAAGTGTGTTTTTGCCATTTGTATTTCTCTGAGAACTGCCTGTCCAGTTCTTTGCTCCATTTTGTGAGTGGGTTGTTTAATTTTTTATTGTTTAGGTTTTTGAGTTCATTGTAGATTCTAGAGATTAGGCCTCTGTCAGTTGGAGATTCAGCAATTATTTTCTCCCATTCTTTGGGTAACCTATTGTTATATGTTTGTCTGTGAAGAAATTTTTCAGTTTCATGTGATACCATTGGTTGAGTGATTGTTTAAGATCCTGTGCTACTGGGATTTTGTTCAGGAAGTCTTTCCCCATTCCTACATCATGGAAGGTTCCTCCTTTTTTTTTTTTTTTTTCTACCAGTAGTAACTGAGTTTCTGGTCTTATATTAAGGCCTTTGATCCATTCGGACTTGATTGTTTTTTCATGGTGAGATGTGTGGATCAAGTTTCAATTTTTTGCATATGGTTATTCAATTTGTCTAGCACCATTTGTTGAAGATGCTGTCTTTTTTCCAGCCTCTATTGTTAGGGCCTTTGTCAAATATCAATTAGCTGTAGTTACTTGACCCAAAGTCCAGGTCCTCAATTCTATTCCATTGGTCTATACACCTGTTTTTATGCAAGTACCATGCTATTTTTTATTACCATGACTTTGTAACATAGCTTTAGATCAAGTATGATGATGCCTCCAGAAGTGTTTCTTTTGCTGAGGATATGCTTGAAATCTGAGCCTTTCCATATGATTTTTGAGATCATTTTTTCTATCTATGAAGAATAATGTTGGGATTTTGATTGGGATTACATCAAATCTGTCATGCCAGAATTTCTAATGGCAGCCAATGATTTCTGGGACAAGGACTTTGGCTTGGGGGAGGGATCAGGTTAATGTGTGGTGTAACCACTCATAGGTTGCTCATTCTACAGTAAATAATCTATCCATAATCATGCAAGCAGCTCTAATTTAACTACCTACTGTCCAGAGGAAATTCACCTAACTGCCAAATACACACAGACTAAGTAGGACAGGACAAAAGATGATATTCCAAACAAACAGACTAAAAAAAAAAAAAAAAAAAAAAAGAAGAAAAGAAAGAAAGAAAAGAAAGAAACAGCTATAATTATGTGTGACAAAGAATTCAAGTAAAAATTGGAAGTTATAAAGGCTATGACATATTAATAAAGAATCTATAGAGAAGATATAAAAACTATAAATATATGTACCTCTAAATAATCTGCACAAGTTTATGAATAATACTAGAAATAAAAAGATATTATAATAGATATTTTATTTCCAAGTCTCACCATCCAGACCAAACAAAATCAACAAAGAAACTTCAGAGTTAATTATACCATAGATTATACAGATTTAACAGGCATCTACAGAGAATTTTATCAATAGCTGATGAGTACACATTCTGCTCAACACACTATGGAATATTTTTCAAAAGCAGATTACACTTTAGGCAATAAGGAAAGCAAGTCTCAACAGACACAAATAATTGAAATAGCTTATTTTACCTTACCATAATGGATACTATAATTCTATAAGTCAATAGAAAAATGAACAAACACATAAAAACAAATGATAAGCTTTTGAAAATATTTTTACTTATTTAATTTTCAAGGAGAGAAAGAGAGAGAGAGAGAGAGAGAGAAAGAGAAAACAGACAGAAAGAATGGGTGTTCCAGGGCCCTCAGCCATTATAAATGAACTCCAGATGCATGCTTCACTTTGTGTATCTGGCTTCATATGGGTACTGGGGAATTATACTCAGGTCATTAGACTTTGCCTTAAACACTAAGCAATCTCTCCAGCCCCAGAATGATAGGCCTTTTTAAATGAGCTTTAGACCATTGAATAATGGACACAAATTAAAATTTTGTTTGAATAAAATGACATTAAAAATAAGTGACCTGAAATTTAGGTATACAGAAAGTTTCAGTGGAGAAGTTCATACTTTTGAATGCCTGTACTGAAAAATCACAGATCTCCAACAAGTTCTTCATGGTCTTCTATAGTCACATAAAAACCAAATTAAAGATTCACAGAGGAAACATCTAATAAAAAGAGTGAAAATAATTTGAAATATGTCTAAAACATTGAAGGTATCAATGAAACAAAGAACTGGTTCTTTACAAAAAGCCTAACAAGCCATTAGCCAAAGTATTCAAAAATTAGTAATTAAAGATGAAAAGTAGATATCACCATACATATCACTGAAATCCAGAGGCTGGTTTGTAAATATTTTGAAAACTTAGATTCCAATAAATTGGGAAATCTATATGAAAGGGCCATAATTATAGGTTTATCTAACTTACCAAAATTGAGCTAAGATGATAGAAAACCTGGAAGGATATATAAGTAACAAAAATCTTGAAGCAGTATTGAAGAGTCTCTCAACACAGAAAAGCTCAAGACTGGATGGATGAATACTGCAGATATTTAAAGAAGAATGAACACCATAATTACTCACTATTTCATAAAACAGAAATGGAAGAAATATTTCTGTACTATTTCTATGAATACAGTTTACTTTGATATCAAAACAACATGAAAACACAACTGAATAAAGAAAATGCATAGGTCAATAGTTTTTATGGTCATAAAGGCAAAAACACTTGTAATGAACATTTACCAACACATTATGAATACCAGGATTAATATAACATGTGAATATAATCAAGGACAAAATCACATGATCAGCTCAGTAAATACAGAAAATCTTTTGGCAAACTTTAAAATCCCTTAATAATAAAAAACCTAACAAAACTAGAGATATAAAGATCATGCCTAAATATAATGAAGGTTATGTACAATTAACCTATAGACAACATTATAGTGCATGGGAATAGAAACACGTTAACAATGATATCTATTCTGTGGCAAAGAAAACAATCAACAGAATGAAGAGACAGCCTGCAGATTAAGAAAAATCTTTGCTGACTATATTTCTGATATGGGATTAAAATGGAAATGTATAAAGTTTCAAAAATTATCACAACAGAAATAAATCAAAAGTAAGCAAATAAATTGGATATTTAATTCTCAAAAGAATTAAAAATGTATAATTATTTGGAAAGCGGCACAATTCCTTAGCTATCAGAAAAACGCAAATCTAAAGTACATTGAGACTGTCTCACCAAATTCAAAATGGCTGCCATCATGAACAAAGGAAAAAAAATGCTGGTGAGATTGTGGAAGTAAAAGTAACCCTTGTACACTGTTGGTGGAAATGTAGATAGTCAACTGTGGAAATCATTCTGGAGTTCATCAAGAAACTAAAACAGAACTACTATGTGCTCCAGCTATATCAGCCCTAGATATGTTACTGAAGGAATCTAAGTTAACATTCTCAACCAGGTTTATTTCAGTGCTATTCACAATAGTCAAAATATAAAACAAGTATAGATATCCTCTAAGAAATTAATGACTAAAGAAAATATGGTATTTATGCAATAGATTTTATTCATTAATAAAGAATAAAAATGTCACAGGGAGAATTATGGGACAATAGCTTATGATCAGTTTTACCCCAAAGAGTCAGTCAGCATACAGTTAAGATACCTGCACACCCCATTAGCCCATTAATACTATTTATACTTCAAAGTCACAAAATTAGCCCAGGCATCCATAAATGCATAAATAGATGAGAAACATGTCATATACATAAAATTAGGTATAATTCATTCATTAAGAACTACCAAGTCATGGGTTTATAGGAAAATAGATGCAAAAGGAAGCATCCAGTAATGGCAAATAAATATGACTCAAGAAAATAAATATCACATGTTGTCCCTCTCATATGTACAATTTAGATAATTTTATAAAATGAAACAAGAAGGGGGCTACTTGGTGAAGATAAAAGGAAGCAATTTTAGGAGGTGGAGGGCATAATAGAGGGTAATAAGCAGGATGAATATGATAAAGATACATTGTGTACATTCATGAAAATATCATGATGAAACATTATTTTGTGCAAATAACATGGTATAGTAGACAGCTTCAGATTCACTGCGATGAACTTCCAGCCAAGGTATAGTTATGGAGGAAGGGATATTTATTGAAGCTTACAGATCCAGGAGAATTCCATAATGGCAGAAAAAGCTGGCCTGCTTTCACAGGTCCAAGGAGAGAGAGAGAGAGAGAGAGTGAGAGCACAAACCAAGCCAAGAGCCACATGGCATCCTTTAGGAACTCCAGGAGCTAACTAGGCACTTAGCATGTCTTTAGATTGGAATTTTAAACTCACCACCACACCTTAAAATCTGCCCAGTGACACCTCCTCCAGCCAGGTGGCTGCAGACCCAAACTACAAACTAATAAAACACTGAATATATTGGGGACCATCTATTCAAACCACCACACATGGCAATAAAATTTTTTCATTTTCTAAAATAGTTCTATTTACTTATGAGTGACAGAGAGAGAGAGAAAGAGAGAGAGAGAGAGAGAGAGAGAGAGAGAGAGAGAGAGGACGAACATAGTTGCAACAGGGTTTCTTTCTCCTGCAGATGAACTCCAGATGCATGGTGCCATGTGGCTTTAGGTATGTGCTGGGAAATTTAACCTGGGCTGGAAGGCTTTGAAAGCAATCATCTTTAACCACTAAACCATCTCCCCAGCCCAATTGTTGTTATTTTTAAAAACACTGCAAGGGGGGATTGGGGAGATATCTTAATATTTGAGTGCTTGATGCTTAAGCATGGATGGCATTGGAGGTTATGAGACTACCTAAGTTTGACTCCTTGGAACCCATCAGAAGGTAATGTGTTCACATCTGTAACTACAGTCCTGAGGGCAGAGACTGAAGAATTTCTGGGGCCCATTGACCAAAAATAGCAGTCTTGGGCTGGAGGATGGCTTAGCAGTTAAGGTGTTTGCCTCTAAAGACATAGGACCAGGTTTCACTCCCCAGAACCCACATTAGCCAGATGCACAAGGTGGCACATGCATCTGGAATTTTTTTGCAGTGGCTGGAGTCCCTGGCACACCCATTCCATCTCTCTCTCCCCTTTCATTCTGTCAAATAAATAAATAAAAAGAAAACATTAAACAAACAGCACTCTTATCTCAAGGAGGTATGTTGTTAAGAAACAGACAAGGGTTCTCAGTGCTGTTCTCTGGCCTCTATACACTGTGCACATACCTGTACACATATGGATACTACACACATAATACATTACACTACACATATTTTACACACATATACAAGTAATAAAAAAAATTGAAGTACCGTAAATTTGATATGAAAATGGTGTTTCAAGCAAATGGACCTAGAAAACAAGCAGGGTTGCTTTTCTAATATCTGACAAGGTAGGCTTCAGTCCAACATTAGCTAAGAAAGTTAAGGAAGGCCACTTTATATTGATTAAAGGCACCCTCCAACAAGAGGACATTACAATCCTAAACATATATGCACCTAACATGGAGGCCCCCAAATTCATCAAACAAACACTATTAGAACTAAAGTCACAGATAACACAAAACACAGTGGTAGTGGGTGACTACAACACCCCACTTTCATCAATTGGCAGGTTATCTGAAGCAAAAATAAACAGAGAGGCTTCTGGACTAAATAGAAGGAATGGACCTAACAGATATATACAGGACATTTCACCCAAATGCTGCAGAATATATATTCTTTTTAGCAGCACATGGAACATTCTCTAAAATAGATCATATATTAGGACACAAAGCAAATCTTAACAACTACAGGAAAATTGAAATAATTCCTTACATTCTATCTGACCACAATGGAATGAAACTACAAATCAATAGCAAGAAGGCTATAGAGTATATGCAAAATCATGGAAATTAAACAACACACTACTAAATGATGAATGGGCCAACGAAGAAATCAAGAAGGACATAAAAAAATTTATAGAGTCAAATGATAATGAGAACACAGCATATCAAAATCTCTGGGACACAATGAAGGCAGTCCTAAGAGGTAAATTTATAGCTTTAGGTGCCTATATTAAGAAATTAGAAAGGTCAGAAGTAAATGACCTAATGCTTCACCTTAAAGCCTTGGAAAAAGAAGAACAAGGCAAACCAAAAGTCAGTAGATGGGAAGAAATAATAAAGATTAGGGCAGAAATTAATGAAATAGAAACAAACAAACAAACAAAACAGAATCCAAAGAATCAATGAAACAAAGAGTTGGTCTTTGAAAGAATAAACAAGATTGATAAACCCTTAGCAAGTTTGACCAAAAGAAAGAGAGAAGAGACACAAATTAATAAAATTAGAGATGAAAAATGTAACATCACAACAGATGCCAGAGAAATTGAAAAAATCATAGGGACATACAATAAAAGCATATACTCCACAAAGTATGAAAATCTGAAAGAAATGGATGATTTCCTTGATTTATATGACCTACCTAAATTAAATTAAGATGAGATTAATCACATAAATAGACCTCTAACAAACATGGAGATCCAAGCAGTTATCAAACATCTCCCAACTAAAAAAAGCCCAGGCCCAGATGGATTCACTGATGAAATTTATCAGACCTTCAGGGAAGAACTAACACCATTGCTTCTTAAGCTTTTCCATAAAATAGAAAAAGAAGGAGTCCTACCAAACTCCTTCTATGAAGCCAGCATCACCCTGATACCAAAACAGGCAAAGACAGAACAAAAAAAGAAAATTACAGACCAATCCCCCTCATGAACATAGATGCAAAAATTCTCAACAAAATATTGGCAAACAGAATACAAGGATATATCAGAAATATCATTCACCCTGACCAAGTAGGCTTTATCCCAGAGATGCAGGGATGGTTCAACATATGCAAATTGATAAATGTAATACATTATATAAGTAGACTGAAGAACAAAAATCACATGATCATCTCATTAGATTCAGAGAAAGCGTTTGACAAAATCCAACACCCCTTCATGATAAAAGTCCTACAGAGACTGGGAATAGAAGGGACATATCTCAAAATAATAAAGGCTATTTATGACAAGCCTACAGCCAACATATTACTAAATGGGAAAAACTGGAAGCTTTTACAGTAAAATCAGGAACAAGACAAGGGTGTCCACTGTCCCCACTTTTATTTAATATAGTTTTGGAAGTCTTAACCATAGCTATAAGGCAAGAGACACACATAAAAGGGATACAAATTGGAAAGGAAGAGATCAAGTTATCATTATTTGCAGATGACATGATTCTATACATAAAGGACCCTAAAGACCCTACCAGCAAACTGTCAGAGCTGATAAACACCTACAGCCATCTATCAGTATACAAAATAAATACACAGAAATCAGTAGATTTCCTATATGCTAACAACAAACACACAGAGGATGAAATCAAAGAATCACTCCCATTCACAATTGCATCAAATAAAATAAAGTACCTTGAAATAAACCTAGCCAACAAGTAAATGATCTCTACAATGAAAACTTTAAAACACTGAAGTGAGAAATTGCAGAAGACAGTAGGAAATGGAAAAACATCCCTTGTTCCTGGATTGGAAGAATCAATATTGTGAAAATGGCAATCTTACCAAAAGCAATCTACACATTTAATGCAATCCCCATCAAAATCCCAATGGCATTCTTCACAGAAATAGAAAAAAAAATAAAAAAAATTCATTTGGAGTCATAAAAAGCCTCAAATATCTAAAATAATAATGAGCAACGAAAATAAAGCTGGTGTTATCACCATACCTGATTTTAACCTATACTACAGCACCATAGTAAGAAACACAGCATGGTACTGGCAAAAAAGCAGACATGTAGATCAATGGAACAAAATAGAGGAGCCAGATGTAAGTCCAGGTAGGTATAGCCACCTGATATTCAATAAAAATGCCCAAAATACTAATTGGAGAAAAGAAAGCCTCTTCAGCAAATGGTGCTGGGAAAACAGGATATATATCTGCCGAAGGATGAAAATAGACTCTTCTCTCTCTCCATGCACAAGAATTAAGTCTAAATGGATTAAATCCTAAACATCAGACCAGAAACTCTGAAACTGCTAGAGGAATAAGTAGGGGAAACCCTTCAACGTATTGGTCTTGGCAAAGACTTTCTGAATATAACCCCAATTGCTCAGGCAATAAAACCATACATAACCCCTGGGACCTTATGGCATTACAAAGATTTTGTACTACAAAGCCCACTGTGAATAAGGCAAAGAGGCAACCTACAGAAAGGGAAAAATTCTTTGCCAGCTATACATCTGATAGAGGATTAATATATAGGATCTACAAAGAACTCAAAAAGTTAAATAATAAGAAATCAAACAAGCCAATTAAAAATAGGTTATAGAGCTAAATAGAGAGTTTTCAAAAGAAGAAATGTGGATGGCATATAAGCATCTAAAAACTGTTCTACATCCCTAGTCATCAGGGAAATGCAGATTAAAACTACATTGAGATTCCATCTCACTCCTGTTATATTGGCTACCATCATGAAAACAAATGATCATAAATGCTGGCGGGGATGTGGAAAAAGAGGAACCATTCTACACTGTTGGTGGGAATGCAATCTGGTCCAGCCATTGTGGAAATCAGTGTGGAGGTTCCTAAAATAGCTAAAGATTGATCTACCATATGACCCAGCTATAGCACTCCTAGGCATATATCCTAAGGACTCATCTCATTTCCTTAGAAGTATGTGCTCAACCATGTTTATTGCTGCTCAATTCATAATAGTTGGGAAATGGAACCAGCCTAAATGCCCTTCAACTGATGAGTGGATAATGAAGATATGGCACATTTATACCATGGAGCTCTACTCAGCGGTAAAGAAAAATGAAGTTATGAAATTTGCAGAAAAATGGATGGACCTGGAAAGTATTATACTAAGTGAGGTAACCCAGGCCCAGAAAGCCAAGCGCCACATGTTCTCTCTCATATGTGGATCCTAGCTACAGATGATTGGACTTCTGCGTGAGAATGAAAATACTTAGTAGCAGAGGCCAGTAAGTTGAAAAGGAGACATAAAGGGTAGAGAAAGGAAGGGAGGAGGATACTTGATAGGTTGATATTGTATATATGTAATTACAATGATTGTAATGGGGAGGTAATATGATGGAGAATGGAATTTCAAATGGGAAAGTGTGGGGGTGGGGAGGGAGGGAATTACCATGGGATATATTTTATAATCATGGAAAATGTTAATAAAAATTTTAATTAAAAAAAAAAGAAATTAGGAATTTCTGGAGCTTGAGGATTAATTTTCTGTAATAGCCAGAGTGGGAAAAAAGAAGAAAAACAAAAGCTAATGTTGTCTAGGGTGCTATTTTAATAAATAAGTGTTGTATGTGTGTTAGGCAGAAAAAAAAAAAAAGAAATTGACAAAGTGGAGTTCACAGAAGATGAAGCATTTTACATACCAATTCTCAATGCACTAAGGACTCTAGTATCTCCCTAGCATCACTAATATTTATTGATAAGAATATTATAAAGTTGCTCCGGGCGTGGTGGCGCACGCCTTTAATCCCAGCACTTGGGAGGCAGAGGTAGGAGGATCGCTGTGAGTTCGAAGCCACCCTGAGACTCCATAGTGAATTCCAGGTCAGCCTGGGCTAGAGTGAGACCCTACCTCGAAAAATAAAAAAAAAAAGAATATTATAAAGTTGCTTTGCAAATTGAAAAATGTGTACTGAAGAAATTAACTTTTAGATAGGCAATTATTAAACATAATAAAAGGTATATTATATTTATTCCATATAAGAATGTAAAATAGTAATTAAATATTTTTTCCTTTAAAAAAAAAGAAAAATGAAGTTATGAAATTTGCAAGAAAATGGATGGATCTGGAAAGGATTATACTAAGTGAGGTAACCCAGGCCCAGAAAACCAAGCAGCATGTTCTCTCCCATATGTGGATCCTAGCTACAGATGATTGGGCTTCTGTGTGAGAAGAAAAAACTCAGTAGAAGAATCCTTAAGCTGACATATAGATATAAAGGGAAAAGAAAGAAAGGGAGAAGGTTATATTAATAGGTTGGTTTTGTATATATGTAAGTAGAAGAATAGATTAACAGGAGTGAAAAGACCCAAATTGGGTCAGGGGAAGAGATTGAGTAAAGGAAAGGTGGAGGGAGGGCTAATCAAAATCTAAGAGGATACAAATAAATCATATGGAATCCTCTGGTTTTGGACAATGGAACACTCAGGAGACATAGATCATTGTTAGAAAATTTTCAGTGCCAGGGATGGGATACCTGCCAGTGAGTTGTTGGCCAGGGAGGTCCCTGATGCCCTCAAAACATTATAGGCCATTGCCGAGGCCCTTGGTTTCCCACCAGGAATAGATGGTAAGGCCCTATTGCTGAAGACTCCACATACTTGTACTGCAAGGCCACTGAGAAATCCTGCTGGAACTGAGCTGATAACCTCCTCCATGTAGACCATCTGACAGAAAGCTGGAAGAAGTCATTCTACATGTAGTTCAATGGAAGAAAGAGATACCACCAGTGAAGATACTCAACAGTGAACACTGCAAGCCTTATAATTAGCCAGCCAGGCCAAATGAGCCTATGGGTGTAATAGTGGCACGTCTGTCATGGTGGAAACCAACAGCCCTCCAATTGGACTGGAGGGCCACTCCATGGGGGGAAACACATCCCTGATACTGAAAACTTAAAACAGGGGTAGTCATGAGCCCTAGGGGTGTAACATCTGCTGATGTCTGGAAAAATATATATACCATGCTTATCAAACTGCCCAGTAAGCACTTCTCTTAATATTCATACCCTTATATTAATGCTACTCTCACTTTGGGTAGAGAATCTTCTCTTTTCAGATGGCAGTGACATTGGGACAACTCAGAAGTTATCATAGTGCTGGAAAGAAGTGACTTGACTACTGAGTAACATCTCAATCACACCTTCAAAGGCTCAGGTTCTAATGTGGAAGAGGTGGCAGAAAAAATGTAAAAGCCAAAGAAAGGGTAGGACTCCTTACAACGTGCTCCCTCCAGACATACAATGGCATGGATATCCATGACCTCGTAGTGCCTGATTCTACTTGCACAAGACCATCATAAAAGGAGGAAAAGATCATGACACCAAAATAAAAGACAGACTGATTGAGACGGGGAGAGGATATGATGGAGAATGAAATTTCAAAGAGGAAAGGGGGGAGATGGAGGGTATTACCATGGGATATTTTTTATAATCATGGAAAACGTTAATAAAAATGGAGAAAAAAATAAAAAATATAAAAAGTTAATGAACTACATGAATTTGACTGAAAACATAAATAGAAAGGTACATTCAATAATGTTTCTAAGTAAAGAGATATTAGATAATTAAAATACTCAATATTGTTAAAATCTAAAACCACTGGCTCTGGCTGGTAATTCCCAGGGCCAGAATTGGGTTCCCCTCATAGTGAACTGTTGGTCAGGGAGACACGAGGTCTCCAAAATAATACAGGCTATTGCCGAAACACTTGGTCACCTGCAAGGGCTAAAAGGTAAGTTCCTATTGCTGAAGATACCACAGCCTATGGCCACAGGACATAAAGCGACCATGCTGGAACTGAAAGGGAAACCAGTTCCCTCCCAGCTAGCCCTCATGGTGTTGGAAAGTGCTATAAGTGCAGCTAGAGAATAATTGTTGTCAACAGATTGAATAATCAGATGCTGCCAGATACAAAATCAGCCCAGCCAGAAGTTAACAAGTGTACATTTGTGCAATAGTGGCACACAACTGGTGCACGTAACCAGCTGCTGACAGATTGAACATGTGGCTCTGAGAACCAAGATAGATTCCATATGACAGGACACCATTAGGCTCCAAAGAGAACTTCCACTGCTCTTTAACTAATAAGAGTGGACATACCTATCAGAAAGTCTCTCTACTAACTAGGCTTATCCTCTCTAATGCAAACTGCTCTCACTTTTGGTTGCAGAATCGGTTCTATCTTACACTATCTTACAGATGGTGGAGAATACTGTGGAGAAACAGGATACATCAATAATATATCAAGAAGACAGCCAACTGTCTACCATGAGATGAATCACCTCCACCATATCTGCCTGGGTACAGAAGTCATCACAGAGGAAATGGTGAGGAATACTGCTGTCATATCTAGCCTGAAAACAAGTTCCAGGGGGATGACAACAGATACTGTAGTCACTCAAATGTCATGTAACAGAGATCCAGAGGCTACAGAGCAACACTAAATCAGATCCCTATCTTGCCCACCAAGGTTCAGGGAACATTGTGAAAGATGGGGTGGAAATAGTTTAAGAGCCTCAGGGTGGGTGGGAATAGCTTGAGGCAATGTATTCACTCCTCCCACAGACAAACGAGGCCTCTTGGTCCCCATAATGAAGACCAAAAACTCTACTGAAGAAGACCCTCAGAAGAACTGGGGTGGGGGTGAGGGAGTCAAAGAGTACAACTTCACAAAAATTTTATTAATTTATTTGAGAGAGAGAGAATGGGCACACCAGGGTCTCTAGTCACTGCAAATGAACTCCAGACACATGTGCCACCTTGTGAATCTGGCTTACGTGGATCATGGGGAATTGAACTTAGGTCCTTTGGCTTTGCAGGCAAGTGTCTTAACCACTAAACCATCTCTCCAGCCCAAGTACAGTCTTTTTTTAAATAAAAAAATCAATTAAAAGGAGATATCAACTGCTTTAAATGGACTTCAAATGGGTACACAATATAGCAAACACTATTTTCATCTATAGGAGCATACCACTCAATACCACTTTAAGTCTTCACTTGCTTCTAGGGATAGAACTGACTTTTGAAAAAGTCATTGCTTTTCAAATGTGTGAACAAAATACTTGGCCATAGTTCCAGGGGGTTACATTCCATCATTGTGGGAAAGCATGGTGGCATAAGCAGAAGCCAGTTTCTCATGATGGTAAATGGAACGTAGAGGGACACAGTAGACCTAGTTAAACATTCTGTACAGCCCTTGCCTTTAGGCACACATAATGGAAGTCACTACCCAAGCTGACCTTCCTGACAGAAAAAAAAGGAAGTTCCAGGAATCATTACCACAGGCCTTATTGCAAAATGCATGTGTTTTCTGTTATTTAAGGAATGGGATGACTCCTCTGTGCAATGTACCATAACCTTCTTGTACCTCTCTCTTTCTAAATACTTTTGTGATTATATAGCAAAGAATGTTTCTTGCCTCAGTTCTGCCTACGTGACTTATGTAATGAATACTTGTGATTTTTTTGTAACAACCCTCTTTGTTTAACAGTAACTTTGTGTAAGTTTGTGGTTTAACTCCCATCCTGTTTTTGCAATGAACATTTTGTGGTTTTCTCTAATAAAAGCTGACACACTGAGCAGTTTGGGGCTGCTCTCAGAGATCCCAACCTCTAGAGTGCAGTCCTGATGCATCAGCTCTTACCCAGCATTCTGTGAGTCAGTGGTCTTACTTGTGTAACACTGTAGCCTACAAAATCTTGGGGGCTCATTTGGGATCCACATTTCAAGGGCCCCCTCCTGACTCTGTGGCAACCAGCCTGAGGAAAGACCTCCAATCTTGTCCCAAGAGCTGGATATCTGCCCATCTGCATGTTCTTGGTCTTGAAGCCAATAGCAAGCTGGTGATGGGGAGCTTTCTCCTAGGATGGCCAGAACCTTCCTTTGCTGGGTAAGAAACCTCTGCAGGTGCTTTTTCCACTCCCCTGCCCCCCTGGCTTTGCATGCTTTTCTGGGTCCAAGAGGGAAGCTGGATGCAGTATTAATTCCCCTGGATGAGGGATGGAGGGGCTGCCCTTACCTTTTCTGGTTCTGTTCATAAATTTTGAATGGAGGTCTGTTCTGGATTCAGTTTTGGTTTGGTAGTGGTGGGCACTGTCAGGAGAGCAATTATTGCTAGCATGTTTGTGTTTGGTGGTGTGTTTGTTTATCTTGTCCTTGTCTTTGAAGATATGGGTCAAAATTATTCTGTTGGAAAATCTCCTTTAAAACTGGTTAAAAAGCCTTTTAAAGATCTTCATGGAAACAAAAACATCAAAATTGGGCGACCAAGTCTTTCCTGGAAAACTAATTATTCAATGGATTGGTCAGCATTTAACTAGAATGGCCACCAGAGGGCACCTTTAACTTATCTTTAATTTGCTCTGTACAAAAAGATTTTTTTTTTTCTCTTTCCAGTTCACCTAGACCAGGCTCCTCACAGTGTTGCATGGCACTATGTTGGGGAGGAACCCCCTTCTTGACTAAAGAAAATGCTCCAGCCAAGCCCTGAGCCCAAACGCCTGGCTGGGAAGTTTTTTTTTTTTTTTTTTTCTCAAGGTAGGGTCTCACTCTGGTCCAGGCTGACCTGGAGTTAACTATGTGGTTTCAGGGTGGCTGTAACTCATTTATTCATGCAGGTATTATAAACAATAACATGAATTAGACCTATTATTGTAGCTACTTGGGAAGCTGAGACAGGAGGATCTCCAATTCAAGGTTCCAATGCAATAGCCCGACTCCACATTTTAAACCATGTGATTTTCAAACTGCTTGATAAAAATAAGTACATAATTTTAATTTGAACTGTTCCTGATATTTCCTCATTTGTTTGGGCTTTAAATAAATAAGACATTGTTTATAGGCACATTTTTGTTTCTTTATTAATCTAAATAGTCCAACAGGTCTCTCCTAAGGTTTTTCTGGCATTAGATTTATTTCAATTTTTTTTTTTTTTTTTTTGGTTTTTGCCTTTAAAAGTCAGATTTAACTAAAGCCTATGGTAAGCTGAAATTTTATGTAAACAAAGCCATATTTTGTAACATGATATCATAAATATAATTACTGATGTACTAAGTCAACTTCAATTTACATAGAGGATTATAGAAAACTTTGCCAGGTATTTGAAAAGACTGTACCGTCCTGTTACTTAAAAAGAGGAGGCAAATGACCTGAGTTCTAGGCTAGCCTGCCTCAAGACAAAAAAAATTTTTTTTTTTTGCGTTAGCTACTCTTAACAAAAGTATTTCCAAATGTGTTAGAGGTATTGACAGAGATTATTTCCAAAATGGTTGTCATGTTTTGCCTGTATTCATAGGTTTATAACTTAAAAGTCTATTTCATGGAGTTTATTAGTATGAGATAAATCAATGGGTTATATAAAATCTGTAGATGTAAAACAAGTCTGGTTGTCAGATAGAGATTTTTGGTGACATAAATACTAAGAAAGGCTTTTTCCCTACAAATTTCCAATAATAAGATGGTTAAATCTTTAAAGGTAGACTCCTTGCCTCTTTGTCAGTGGGCAATAAGATTAATCAATTTGGTGTAGTTTTCTTAATAATCTTGTAAGAAAGCTGATTATGAGATGAGATGAGATGATTGAAGGAACTGGGAAGGAAGTTTTCAATGCCGGACACAGAATGCTCATTGAGTGGAACTTAAATTAAAATGTTAAAGTATGTGGATGAAGGTGTGCATATGTAGGTAAGATATAGGAAATCTAAAAAGACCAAATTTTGCCTAAAATTAATTTCCTGTTATAAGGAAAAGAAAGCTAATTTTCAGGCTAAACCTAAACACCATGCCTAAAGTAAAAGATTTTTCAACTGTTTGTAGACTTTTAAGGATGCTCTAAAACTTTTATATAGGGACATGGACTTAATGTACATTCAGCTTACATTAGTCACATGTGATGTCCTATGCTAGGAGGCTCACAAAGTCATAAGCACAGACGTAATTTATATTCTTTGGAGGTCTGGCCAGGTTAGACATAGACAAGACCCTATCACCTTATGTATTACAAATGGGTAAAATAAATTTCCTAGGTAAAAACAAATAATTTCAGAGTAAGACAAAGAATTTCAGATGCTTAGTTCTGTGCTCTATAATTTCCCTTTACTCTTGCTTACTGTTATATGCTATTTTAAGTCATGGCAAGCTGGACTCTAGAAAAAGGGATGACTCCCTCTTTATCTCAGACACAATGCATGTTTAAGCCATGTGTCCCCTTGACCTTGTCCAGAGACAAAATAGCCAATTGTCTCTGACAAGGAAAAGGGAATGACAAACGGCATATAACATTGTTTCTCTTTATAGTTCCTCTCTTTTAAACACCTAAAGTCACATCCATTAGATGAAGTTTATCAGTCTACAAAAAGGTTAAACAGGTAAACTGAGTCAAGGTACTTGATCCTTACATAAGGCAAATATCAGACTTACCTAAAATGTATATCAGGATACAGATTATGAAAAAGGCATCAAATAAATGATGGCTTAATGGTTAAGATTCTTACCTGGGAAGCCTAAAGACCTAGGTTCAATTCCTCAACACCCCCATTCTTATTGCTAAACCCAAATCTGAGTTAAAGCATGCCAGAGACGGCAAGCAGGCCGTTTCAGGATCATGAGGAATTGAGCACTGAAGAGCTGCATGACACAGTTCCAGCCCAGCTGTCTCTTCCCTGAAGTCCAATGTGGCACCTCTCTAGAAAAATCTTTGGCTCTCTACGCTACAGATACCTATAGTTTTCTGTATAATGTTTGTCTTTCTCTATCTTTCACTTGGTGTACCAATCCCTAAGTTTACTTTTCCAGCAAAAATTGGTGTTTGTGAAGTGTTGGTCAATGCATCTGAAAGAGGCTCTGGCAAAGAGTTGGAAAAACATGAAAATGGGTCAGAGACAATTGTTTTCCTTAAAGGCCTTAAAGAAAGTCAGGCATGGAGTACAGTACACTTAGGAGGAAACAATGAACCTCCTGGAACAATGTGAAAATTGTTCTACGAATAATTTTTCTAAATGGTGGCAATTGCAGAAAACTATGACTCTTTACCAAGAATCCTTACAGAAAACAACCGAAGTCAGAGAGAGTTCAGTTGGGGGGACCAAAGTCTAAGTATTGGAGAGACATGAAAAGGAAAATTCAAAATAAATGATTGAGGGATAAATGGATCTATTGGATCAATGATTAATGGTGGGAACCCCCATTTGTGGTTGTTTTGTCTCCCACCTTTAATACACTAATTGAAAGTAGAAGTTCAGGAAATCACAAGTGTTTGGCCACACATACATGGGGAAAATGTGAAAACAGTTAATCATTATAGGGGCCTAACAACTTTACTTGCGGTGAATAATTATGGGATTGTTTGATGTAAAGGAATAACAAAAAGTTTCTATGAATTCTGTGAAACTGTACCTTTCTTGAAGTTTGCTCTTGCATGACATGGTCAGAAAATAAAAGACTGAAGCTAAGAGCTGTGGCAGCAGAGAAGCAGGGAAAAACAGAGAACAGAGAAAAAGACAAAAAAGAGAGAAAAAGCAAAAAACAAAAAAAAAAAAAAGAAAAAAGGGGAAAAAGAAAAAAAAGAAACAGAGAAGCAAAGAAAGAGAGAAAGATGGAGAAACTCAGCTGCCTTCAGCATTTGCCTGTCAGCTTGCACCAGAACTTGACTTCAAGTCCTTATTTCGCTGCTCCCTTTCACACCTCTCTTTGGGGACCCTCCTTCAAGCCAGGGCTGGACCTCAGCAAGTGGCGCCTGAACAGGGACCTGAATTGAGGTAAGTCAAGGCTTGGTTAGGGATGGATCTCACCCAGGGACCTGCAGACCCCCTGGTGAAAGAGTAAGGCTGGGAAAAAGAGGGGTGAGTAATCAAAGAAAAGTGGGACAGGCATAATCTAAGGAAAGGCAGATGTACATTAAGATACTGAGAAATATGCTGAGGAATAAAGGAATAGAATTTAAGAAGAATAATCTCATAGAATTTATTCAATTTATACAAAGAGTAAGCCCCTGGTTGCCAGAGGAGAGGACATTAGACCTGGAAAATTGGCAGAATGTAGGAAATGATCTCACAAAATGACTCTTGGTTAATGATAATGATGAGGCTCCTGAGAATGCTGTCACCCTATGGGTTATGATCAAGCAAGCTTTAAGAACTGATTTAGCTGCAGATTTTCCTGATTCAGCATCTATGAAGTCAGGAAAAAGTACAAAATCCACTATCTATGAAACTCTAAAGTTGTCAGATGTTGATGTTCTACCCTTGCTGCCCAAATTTAGATGTGCCTCTCAAAACAAACACGAGGTGCAGCTTGCCCAGGCATCAGACATAGATACCTCAGGTGAGGAATCATTGGATTCTGAAGAAGAAGTTGAACTAGAGGATGAGGCTGCTAAGTATTATAATCCTGACTGGCCTCCACCTAAGATCTCTACTTATAAGCCCCTTAAAGCCAGGCCAAAAAGGAAACCTACAAACCTAGGGAGAACTTCCTGTTTAATGGATGCAGCCTGAGAAGTGGCCATGAAGGGGGAGAAGTTGCTCCATTGTTTCCCTGTGATTTTCCCTGAGGATGCAGATGATGTTGAGGAACCACAAGCTAGTGGAATATACCTATTTTTGTTATAAAAAATAAATCAGAAAATGGAGATGATTGCAGGACCTAAGAAAAACAAATGCCACCATGGAGACAATGGGGGCTTTACAACCAGGCCTCCCTAGTCCAGTTGCTATACCTATAGATTTTAGTCTTGTTGTAATTGATTTGCAAAATTGCTTTTTTACCATCCCCCTGAGTCCTCAAGATTGTGTTCTTTTTAAAATTTTTATTAGCATTTTCCATGATTATAAAAAAAATCCCATGTTAATTCCCCCCCACTTTCTCCTTTGAAATTCCATTCTCCATCATATTACACGATTGTAAAATTTTTGCATTTAGTGTTCCCTCAGTAAACTTACAAAGACCCTATTTGAGATATCATTGGAAAATACTACCTCAGGGGATGAAAAACTCACCTACCCAACGTCAGAAATTTGTGGATATGGCCTTGCAAGCTGTTAGGAAAAGTTACAAATCTCCTATGATTATTCACTATATGGATGATATTTTTTAAACTTTTTTGTTCATTTTTATTTATTTATTTGAGAGAGGCAGAGGCAGAGGCAAAGAGAGAGAGAGAGAGAGAGAGAGAGAGAGAGAGAGAGAGAGAGAGAGAGAATGGGTGCACCAGGGCTTCCAGCCACTGCAAATGAACTCCATACGCATGTGTCCCCTTGTGCATCTGGCTAACATGGGTCCTGGAGAATTGAGCCTCGAACTGGGGCCCTCAGGCTTCACAAGCAAGCGCTTAACCATGAAGCTATCTCTCCAGCCCATATGGATGATATTTTAATAGCAGACAGAGATAGGGAAATTCTACAAAATTTATTACAACAAATGATTTCTACCCTAGCTGCTTATGGTTTGAAGGTAGCCCCTGAAAAGATTCAAATAACACCCCCTTATAATTATTTAGGGAGAATTATAAAAAGTGATTCTGTAGCCCATAAGAATAACCACAGCTGATTTAAAGCCTCTGTTTGATATTTTGAAGGGAGGCAGTAATCCCAGATCTCCCAGGGAATTAACTCCTGAAGCAAATGAAGCTTTGAATTTGGCCCAGAATGCTCTAAATCAGCAACAGTTAAAACAATATATTAGAAATTCTAAATGTCAATTGATCATTCTAGCCACTAAACATATGCCTACTGGGGTGATTTGGCAGGAGGGGCCTCTAGAATGGGTGCATTTACCCTCAAGCCCCAAGAAGATCCTATCTCATTTCTCTTTGTTAATTACTTAGATTATAATAAAGGCAAAAAAGGTTAAGAGAAATATTGGGTAAAGATTTTGAGGAAATTATTATACCTTGTCATAATGAATAATTCAATTGGTTACTTAACTCTTCTGAGGAATGGCAGATTGCATTAATTACTTACACAGGCCAAATCCTTTTCCATTTACACCAGCACCCACTTTTGTAGTTCCTGTCATGCCAAAATATTATTTTTCCCTCAAATTATTCTCCAGACCCTATAGAAGGGGCTATTGTAATTTTTACTGATGGTTCCTCTAATGGGAAGGCCACACTCATGACTCCCACAGAAGCAAAAGTGAAACAGACTTCCTTTTCTTCTGCACAAAAAACTGAAATTTATGCAGTTATTATGGCCTTTAAAGTTCTTATGAATGTTTCTTTTAACCTTTACACTGATTCTCAAGACTATTTCCTGTTATGAAACTGCAATGATAAATGATGATCATACTCAAATTAATAATTTGCTCACCCAGCTACAGAACTTGGTGCAAATCAGGACTCAACCTTACTATGTGTGCCATATTAGAGCCCATACTGTCCTGTCAGGTCCTCTCAGTGAGGGAAATGCATATGCTGACTCTCTGACGAGAGTTATGGCTTTATTAGATCCTTTTGCTGAGGCTACTCAATCCCATGCCCTTCACCATGAAAACTCGCAAGCACTACATTTGCAGTATGGAATTTCTAGAAAAACTACAAGGCAGATTATTAAAAATTGCAAAATCTGTCCTCAGTCATTTCCTTCCCTTCCAATGGGAGTTAATCCTAGAGGGCTCAAAGCTGGAAACTTATGGCAGATGGATGTTACTCACTATGCTCCTTTTGGAAAATTGGGTTTTGTACATGTTACTGTAGATACCTTTTCCCATCTTGTAATGGCAACAGCTCGGACTGGTAAAGCATATAAAGATGTAGTTCAGCACCTTTTTCACTGTTTCTCTATTACTGGGATGCCTCAACATTTAAAAACAGATAATGCTCCTGCTTATACTAGTAGAGCTTTTAGAACCTTTTTGCCTGTAGTTTTCCATTAAGCATACTACAGGAATCCCTTACAATCCACAAGGACAAGCTATTATAGAGAGAATTCATCAACAGTTTAAGGGGTGAGATTGAAAAACTCTGCTCTGGGGATTTCCCCTATTCCTCCCCTCATCACTTATTAAATCATGCCCCATTTACACTTAATTTTCTTAATAAAGATAGTAAAAGGTCATTCTGCTATTGAAAGGCCTTGGGAGGCTTCTGATTGTAATATTAAATCATTAGTCACGTGGAAGGATCTTTTAACCTCTACATGGAAGGGGCCAAACCTCCTTTTAACATTGGGGCAAGGCTATGCTTGTGTTTTCCTATAGGATGCCGAGTCACCAATCTGGATTCCTGACAGGCTCGTTCGGCCTTTCAGGGCCTCCGGCTCTGAGTTTGAAAAGAAAGAGCAGACCGCGCCATCCATGGTGCCTGTCTGTGGCACAAATTTGTCCAACTGAAACCACTGCATCGGCTCCGGCTCCGGCTTCCACAGACGAGGTGAAAGAAAATCCTTTGACTACAGCTTTCGTCCGCCTTCAGCTTTCACCTCGACAGCCGCCGTGTGTTCCTAGATCAGCAGCAACTCGCAGCGGTGTGATGCCATCCTGGGGACAACTCAAGGCGCTGGCTGAAGGAGCTCACTCCTTGGTGGCTGCAGCTCATCTACTGCCCTCAGCACCGAATCTGTTTGTTGCTATGCTTTCACTTTTGGCTGCTGAGATATGGTGTCTCTCGCTCTTTCCTGTTGTTGCTGCAGATATGTCCTATTGGGCCTATCTTCCAGACCCTCCAATGTTCCATCCTGCTAGTTGGGACTTTGGACCTATTAAGGTCACCACTAATAACACCGATTTATTGGGGGGAGAAAGTAATTCTTATTTGACACAAAAGACTGAGTACAATTTTAGTTATATGGGCATGTCAGACACTCTTCCTGTTTGCTTCTCTATTAATAAGGACATGTCTGGCTGTGTTCCTTTGGCTGAACATCAGTTAATTGCTGACTCCCCTACTCCTCCTACTAGTACTCAAGGGGATGATGGACAGGAACAACGAGATGTATGGTTCCTTAAGTTATATCTCCCAAAAAAGTATAATACTTCTGCCTATGAGATAGAGCCTACAGCCTTACCCAAAAAATTACCTGTTTGTCAAAATAGTACAGATTTAGATTCCATTTGGGAAAAAATACCACCTTCAGGGTACCCAAAATGGTTTTCATGTGGCTTTCCTACTAAAACTATTAAATATTCTCTTTTTAATTCCTCTCTGTCCTTGTTGGATTGGTCAGTCAGTAGTCCAGACCATGACTATACACAGACTTTAAAACAAGCAAAATATATACGAGGAGACAATACTATGCCTACTGTTAAGGCAAGTGCTTGGTATGGTCCAGGTTGGGTTGCACCCTCATTTCGTCCTCAAATGCTGGGAAAAAAGGACTTCCCAGTACAACTGGATCTTTTTAGACTGTTTGCAGCCACCCGTAAAGTCACTATAATCAGACCCCGGGGGACAGTTATACAAACCTCTGCCCCCGTGACTGCTTGTGTGGCTGCCCCTTTCTCCATTATTCATCCTGGAATGGAGGGCCACTTCTATTTGCAACAAAGTTCTCATGGGATATTTCATGTTTCTTGTTCTAATTGTATTCTCTCTAATTGTATCACGGAAACTTCTGAGGATGTTTTCTTGATTTTACGTCAACCTCCATATGTTATGCTACCAGTAAATATTACTGGAAATTGGTTTTCTAATCCTGGAATTGAAGCTCTCCATAGAGCTATGGTTCTGATCACACGCCCCAAAAGATTTGTAGCAACTTTAATTTTAGGTATTACAGCTTTAATTGGAATTATTTCAAGTTTTTCTCTCTCAACTACGTCCTTGGTAAAAGAAATACATACTGCTAATCATGTTAATCAGCTTTCTAAGAATGTCAGCCTAGCACTTATGATTCAGGAAAATATAGATAGAGGAATACAGGATAGACTCAATGCTTTGGAAGAGGCAGTCCTCTTTATAGGAAATGAAATTCAAAACATAAAAATTAGACTCTCAGTGCAATGCCACTCATTATATAGATGGATATGTGTTACTCCACTGCCCTATAATGACTCCGAACATGATTGGTCACAAGTTAAATCCCACTTACAAGGCCTTTGGAACAATTCTCAGCTGACTATGGATATGGGTCTTTTGCATGAAAAGATCTCGGATATTAGTAATTCTCATGTAGGATCTGCCTCTCTAGAGGAAGTTTCTACAGTCTTTGCTTCTGCAGTTACTGAGTTCGTTTCCAACACTTCCTGGCGCAACTTTTTATTTAACATCTGTATCATTGCTGGTCTTGTTCTTGTTCTTCTTTTTCTTCTCCCAGTCATCTTCAGACAACTCTGCTACTCACTTTCAGCATTAACTGTGGACGTTCAAGCCATTCAATTAAAACAAAAAGGGGAAGATGCAGAAGATGGCAAGCATAACACTTCAGGATCATGAGGTTCCAGCCCAGCTGTCTCTTCCCTGAAGTCCAATGTGGCACCTCTCTAGAAAAATCTTTGGCTCTCTACGCTACAGATACCTGTAGTTTTCTATATAATGTTTGTCTTTCTCTGTCTTTAACTTGGTGTACCAATCCCTAAGTTTACTTTTCCAGCAAAAATTGGTGTTTGTGAAGTGTTGGTCAATGCATCTGAAAGAGGCTCTGGCATAGAATTGGAAAAACACGAAAATGGGTCAGAGACAATTGTTTTCCTTAAAGGCCTTAAAGAAAGTCAGGCATGGAGTACAGTACACTTAGGAGGAAACAATGAACCTCCTGGAACAATGTGAAAATTGTTCTATGAATAATTTTTCCAAATGGTGGCAATTGCAGAAAACTATGACTCTTTACCAAGAATCCTTACAGAAAACAACTGAAGTCAGAGAGAGTTCAGTTGGGGGGACCAAAGTCTAAGTATTGGAGAGACATGAAAAGGAAAATTCAAAATAAATGATTGAGGGATAAATGGATCTATTGGATCAATGATTAATGGTGGGAACCCCCATTTGTGGTTGTTTTGTCTCCCACCTTTAATACACTAATTGAAAGTAGAAGTTCAGGAAATCACAAGTGTTTGGCCACACATGCATGGGGAAAATGTGAAAACAGTTAATCATTATAGGGGCCTAACAACTTTACTTGCGGTGAACAATTATGGGATTGTTTGATGTAAAGGAATAACAAAAAGTTTCTATGAATTCTGTGAAACTGTACCTTTCTTGAAGTTTGTTCTTGCATGACATGGTCAGAAAATAAAAGACTGAAGCTAAGAGCTGTGGCAGCAGAGAAGCAGGGAAAAACAGAGAACAGAGAACAAGCCAAAAAAGAGAAAAAGAAAAAAGAGAAAAAAATAGAAAAGGAGAAAAAGAAAAAAAAAAAAAAAGAAACAGAGAAGCAAAGAAAGAGAGAAAGATGGAGAAACTCAGCTGCCTTCAGCATTAGCCTGTCAGCTTGCACCAGAACTTGACTTTGAGTCCTTATTTCACTGCTCCCTTTCACACCTCTCTTTGGGGACCCTCCTTCAAGCCAAGGCTGGATCCTGGCAAAAGCAGGTTCTCTGATATCCCTTCTTGAGACCATCTTCTATGCTCATCAGTCCACATGGGAGGACTGTCAGCAACTCTTGCAGACCCTCGTCACCACAGAGGAATGTGAAGGAATCAGAATGGAAACCAAGAAACTAGTGTTGGGAGCTGATGGCCACCTCACAAAGAACCCTAATGTTATTGATGAGGTCTTTGCTTCCACATGACCAGACTGGAATCCCAACACCACTGAAGGTAGGCATCCTTAACCTCTTTTGCTGGACTCTGATGGGTGGTCTACAGGCAGCTCCTCACTTGGCACCCCCTACAAATTTGTCTAAGGTGAGTGAAGTGACCCATGGGGGTACACAGAATTCCCCACTGCTTTTTTAGGAAGGCTGAAAGAAGCATATAGGACATAACCCTCCCCATAAATCCTGAGGTCCCTGAGAATAGGCAAGCTATTAACATTCTTTTTTAACATTGCACACCAGATACTAGAAAGAAGATTCAGAAGACAGAAGACTTTGAGGGTAAACTTCTTTCAGAGTTAGTAGAGATTGCTGCCAGGGCATATATAATAGAGACACTCCAGAAGATAGACAGGCTAAGAAAATGGCTAAGGTTATGGTGGCTACCTTCCAGAAGGCAAAAGGCTCCATGAGACAACCCTTAAACTTTGCTCAGTATGATTCCACCTGAAAGGCAAATATATTCTGTGCTGGACCTAAAAGATGCTTTCTTTAGTATCCCATTGGCAAAGGGAAGTCACCCCATTTTTGCCTTTGAATGGAAAGACCTGGAACAAGGCACCAGTGGGCAATTTACCTGGACTAGGCTTCCACAGGGATTTAAAAATTCCCCCACTCTCTTTGATGAGGCTCTTCATAGAGACTTGCAGGCCTTTCACAAGAAACACCTGAGGCAACTCTCCTACACTATGTGGATGACCTCTTCCTAGCTGCAGAAATGGAGGAGGAAAACTTACAACATCTGGGCTATTGCATATGTGCCAGGAAGGCTCAACTGTGTGTAAGGTAACCTACTTGGGATACAAACTCCAAGAAGGTAAGAGAATGCTGTAAGCCTCTAGGATTCAGGCCATCACTCAAATCCCCACTAAGAGACAGATCTGAGAATTCCTTGGAGCTGTAGGATATTGTAGAATTTGGATTCCAAGGTTTGCCAAGCCTCTTTATGAGGCCACAAGAGGAAAAAATAAAAAAGATTTTAATTGGACTGAAAATGAGGAAGAAACATTCTAAGAACTAAAGTCAGCCCTTACATCAGCCCCCTGCTCTGATGCTCCCAGACCTAACCAAACCCTTCCATTTGTACATAGATGAAAAAAAGGGGACAATCATGGGCATCCATGATATCTCTCAGTGGCCTACTTTTCTAAAAAGCTAGACGCAGTAGGTGCTGGTTGGCCTTCTTGTCTCTGGGCTACTACAGTTGCTACTATTCTGACAAAGGATGTTGAAAAATTAATCTTGGGAGAGGCTTTATTGATTACAGCCCCACATGCAATAGAGAATATTTTAAAAAGCCCCCCCCACCAACTGATGGCTCACCAACCCTCTTATAACCCACTATCAGGCCTTGCTCTTAGATCAGCAAAGGAAACAATTTTGCCAGACCCAGACTTTGAACCCAGCCTCCCTGCTGCCAGAAACTGAAGAAGCTCCTCTGCACGACTGCCTAGAAATCACCTCCACCTTCTATGGACTCCTTCAAGACCTGACAGATATGGTCTGGCTGGATCCTGATCTGGTGACGTGCTCTGATGGCAGCAGCTTTGTCATGGATGGAATCAGGTATGCAGGGGTGGCTGTGGTGACTATGGAAGAAACCCTGTGGGCTGAGGCCATGCTTTGGGGTACATCAGCTCATAAAACTAAATTTATAGCACTTACCAAGGCTCTGATATTGGGAAAAGACAAGACAGTGAATGTCTACACAGCCAACTATTATGCTTTTGCCATGGCATATGTAAATGGGGCCATCTGCTGGGAGTGAAAGTTATTAGTAGAAGAAGGTAAAGACATTAAAAATAAAAATAAAATTCTGGACTTATTGGCTACCATTTGGGTGCCTGCTAAAGTGGCTATAATCTATTGTCTGGGTCATCAGAAAGGGGGGGGGCCACAGAAGTGAGAGGGAATAGACTGGCAGATCTAGCAACAAAGAGTCCTGCCTCGCAGCATTCGTCAGATTGTCTGGTCACCCTCAGAGCACCCACTCTTCCTGAGAGACCAGCATACATGGAACAGGACCTACATCTTACCTCTCATCTGATGAAGGAACAGACCCAACAAGGAATTGTATCAACTGGAGAATGGATGGCTGTTGCTGTCCGAAGCCCTAGGATAGAGACTGGCTAAACAACTACATGAAGGAACTCACTTAGGAAGCAACAAGCTATCCATACTAATAATCCCAAGTATGGATTCAATTGTTAAGGACACCACCACCCACTGTCAGGCCTGCCAGTAGACAAATGTTTCCTTGGGTAAGTTACCACCAATGTGGACGAATGAGCAGGGAACAGAGTCAGGTAGATACTGGGAAGTTGACATCATAGAGGCAAAGCCAGGTCAGTCTGGATATAAATATTTACTTGTTTATGTTGATACCTTTTCAGGATGGGTGGAAGTTTACCTGACCAAGAGTGAGACAGCCCAAATAGTAGTTAAGAAATTGTTAGAAGAGACAATTCCCCATTACGGATTGTGCCTCAGGATAGGATCAGATTTTGGGCCTGCCTTTGTGTCAAAAATCACCAAGGAATTGACCAAGATGGTGGGGATTAATTGGAAACTACGTTGTGCCTATCATCCCCAAAGTTCAGGACAGGAAAAAAAAAAATTAATTGGACCCTAAAGGAGACTTTAACTAAATTAACCCTAGAGACCAGTGAAGGATGAGTGGGACTCCTTCCCTTCACCCCGTTAAAGGCCAGGTACACCCTTTATGTAAAAGGAATCGCTCCATTTAAAATTATGTATGGAAACCACTCCCCTCTACCCTGCCCCAGATGGTTCTAGAACAGATAACTGACTTTACTAATAAAAGGCTTCTTTGTTTTATCCAAGCCTTACAAAGGGTCCAGGAGCCCATTGTTCTGGCAGTCAAAGCTGCCTTGAGACCACCCTATTTGCCCCCACCCCTTTCAGCCTGACAACAGGGTTTGGATCAAGAGACACCACACTGGGATGTTGGACCCCCACTGGAAGTGACCGCACCATGTCATTCTAACCACTCCAATGGCGGTGAAAGTGGAGGGGGCAAAATAGAAGAGGATTAGATTTACTTTTTAAGAAACAAGGGGACCTATGTATGGCTTCAGGTCAAACTTATTGCTTTTATGCCCTGTCATATTGTCTCTAGTGCATGTTATAAACAGGCTTGCTTAATTCAATAATGACTGAGTTTTATTTTATTCTTGAGCTGTGTATAATCAGTCTCAATCAAGGTTTCATTTAATTAATTGTCTCATTTCTAGTATCTTAAGTTCATTGCTTATAGAGATATTTATACTTAAAACATGTTTCCTGCCCTAGACTAGATTGGAAATTCTAGTCTAAAGATATGCAAAGTGCTATGGATCCTCCTGAAGATCCTGTGCATATTACTATTATTTGTTTTGGCTTGGTGATTTTCTCTCTCTGCCTTGCCATGTGAAAGCAGGCCAGCTTCTTCTACCATTACAGAACTTCACCTGGATCAGTAAGCCTCAATAAATATCCCTTACTCCATAACTATGCTGGGTCTGGAAGTTTATCTCAGTGACCTGAAGTTGTCTACTACAGTAGTCAAGGAAGATCTGCCATATCTCACAAGTGTTTGCAACTCAAATGTGTGCCACTATACCAGACAAGTGTTATTAAAGAAAAGTTCCCTATCTTAATACTTCAAGAAAAGCTAAAGTTGAATTCTCTGAGCCACAGGAGAAGCCAAGGAAGGGATTTTCCACTCATATCAGCCTCCTTGAAACTCAAGAAACTTGAAGAAGACAGCAGAGACCAGCTGAGTGGCTCATGATGAAGAGGATCATGGGGACTAGCCATACAGCTACAGTAGAACTTCAGGTACCCTTACAGCTTCCCCTATCCCAACTGCCAACACCAGCAACCACTGGAGACCTTGGGAAAGGAGATCACTCACACAGCACCCAGCACCCAGCACAGGTGATCAGAGCAGCAGACCTACTGACACAGCCAGCCTAGCTGAGCCCAAAGTGCATTAAAGAGGGACCCAAGCAGGCACAGAGCATAGCTGATACCAGAGCCATCCCAAAAGGTAACAGAGCCTACTTATACAAGGTCAGTACCTGCCAAAAAGCCTGGTATATAGGCCTGCATTGGAAGTGCTAATTGCACCTTCCATGTCAGGTCATGTTATATGTTAGACCTGATGATGGTTGGATTTGGTCAGATACAGGAAGTGCCTGGGGGTGGGGTGTGAGGTAGGCCTGTGACCAAGATTCTCTGAATGTCTACTTATCTTCCCTTAAGAATTTTGCTTAACAATGCAGGCCCAGGGTAATGCTATTCAGACAAGCAGAATATCCTGTTTATCTACCATCCTGATCTGCTTAAGCAAGTGTTTCATTCCATTATTTTATGAGCTCCTACAAGGAAGTGACTTCTATTTTTCTCTAAGCTTGACATAAAGAAATGTAGAGAAACATTTTGCTTTTTTTACACCATAAAAGACAGGCACTGTCTGTGGGTGAAAGGCTAGAAAATGGTATTTCAAGCAAATGGGCCCAAGAAACAAGCAGTTGTTGCTATCCTAATATCTGACATAATAGACTTCAAACCAACATCAGTGAGGAAAGATAAAGAAGGTCATTTTATATTGATTAAAGGAACAATTCAACAGAAAGGCATTATAATTCTAAACATATATGCACCTATTATGGAGGCTCACAATTTCATCAAATGAACACTATTACATTTAATGTCACAGATAACACAAAATACAGTTGTAGTGGGTGACTTCAGTATCTTACTTTCATTAATTGACAGGTCATCCTGGCAAAAAATAAACAGAGAGACATCTGGATTAAATGTCATATAACAAATGGACCTAACAGATATATACAGGACATTCCATTAAAATCCTACAGAATATATATTATTATCAACACATAGAACATTCTCTAAAATAGACCATATATTAGGACACAAAGTACATCTTAACAAATTCAGGAAAATTGAAATAATTCCTTGTACTCTATTTGATCACAATGATATTATCTATAAATCAGCAACAAGAAAAACTACAGAGCATACACAACATCATGGAGACTGAACAGTACACTACTGAATGATGAATGGTGTGGTAGTTTAAATATATGGCCCCTGATATATTCAATGTTTTATTAGCGTGTAGTTTTGATCTGTAGCCACTTGGCTGGAGGCACTGTCACCAGGTGGCTTTTAGGGTACAGCCCCAAGGTGTGGTAGTGGGTTTGATATTCCAATCTAAAGATGTTCAAAGTGTGCCTAGCTGGAGTTCCTGAAGTGTGCTGTGCTGTGTGGCTTTTTGGCTTGGTTTTCTCTCTCTGCTTGGACCTGTGAAGGCAGGTCATCTTCTTCTGTCATTATGGAATCTGGGTCTGTAAGCTCCAATAAATCTATTTCTCTATAACTGTGTCTTGTCTGGAAGTTCATCTCAGTGAACATGAAGCTGTCTGCTACAAATGGGTCACTGAAGAAATTAAACAGGAAATGAAACAACTCATAGAATCAAATGATAATGAAAATACAACATATCAAAACCTTTGGGACACAATGAAGGTGGTCCTACGGGGGAAATTTATTGCTTTAAGTGACTATATTAAGAAATTAGAACGGTTGCAAGTAAACAATTTAATGCTCCACCTTAAGGCCTTGGGAAAAGAAGAGTAAGACAAACCAAAAGTCAGTAGATGGGAAGAAATAATAAAGATTAGGGCAGAAATTAATGAAATAGAAACAACCACCACCACAACAGAAAACAATACAAAGAATCAATGGAAAAAAAAAAAGTTGGTTCTTTGAAAGGATAAACAAGATTGATAAACCCTTAGCAAATCTTACCAAAAGAAAGAAGAGACAGAAATTGATAAAATTAGAGTTGAAAAAGGCATGATTACAACACATACCAAAGAATTACAGAAACTCATAAGGATATAATTTAAGAACTTATATTTCACTAAGTTTGAAATTCTGAAAAAAAATGAATGATTTTCTTCATTTTTATGACCTACCAAAATTACATCAAGATGAGATAAACCATTTAAATAGACCTATAATAAATATGGAGATCCAAGTAGTTAATAAAAAAAAATCCCAACTAAAAAATGTCCAGGAGTAGATGAACTCACAGATATATTTTACCAGACCTCTGTGAAAGAACTAACACCAATGGTTCTCAAACTTTTCCATAAAATAGAAAAGGAAGGAATACTACCAAACTCCTTCAAGCCAGCATCACTCTGATATGAAAACTAGAAAGACAGGGCAAAAAAAGAATATTACAGGCCAATCTCCCTCCTGAACATAGGTGCAAAAATTCTGAATAAAATATTGGCAAATGGAATACAAGAATATATCAAAAAGATCATTCACCCTTACCAAGTAGGCTTTATCCCAGAGATTCAGGGATGGAATGATTCAAAATATACATTGATAAATGTAATACACTATTAAATGAACTATAGGACAGAAGTCACATAATCATCTCAATAGATGTAGAAAAGGCATTTGACAAAATTCTACGTCCCTTCCTAAAGAAACTTGGAATAGAAGGAACATATCTCAACATAATCAAATCTATTTATGACAGATCTACAGCCAACATAATACCAAATGGGGAAAAACTTGAAGCGTTTCCATTAAATTCAAGAACAAGACAAGGGGGGGTCCACTGTCCCCACTTTTATTTACCATAGTACTAGAATACTTATCCATAACAATAAGGAGCACACACACACGCACATAATAATACAAATTCAAAGGGATCAAATTGTCATTATTTGCACATGACATGATCCTATACATAAAGGACCCTAAAGATTTTATCAGTAAACTATTAGAGCTGATAAAGGGTTTGAGCAATGTAGCAGGATATAAAATAAGTACACGAAGTTCAGTACCTTTCCTATATACTAACAGCAAGCATGCTGAGGATGAAATCAGGGAATCACTCCTTTTCATAATTGCCTAAAAAAAAAAGTATCTTGGAATAAATCTAATCAAGGAAATAAAGGGTCTCTACGATGAAAATTTTAAAACACTCAAAACAGAAATTGCAGAAGATACTAGGAAATGGAAAGGCATCCATATTTTTGGAGTGGTAGAACCAATCTTGTGACAATGTCAATCTTACCCAAAGCAATCTAAATATTTAATGTAATCCCCATCAAAATTCCAATGGCATTCTTCATGGAAATAGAAAAACATCCTAAAATTCATATGAAGCACAAAAAAGCCTCAAATAGCAAAAACAATGTTTTTAAGTTAAAAAAAATTGTTTATTTATTTGAAAGCGACAGAGTGAGAAAGAGGCAGAGAGGGAGAGAGACAGAGAGAGAGAATGGGTGCGCCAGGGCCTTTGGCTACTGCAAACAAATTCCAGACATGTGCGCCCCCTTGTGCATCTGGCTAACGTGGGTCCTGGGGAATCAAGCCTCGAACCGGGGTCCTTAGGCTTCACAGGCAAGCACTTAACCACTAAGCCATCTCTCCAGCCCAGCCAAAACGATTTTGAACAACAAAAATAAGGCTGGCTGTATCACCATACCCTATTTTAAGCTATATTACAGAGACATGCTGACAAAAACTGGCACAAAGCTACACAGATCAGTGGAACAGAATAGAGAACTCAGATGTAAATCCAGGCAGCTACAGCCATCTGATTTTTGACAAAAATGCCAAAAATATTCATTGGAGAAAACACAGCCTCTTTAACAAATGGTGCTGGGAAAACTGGATATGTATATGTAGAAGGATGAAAATATATCCATATCTCTACATGCACAAGAACTAAGTCCTAATGGCTCAAAGAAAATAAATGTTGGTGAGGATGCAGAAAAAGAGGAAGCCTTCTACACTATTGGTGGGAATGCAATCTAGTACAGCCATTGTGGAGGTTCCTGGGATAGCTAAAAATAGATTTGCCATATGATCCAACTATACCACTCCTAGGCATATATCCTAAGGACTTATCTCACTACCTTAGAGATACTTGCTAATACATATTTATTGCATTTCTATTCACAGTAGCTAGAAAATGGAAGCAGCCTAAATGTCCCTTAACTAATGAATGGATAATGAAGATGTGGTACATTTATAAAATGGAGTTCTGCTCAGTGGCAAAGAAAAATGAAATTATGAAATTTGCAATGAAATAGATAGAATTGGAAAGGGTTATACTAAGTGATGTAACCCAGGCCCAGAAAGCCAAACATCACATATTTTCTCTCATATGTGGATCCTAGCTTCAAATGTATAGACTTGTATGTGAGTTGGAGTAAAAACCAGAATCAGAAGCCAATAAGCTAGAAAAATGCTGTAAGGCAGGGAGGAGAGGGGAGGATTTAAGGGGATGGCATTATATATATGTAAGTAGATGAACAGATTACTGGGGATAAGTGAGGTCATGGGAAGAGATTTAGTTAATGAAATGTGGGGGTAGGGTTAATCAAAATTCAAGATGGTGTGAATAGTCCATATAGAAATTTGCTGTTTTATTTTTTTGGAATGGTACATCCAGAAGCCATAGACTATTACTAGAAAAGTTTCAGTGCTAGGGATAGGATACCTTCCAGTGAGTTGTTGGTCAGTGAGTTTCATCCAGCCAATGGAGTTAGTTCATTTGCAGTGGCTGGAGGCCCTGGCATGCTTACTCTCTCTGCCTCTCTTTTCTTTATCTCTCTCTGCTTTCAAATAAATAAAAAATTTAAAAATGTTAATGTAAACATAATAGAAGTTATTGTCACCTGAGATTATTTGAGTTAGAGGACACGTAGAAAATTAGTCATGAAAAATGTGTGGAAATTTTTGAGAGACAAAACAAACAAACAAAAAAATCAAAGCAAATGCCTACTTCTGGAATAAAGAGGAAAGAAGAAAAGTTATCATGTGCATCCATCTAATATGTGAATCTCTTTCTTTCTATTTTTTTAAGACATGATCTCATTACCTTTGGAATTTATTCTTCTGCCTCAGCCTCATCAGTGTATCAGCTAAAGACATAAACCAAATCTTCAAGCCATTTTCTGTTCTTTAAAATTTGATCACTTCACTATTTCTGTTCCTTATTATTCATTCACTTCTTTTTATTTTTTGAGGGAGGGTCTCACTCTAGTTCAGGCTGATCTGAAATTTACTATGTAGTCTCAGGATGGCTTTGAACTCACGGCAATCTGCCTACCTCTGCCTCCAAAGTGCTAGAATTAAAGGCATATGACACCATGCCCAGCTCAATTAAATGACTTCTTTTGTTTAAAATTTTTATTAACATTTTCCATGATTATAAAAAAAATCCCATGGTAATTCCCTCCCTCCCCCCAACACTTTCCCCTTTGAAATTCCATTCTCCATCATATTACCTCCCCATCTCAATCATTGTACTTACATATATACAATATCAACCTATTAAGTACCGTCCTCCCTTCCTTTCTTTTCCCTTTATGTCTCCTTTTAAAATTACTGGCCTCTGCTACCAAGTATTTTCCTTCTCATGCAGAAGCCCAATCATCTGTAGCCAGGATCCACATATGAGAGAGAACATGTGGCACTTGGCTTTCTGGGCCTGGGTTACCTCACTTAGTATAATCCTTTCCAGGTCCATCCATTTTTCTGCAAATTTCATAACTTCATTTTTCTTTACCGCTGAGTAGAACTCCATTGTATAAATGTGCCACATCTTCATTATCCACTCATCAGTTGAGGGACATCTAGGCTGGTTCCATTTCCCAGCTATGATAAATTGAGCAGCAATAAACATGGTTGAGCACGTACCTCTAAGGAAATGAGATGAGTCCTTTGGATATATGCCTAGGAGTGCTATAGCTGGGTCATATGGTAGATCAATCTTTAGCTGGTTTAGGAACCTCCACACTGTTTTCCACAATGGCTGGACCTGATTGCATTCCCACCAGCAGTGTAGAAGGGTTCCTCTTTTTCCACATCCCCGCCAACATTTATGATCATTTGTTTTCATGATGGTGGCCAATCTGACAGGAGTGAGATGGAATCTCAATGTAGTTTTAATCTGCATTTCCCTGATGACTAGTGACATAGAAGATTTTTTTAGATGCTTATATGCCATTCGTATTTCTTCCTTTGAGAATGCTCTATTTAGCTCCATAGCCCATTTTTTGATTGGCTTGTTTGATTCCTTATTATTTAACTTTTTAAGTTCTTTGTATATCCTAGATATTAATCCTCTATCAGATATGTAGCTGGAGAAGATTTTTTCCCATTCCATAGGTTGCCTATTTGCTTTTTTCACTGTGTCATTTGCAGTGCAAAATCTTTGTAATTTCATGAGGTCCCAGTGATTAATCTGTGGTTTTATTGCCTGAGCAATTGGGGTTGTATTCAGAAAGTCTTTGCCAAGACCAATATGTTGAAGGGTTTCCCCTACTTTTTCCTCTAGCAGTTTCAGAGTTTCAGGTCTGATGTTAAGGTCTTTAATCCATTTGGACTTAATTCTTGTGCATGGCGAGAGAGAAGAATCTATTTTCATCCTTCTGCAGATATATATATCCAGTTTTCCCAACACCATTTGCTGAAGAGGCTGTCTTTTCTCCAATGAGTATTTTTGGCATTTTTATCGAATATCAGGTGGCTGTAGCTACTTGGGTCCTCTATTCTACATGTCTGTTTTTGTGCCAGTACCACGCTGTTTTTGTTACTATGGCTCTGTAGTATAGTTAAAATCAGGTATGGTGATATCACCAGCCTTATTTTTGTTGCTCAGTATTATTTTAGATATGCAAGGATTTTTGTGATTCCAAATGAATTTTTGGATTGTTTTTTTTTAATTTCCATGGAGAATGCATTTGGAATTTTGACAGGGATTGCATTAAATGTGTAGATTGCTTTAGGTAAGATTGCCATTTTCACAATATTGATTCTTCCAATCCAGGAACAAGGGATATTTCTCCACTTTCTAGTGTCTTCTGAAATTTCTTGCTTGAGTGTTTTGAAGTTCTCATTGTAGAGATTCTTTAGTCCTTCATTAGGTTAATTGCAAGGTATTTTATTTTATTTTATTTTTTTGATGCAATTGTGAAAGGAGTGATTCTCTGATTTCATCCTCTGTGTGTTTGTTGTTAGCATATATGAAGGCTACTGATTTCTGTGTATTTATATTGTATCCTGCTACATGGCCGTAGCTTTTGATCATCTCTAACAGTTTGCTAGTAGAGTCTTTAGGGTCCTTTATGTATAGATGTCATCTGCAAATAATGATAACTTGATCTCTTCCTTTCCAATTATTCCATATTGCTATGGCTAAGACTTCCAAAACTATATTAAATAAAAGTGGGGACAGCGAACACCCTTGTCTTCTTCCTGATTTTAGTGGAAAAGCTTCCAGTTTTTCCAAATTTAGTAATATGTTGGCTGTAGGCTTGTCATAAATAGCCTTTATTATATTGAGATATGTTCCTTCTATTCCCAGTCTCTGTAGGACTTTTATCATGAAGGGATGTTGGATTTTGTCAAATGCTTTCTCTGCATCTAATGAGATGATCATGTGATTTTTGTCCTTCAACCTGTTTATGTAATGTATTACATTTATAGATTTGCATATGTTGAACCATCCCTGCATCTCTGGGATAAAGCCTACTTGGTGAGGGTGAATGATCTTTTTGATATATTCTTATATTCTGTCTGCCAATATTTTGTTGAGAATTTTTGCATCTATGTTCATGAGGGAGATTGGTCTGTGATTTTCTTTTTTTGTTCCATCTTTGCCTGGTTTTGGTATCAGGGTGATCCTGGCCTCATAGAAGGAGTTTGGTAGAACTCTTTCTTTTTCTATTTCCTGGAAAAGCTTAAGAAGCAATGGTGTTAGCTCTTCCTTAAAGGTCTGGTAAAATTCAGCAGTGAATCCATCTGGGCCTGGCCTGTTTTTAGTTGGGAGATTATTGATAACTGTTCAGAACTCCATATTTGTTATAGGTCTATTTAAGTGATTAATCTCATTTTGATTTAATGTAGGTAGGTCATATAAATCAAGGAAATCATCAATTTCTTTCAGATTTTCATACTTTGTGGAGTATATGCTTTTATAGTATGTCCCTATGATTTTTTGAATTTCTCTGGAATCTGTTGTGATGTTACATTTTTCGTCTCTGATTTTATTAATTTGTGTCTCTTCTCTCTTGGTCAGATTTGCTAAGGGTTTATCAATCTTGTTTATCCTTTCAAAGAACCATCTATTTGTTTCATTAATTCTTTGGATTTTTTTTTTTTTGTTTCTATTTCATTAATTTCTGCCCTAATCTTTATTATTTCTTCCCATCTACTGATTTTTGGTTTGCCTTGTTCTTCTATTTCCAAGGCTTTAAGGTGAAGCATTAGGTCGTTTACTTGCGACCTTTCTGATTTCTTAATATAGGCACTTAAGGCTATAAATTTACCTCTTAGAACTGACTTCATTGTGTCCCAGAGATTCTGGTATATTGTGTTCTCATTATCGTTTGACTCTATAAATTTTTTGATTTCCTTCTTGATTTCTTCATTGACCCATTCATCATTTAGTAGTGTATTGTTTAGTTTCCATGATTTTGTGTATGCTCTATAGCCTTTCTTTCTACTGATTTGTAGTTTAATTCCATTGTGGTCAGATAGAATGCAAGGAATTATTTAAATGTTCCTGAATTTGTTAAGATTTGCTTTGTGTCCTAATATATGGTCTATTTTAGAGAATGTTCCATATGCTGCTGAAAAGAATGTATATTCTGCAAACTTTGGATGAAATGTCCTGATATATCTGTTAGGTCCATTCCTTCTATGGCCTCATTTAGTCCAGATGCCTCTCTGTTTATTTTTTCCTGGGATGGCTTGTCAATTTTGAGATTGGGGTGTTAAAGTCACCCACCACCACTGTGTTTGGTGTTATCTGTGGTCTTCGTTCTAATAGTGTTTGATGAATTTGGGAGCTCCCATGTTAGGTGCATATATGTTTAGGATTGTAATGTCCTCCTGTTGAAGTGTGCCCTTCATCATTATAAAGTGACCTTCCTTATCTTTCTTGACTAACATTGGACTAAAGTCTACCTTGTCAGATATTAGGATAGCAACACCTGCTTGTTTCTAGGCCCATTTGCTTGAAACACCGTCTTCCAACCTTTCACCCTTAGATAATGTCTATCCTTTGTAGAAAAGTGAGTTTCTTGGGGACAAAAAATTGTAGAAGCCTGCCTTTAAACCCAGTCTGCAAACCTATGTCTTTTCGTTGGGGCATTGAGGCAGTTGATATTAAGAGATATTATTGAAAAGTGTGTGTTTATGTTTGCCATTTTTTTTGTGTGTTTCTGGTTCTACCTGTACTTTCTTGTGTTAACTAGTATTTGAGTATTGCTTGTTTTTTCTAGGTTCCTTATATGTGTGCTTTTCCTTTTCTTCAGCATGGAGGATTCTATCAAGTATTTTCTGTAGAGCTGGTTTTGTCTTCAAATACTCCTTTAACCTGCTTTTGTCATGGAATGTCCTTATTTCTCCATCTATTTGAATGGATAGTTTTGCAGGATACAGTAACCTTGGTTGACAGCTGTTATCTTTCAGAACTTGGAATATATCACTCCAAGCCCTGCTGGCTTTAAAAGTTTGTGTTGAATAATCTGCTGTAATCCTGATGGGCTTGCCTTTGTAGGTAACTTGAGTTTTCTGTCTAACTGCTTTCAATATTTTTTCTTTGGTTTGTGTGTTTATAAGTTTGATTATAATATGGCGAGGAGAGGTTCTTTCCAGGTTTTTTCTGGCTGGGGTTCTAAAGGCTTCTCGTATCTGCATTGGCACTTCTTTCCCAATTTTGGGGAAATTTTCTTCTATGATTTTGTTGAAGATGCCTACTATGCCTTTGGAGTGGAATTCTTCTCATTCTACTATGCCCTGAATTCTTTTTTTTTAACAATTCTTTTTTTTTTTTAATTAATTATTTATTTATTTGAGAGCAACAGACACAGAGAGAAAGACAGATAGAGGGAGAGAGAGAGAATGGGCGCGCCAGGGCTTCCAGCCTCTGCAAACGAACTCCAGAAGTGTGCGCTCCCTTGTGCATCTGGCTAATGTGGGACCTGGGGAACCGAGCCTCGAACCGGGGTCCTTAGGCTTCACAGGCAAGAGCTTAACCGCTAAGCCATCTCTCCAGCCCTGCCCTGAATTCTTATATTTGATCTTTTCATAGTGTTCTGAATATCTGGAAATTCCCACTCATGCTTTTCTATAAACTTGTCTTTTTCTTTTTTGGCCTGTATTAGATCTGCCTCCTGGTCTTCTAGCTTACATATTCTGTCCTCTCCCTCATCCATCCTACTGGTGAGATTTTCTACAGAGCTTTTTATTTCATTAACTGTATTCTTTATTGCTAGTAATTCTGATTGGTTTTCCTTTATTATTTCTATTTCCTTATTTATGTCTTGTATTGCTTTCTTTATATCATTAAATTGCTGTCCTGTGTCTTCTTTGATTTCCTCTTTGATTCCTTTGACTTTTTCTTTGACTCCTTCAACATATTTGCAATCATTCTTTTTAATCTTTCTCAGTCATTTCCTCTAACTCGTTCTCACTGGAGGTCATTTCTGATGTATTAATAATTTTAGGTGTATTTATATCGTCTCGCTTTTTAGTGTTTCTTGTGTTATAATGTATATATTTTTGCATTGTGGATTAAGTTAATGCTTGGAGTTTTTAGCTAGCTGGGTATTCTTAGCTGTATCAATTGATTTGACGTTATATATTTTCAGGGTAGGAGCTTAAGGTGTTAGGTATGGCTCTTAAGACTCTCAGAGTATGTACAAAGTGTTCCTAGGGGTTGAGTTTCCCTGCTATGGGAGTATTCAAGTAGGCTGAGTGGAATAAAATACAGGTAGATTCTAAAATTTAACTAAACACTGTACACATTCAATCAAAAACAGCCCCAAGTATTTATGCAAGAATAGTTATTATTATAATGACCAGATCCTCTATCCACAAAGAGGTTAAGATTTCTGGTCTGTCGAGGGTTCCAAGTCAGCTTGTGACCATGATAGACCCTTCCTTGTGCAGTCCTAGTTACCTTGGATGATTTTGGTCTCAGTGAAGTTGCTGCCTGGGTCGTCAGCTGCTGTTCTTATTTCTGGAGCTGGGCACTGGCTTTTCCTGCAGGGCAAACTGAGCCTGGCAATTGTGGCCCTGCAGATCAGCATCCCTGCTACTGGAACTGCTGCTGCTAAAGTTGCTGCTGCTGGGTCTGTAGCTGCAGCTGCTGAAGCTGCTGCTGCTGGGTCCATTGCCTCTGCTGCCACTGAAGCTGCTGCTGCGGGATCTGCTGCTCCTGCTTCTCCTGGGTCTGCTGCTGATGGCTCTGCCCCTGCTGCCACTACTGGATCTGCTGCTGCTGGCACTGCTGTTACTGGTGCCAGAGCCACTGATGTTGCTGCTGAACTCTGCTCCTGCTTGGTTCCCGCTCTAAATTCAATGACTTCTAATACCCACATAGGCAACTTATAGCAGGATCAATTGGGAATATATTTTGACAGCACTGATATGGAGTTTTGTCATTTTCTGTTGACAGTTTGTGATTAGCTTCTCTGCCCAAGTATTTGGATCAAATTCATGATTTTATAGCTTCCAAGGTTGTTGTGCTGGGTCTCTCCAGTTGTTAGGAAGTATAATTTTTCTCATGTTCAGCTTCTCTTTGCTCTATTCAGGAATCAATTTGGGAATCTTCCTATTGTTTTTGGTAATGACTGATTCTCTCTTATAGTCTCCTTTGTACTTTCTACTGGCTAATTTATCTCTCATTTATGTGGGCTTTTCTCCTATGACAGTTCCCAAGATGGTTGTAGCTCTTTTGTTTTTTTTGCAAGGTAGGGTCTCACTCTGGCCCAGGCTGACCTGGAATTCACTATGCAGTCTTAGGTTGGCCTCAAACTTATGGTGATCCTCCTACCTATGCCTCCCAAGTGCTGGGATTAAAGGCGTGCTCCACCACACCTGGCTGATTTTAGCTTTTTTAAATGAACTCAAAGCAATGTTTCATGCACTTCATGGGAGACATGGAGTTGGTGCTATTCATAGCCATGACATTTGACAGGCATATAGCAATATGTAAGCCTTCTCACTACTTGCACATTAGAAACCCTAAAAGATGTGTCTCATTTGTAGTCATTGGTTTGGTAATAGGAGTGATCCATGCTGTATCTCCATTTTCTTTCATTATAAATTTGCCATTTTGTGGCTCTAACAAATAGACAGTTTTTACAGTGACTTTCCCAGATTATAAAACTTGTGTGCACAGATGGAGCCAAGCTTAAATGTATGTATACACACATACATACACATTTGTACATATGTGTGTGTACTTTGCTGCTCAAAAGTAAATTATTTTAATTTTTAAAGAAGACAACTGTATGGTTCTACCTCAACTAGTTCAGATCGCTATAGTACGGAGTTAACACATTTATTGGTTAATATATGCCATATGTCCTATTGTAAATGCCTTGGAATTTTAAAGGAATACACATCATCCTAAATGCCCATCACGTTTATTTACAACTGAAGTATTAAAGATTCTTAGCATACTCCAGGCAAGTCCAGCTTCAAGGACATGTGACTTGTGTTGTATGGGATCCAACACTTAAAGATTACACATGTATTACAACATCCTGATGTTTATGTCTTGAAATATTGAAAAAAAATTGGTTTGTATTATTTATTTATTTATTTTTATTTGAGACAGAGAGAAAGGAAGAGAGAGAGAGGGAGAGAGAGCAAGAGAGAGAGAGAGTGAGCCGGCATGTGGGCATGCCAGGGCCTTTAGCCATTGCAAACAAACTCCAGATACCATTTTGTGCATCTTGCTTACATGGAATCTGGAGGCATCAAGCCTGGGTCCTTAGGCTTCGCAGGCAAGTGCCTAAAGCACTAATCCATCTCTCTAGCCCAAAATATTTAAAATTTTAATGAGAGACCGTAGAAATTCATTTTGCATTGAGCCCTGACATTATATATGTAGCATCACTGGAGGTATAGTGAACTTCTGGATTTTCCCCTGTATCTTTAGCCTCAAGTATATATGAAGATGAAGGTACCCATACACGATTTTTGGACAAAGCCTGTTCCTCTTCCAAACTTGTTAATTCTGAAGTAGGACCAACAAACTTTTTTTTTTTCCTGTAAAATGTCCAAGCAAAAAAGTAAAAAGTTTTTTTTTTTGAAAGTAAAAAGTCAACAAGAGGTTGGAGAATTGGCTTAGCAGTTAAGGCATTTTCCAGCAAAGCCAAAGGATGCAGATTTGATTCTCTAGGACCTATGTAAAACCAGATGCACAAGGTGGCACATGTGCTTGGAGTTGGTTTGCAGTGGCTAGAGGCCCTGGCACATCCATTCTCTCTCATCTCTCTGCTTGTAAATATATATTTTAAAAAGTACTTCTAACTTGAGTGTCCAGTGGGAAGAGCCCTACTGGGAAACAGGCCTGTCACTGGAGGTGGATTTGAGTCCAGCTCTATTAGGTGTGGTAAGAGCAGTGTGAATGTCTGGTGCTTTCTGGTGTTGGTGTTTTACTTAGATGTCTGCTTGGATCTGTGGAAATTAGCCAGCTGCTTCTGCCATTGATGGTGTTTTTCTCGAATTTGTTAGACTGAAATAAACTCTTTCCTCCCATAAACTGCTTCTGGTTGGATGTTTGGCCCAGCAATGTGAAGCTAATGACAATTGCCATTTTCTAGTAAACCTGACCCCAAGCACTTGTCATTAAACTGACCAGCCCAGATGCCCATCCAGAGTACTCACATAAAAGACCCCAGTCCAGGTCTTAAGATAGGCTTTCCATTTTTCTAGAAATACCCTCCTGCTGTTCATGAGCTTTTTATTTTTTCTGTCTCTTAAGATCAACATATATGAGCTGTACAATCCCTATTATAAAATATTTGTAAATCTTATCCTCTGGTCTGTGGATTTCATTCATTGAAATTCATGTGACAGAATGTGTAGGCCGCTGAGTCAGTGCAAGCTTTAGTGACTGGTCTTCTAAGGCCTTAGCTCCTGAGTTATTGCCTACCCAAGACCTGACATAAGGCACCAATGCTCTCAAAGACACCCCAAATTCCCATATCACTACTTTTACTTTCTACTTTTGCCTTTCACCATTCTTTTATCTTTTTCTATTATTAATATCCTTTGCCTAACTGCTACTTAAACTCCTTAGTGTTCTTTTTTTTTTTTTTGAGGCAACCCCAGCCTATTGGCCTTCTTTTTTATGAGAGAGAACAAGAGTGTATGCATGCATGCACATGTGGGGGACAAAGCATTGGGGTGCCAGGGCCTCTAGTCACTGTAATCAAATTCTAGACAAGGTGTGCCACCTGTGTGCATATGCAATCTTGCACATGCATCACCTTTGTGGGATCCGGGGTATTGAACATGGGTCCTTAGACTTTTCAGGCAAGCACCTTAACTGCTAAGCCATTTCTCCAGCTCAAAATTCCTTTGGTTTCTAACCATTTTTGGGAATTAAGTAAATAATCTATGTCTGGTTTTGATGTTCATCCCAGCAACATGAAACTGACTACAATAGACATTTAAAATCCCAAAGCTTGCATTCCTGGGATGAATACAACTTCTCATTGTGAATGATCTTAATGTGTCCTTCAATTTGACTTATAAGTATTTTTTGAGAATTTTTGAGTCTATTTTCCTTAGATAAGTCGGTCAACACTTTTCTTTTTAATTAAACTTCTTATCTAGTTTTGGTTTCAGGATAATACTGGCTTAGAAGAAACATTTGCTGGTGAGTTTTCCCTTTGTATTTTGTGGAACTGTTCAAGGAGTATTTATGTTAGCTCTTCTCTAAAGATTTTGTTGAATTAAGCAGTGATTATGTCCAGTTCTGGGCTTTTCTTTATGGGAAAACTTTAAAGAAATAATTTAATTTAATTTATTTATTTAAGATAGGAGAGAGAGAGAGAGAGAGAGAGAAAGTGAGCACGCACTAGGGCCTGTAGCTGTAGTCATTGCAAACAAATGAACTCCAGATGCATGCTTCATCATGTGGCCTCTAACTCACAGTGATGTTCCTACCTCTGCTTCCCAAGTGCTGAAATAAAAAGCATGAGCCACCATTCTGGACCAACAGATTTTTTTTTTGAGAATTTTTATTATTTATTTATTTAGAAAGAGAGAGAGAGAGAGAGAGAGAGAGAGAGAGAGAGAGAGAGAGAGAGGGAGAATGGGCACACCAGGGCATGCAGCTGCTGTGAATGAACTCCAGACTGCACACCCTTGTGCATATGTGCAACATTGCATGCTTCTGTCACTGTGTGTCTGGAGATTAGAACATGAGTTGTTAGGCTTGGCAACAAGTGCCTTAGCTGCTAAGCCATCTCTCCAGCTCCAACAGATTCCTTTTAAAGAGGGCATCCAATCACTGCTTTCCAAGTCCTTAAGAAATGACAGAATGAGAGTCCTTTTCACTATTGATCAATTTGCCAGACAATCAATACCTGCAACTGGATTTGAGGTTTCTAAGGTCTGTGAGTTTGTGCTGAGGTAAAATTGCTAACATCTTTTTCATTATGAATGCCTGGTTTATAGTTTGGAAGGGGCTTCTGCTTCCCTCCTCTGCCAGGGATCTGAGGAACCTGTACTCACCTTGACTTCTTTTTGTTTCATTTGCCCATCCTTTGTTCTTTCACTATTTTTATGAATTCTTTTAGTCAAAATAGTTATGTGTCTACTACTAATAATACATTTATTTGTACACACTTATGAAATAAAGCAAGTGGTATATGACATACAAAGGGAAAACCTTTCATTTAGGGAATGTAAAGTAACTTGGGATTCCCCCAGCTGTGCTTGCATGTCCCTTCCCCTGCCAGCACACAGTGGATCCACATGTTGCCAAGGGTGAGTTCCCTGAGTCTGCATCACCCTTATGTTCCTTCTATCACCCAGTAGAGCCAGATGCTTCTAGGGCTAAGTTTCCTCCGTGTGCCTCTCTGTCTCTTGTGACTCCAAGTGAAACCACAGCACCATAGGCAAATTCCCTCCTGCAGTCAGCTGTGCTTGGGTATTCTCTTGGTAACTAATGGACCCACACCACTGAAAATGCTTCTCCCTGACTGCTTATGATGCCACGTGTGCCTTCCTATGAACTTACTACAACCTGTGTGTTTACCAACATTCTCAACCAGATTTTGCATATTTGCTGAGTTTTATACTTTTCATTTGTTCATAGTACTCATATTTTCTCATATGTTTCTATTCATCTCATGAGATTTATTCTTTTCTGTACTTTCATGTTGTGACTTTTCTGTGTGTGCAGAATTCTTATATTTTCTGTAGTGCTGGATAAGCTGTCACTATCTTAGTATTTCTTATTCTTGGAAGATCTTTATTTCTCCATTGATTTTAATATTTTTCACTGGATATTATGCTCCTCAATGGCAGTAATTTATATTCAACTTCCAATGCATAATGTCACAGAGTAAACATTCCCAACCCAAAAGTAAGAATCAAACATGGGTCCTTAGGATTCATAGGCGAGTGCCTTAACTGCTAAGCTATCTCTCCAGCCCTATAGGCAAACTTTTACTATAGCTTCAATATCATTATGTTTGATTCTCCAGTACCCACATAAATCAGATGCACATGATGTATGTATTAGGGATCTGTTTAAGTTGTTGATCTCCTTAATTTAATTTTGGTGGATCCATTCTCTATTGCTGTGGCCTTTTGTAAAAATCTTTTTTGGAATAACTTTTGTTTTGAAATCCACTCTTTTACTTGGTTTCCATATTTGAATAGAAAAATCATTAATTTGTGTAGAATTTTGCCTATAGGACCAGACCAGAGCATGTCTGAAATACCGAAGTCATTTGGCTAAAGAAAACTGTTTAGTTAAGACTTGGAGGCATTCATTCATCACTTGGTGCTTGAAGGCATTCTTCAATAAAGTTCTTCCCTACAGTTTTCAGAGTAAAGCACAGGACCTGGGCTCCCGGAAGGGGTTACTTCCATCTGGGACACCAACTAGCAGGGCCACATAAATGAAAGGGTTGGACCAATGTGAGACTGAAAACCAGCAAGGCAACATCAAATCCTGCAGCTCCATGCCCAGCTCCTGGATTTGTGGATTTCTTAAACATTTTTTGTTTTTATTTTTTAGAGAGAGAGGGAACAAGAGAAAGATAATGGTCACGCCAGGGCCATTATGTGGGATCTGGAGGACTGAACCTGGGTCCTTAGGCTTCACTGGCAAGCACCTTAACCACTAAGTCAGTTTTCTAGCACCAATTTGTGGATTTTTGATGAAACCTTCTAGGCTCCAAAAGATGGGCAAATCTATACCTCCAGCTGTGCTGCTTGCATCCCAGGCAATCCACCAAGCCAGAAGATTTCCTTGGCAGAATCTTCAAATTCTTGGGGTCTTCAGTTCAACCCACTGTTCATCTTCACAGCTTCATGCTAGGGCCCCTCCAGCCCCCCATTCAAAGACTTCAGCCCTGCCTCATGTCACTTAGTTGCCATTGCCAAGACTGTGTGTGTTTCATGATCCTATATTTCTGGCATATTAGTGCTTCTAAAACCAATGCCAGGTTGGCTGCCAAGTTTGTTTACTCAAAGGCAATAAAACCTGTCTTTGAGGAGCAGAAAACTCTCGCAGTATTCTTCTTTCATCAATCCACTGTCCTTACCCTGAGAATCAGCACTCCTTGTATTGTTTGTATATTCATTGTAAATTTTATGTATAAGAAACCATGCAGTTTTTCTTTATTATTATTTTATTTTTTATTACTAAGAACATACTTTGTATGGATACATCATGTGTTGATACCACCTATTTCCTCCTTCCTGACCCCATTCTGCAGTGAGACCCTCCTCAATGGGATTGCTGGTATTCGCCATGGGATTGTGGGTTATGTGTTATGGGAACAGCAGTCCATTATTGGGGGGAGACTGTGCCTCTGAGCATGAAATCCCAATCTGTGGTGCTTACAATCTTTCTTCCCCCTCTTCTGCAAAATTCCCTGAGCCTTGGTGGGTGTGTTTTAAAGCTACTTCAGTGATGAGCTTTTAGAAGCCTCTGTTTTGGTATGTTTTGAGTATCCTCATCATCTGTCTCTTTCACCCTGGCCCTGGTTGTCAGGCTCACTATGGAAGCAGCACTCTTGCTAGCCTCTCCACTTCCTCTGTTCCAGGTTTCACCTGGGCCTTGACTGAGATTCGAGGGGTGGTTTATCTCCTTGGGTCTCATTACTTTTTGAAAAAGAGAAACAGATTCTCCAACAGAGAGTGAAGTCAGCATAGGTTGAATTGGATAAGTGTTATTAATTTAGGGAGCATTTGATGGGTGTAGTCCCTCTTTTAGCCAAAGACTAGTGGAAGCTTGACATTGGAGAGCAAGTCTTTGTCTCCATAGAATTCAGACCTGGCTTCTTGTTTCAGATATGGATTCCCTTCCACTGAGTGGATCTCTTAGATAATCAGAAAGCTGTTAGTTACCCACCAAGGCTGTGTACCACCATTGCACTGGTGTGTATTTCTTGTCAGGCTGGTTGTTTTTGAGTAGTTTAGACTCTTTGCTTGGTCACACTGTTGTTGGCCACTTTGCCCCAGTAGCTCCTGTAGCGCTGTTTAGCACCAGTTGGGCTGTTTGGGGACTGGCTGTCTTCTGGATTCCAGCTAGGTCTCTCCATGTTCTGTGTCAGGAGCATATGGTATCTTAAGCAGTAGAATCTTACCTTTTAACTTAGGCAGGTAATCAAGTGCTTAGACAGAAGCCTGCCTTGTTATGGGGACCTTATAAGTCTCTGATCAATAGCTCAATGAGGGTAGTGCCTAATTTTGGTACTATGAGTTACAGATCAGAGTCAAAGTTGTTTAATGTTAGGCTTCATCTCCCTCTTCCTCCAGGGCTCTTTTTTGGGAGTACTCTCCCTATACTCCTGTTGAAGGTTATATATTTTAGTCTGCCTTCAAGGGGAAGTATTTTATGGTACCAGTTCATATTGGGTTTAGTTTTGTGTTTATTCCACCCAGTGCTCAAATTCTTCTCCCCAGCAAACCCTTCCATCCTTATTGTCTTGGCCTCAAGTTGCTTATTCAGTATGCCAGCAACTCAAGTCTAAGTTAGGACCACAGATGAGTGAGGACATGTGGGATACTGCTCCCCCATTATTATTACTGCCATCCACTCAATAAAAGAAGGCATCACTATTAAAAAAATAAACCACATACACACAGCTCATGTTTGGGGGTCATGTCCTTAGCTAGGACTTGAGGAGGTGGATCACCAATGGAGAGGGAGGAGAAAGGGAGCAGGAGCCTCTACGATGATTCCAATTACTCACTTTTGTAAATAGAGACACAATAAACATGGGTATGCAAGTATCTCATTGCTTGTCATTGAGTCTGTTTAAGTTATTCATGTTATCCACTTTAAACTTTGGGAGGTTATATGTGTTTAAAAATTTGTCCATTTCTTCTAGGTTTTCTGTCTTTGGAATATAAGTTTTCAAAGTATTCTGTAATAATGCATTGGACTTTTTGTGGTCTATTTTAACAACTTCCCTTTGTCCCTTATTTTGTTATTTGGGGTTTCTCTCTTCTTGTTGTTGTTAATTTAACTAAAGTTTTGGTGATCTTATTTATTTCTACCTAATATTTTGTTAGGTAATGTTCTGGTTGGCTTGATTCCTGGCATTTCTTTTCCTTTTATATCAGACTTCGCTGATTTGTTGTGTTAGGCATAATTGATTTTCTATTCTTTAAAAAAATATTTTACTTATTTATTTGAGAGAGAGTATGAGAGAGAGGCAGATAGAGAGAAAGACTGAGTGTGCTAGGGCCTCTAACCACTGAAAAGGAGCTCCAGATGCATATGCGGCCCCTTGTGCATCTGGCTTACGTGAGTCCTGGGGAATTGAACCAGGGTCGTTAGGCTTCTCAGGCAAACACCTTAACTGCTAAGCCATTTTCTCAGCCTGATTTTATATTCTTCCTTGTACAACTGTTTCTTTCATGAAGTATATCCTATCTTCTGTCCTCACAGATGTGGCTATCTTTCTTCTTTCTGTATAGTAATCCTTTCAAAAATTTCTGTAGAGCTGGTTTGGTTGACATGACTCAGGGCCTTAGTTTGTGCTTGTCTCACAATCCTAATTTCTTCATCAATTTTCAAAGACAATTTTGCTAGGTTCTCAGTTGGTAGTTATTTACCTTCAGAACTCGGAATATGTCATTCCATTATTTGTTGGCTTTTTGGTTTGCTATTGAAAGATCTGAGATGATCCTGCACTTTTAGCCCATATTCTGCTGTTCTAGCCTTCGTATGTGAGTTGGCATTTCTCCCTGAGAGCTTTTAGTATTATTTTTTATTTTGAATTTTTAAAAATTCTTTATTGACAACTTCCATAATTGTAGACAACAACTCATGGTAATTCCCCCTCCATTTTTCCTTTGAAACTTTACTCTCCATCATACTCCTTCCCCCTCTCAATCATTCTGTCTTTTATTTTGATGTCATGATCTTACCCTCCAATTATGATGGTCTTGTGTAGGTAGTGTCAGGCACTGTGAGGACATGGATATCCAGGCCATTTTGTGTCTGGAGGAGCATGTTGTAAGGAGTCCTAACCTTCTTTTGGCTCTTACATTCTTTCTTCTATCTCTTCCACAATAGACCCTGAGCCTTGTAAGGTGTGATAGAGACATTTCAGTGCTGAGCACTCCTCTGTCACGCCTTCTCAGCACCATGGTGCCTTCTGAGTCATCCCAAGGTCACTACAATCTGAAAAGAGAAGTTTCTCTAACCAAAAGTGAGAGTAGCATTAATGTATGGGTATGAACATTAAGAAAAGTGCTTACTAGGCAGTTTGGTGAGCATAGTATAAACATTTAGTCAGATACCAGCAGACATTACACCCCTAGGGCTCATGTCTACCCCTGTTGTAGGTTTTCATATCAGGGATATATTCCCTCCCATGGAGTGGGCCTCCAGTCCAATTAGAGAGTGGTTGGTTTCCTCCATAATAGACATGCCATTATTGCACCCATTGGCTCTTTTGGCCTGGCCAGCAAATTTAAGGCTTGCAGTGTCCACTGTTGAGTATCTCCATTGGTGATTTCTCTCTCCTGTTGAACTGCATGCAGTGTAGCTTTGTCTAGCATCCTGTCAGCTGGTCTACATGGAGGAGGTTTGCAGATCAGCTCCAGCAGGATTTCTCAGTGACCTTGCAGTCCACATATGTGGAGTCTTCAGCAATAGGGTTTTACTATCTATTCCTGGTGGGAAACCAACAGTCTTGGCAATGGCCTATACTATTTTATGGGAATCAATGACCTCCCTGGCCAACTGCTCACTGGAAGGTATCCTATCCCTGGCACTGAAAATTTTCTAGTAACCATCTATAGCTTCTGTGTGTTCCATTGTCCAAAAAGGTATGTTTCCATATGACTTATTTGTATTCTCTTAGATTAGCCCTTCTTCTACCTTCCCTTTACTCAATCTCTTCCCCTGACCTCACTTAGACCTTTTCACCCCCATTAATCTGTTTTTCTACTTACATCTATATAATATCATCCTATTAAGACCCCCTTTCTTCCTTTCTATTCCTTTTATATCCCCTTTGTAGTTTACTGGCCTCTGACACTGAGTTTTATTCCTACTCACATAGAAGTCCAATCATTTGTAGCAAGGATCCATGTATGAGAGAGAACATGGACATTTGGCTTTATGGGCCTGGGTTACCTCACCACTTCATGTAAAATTCTTTTCTTTTTTATTAGCTATATATATAGTATGTATACAGCCATGAAGATACCATCATTAGCTTTCTCCCTGTCATCCCCCCTGTGGATTGTGAGTATTGCATTATGGGGTTAACCATCAGTTATGGGGAGAGGCAATGTCTCTGTGAATAATCACTCAACTTATAGCTCTAACAATCTTTCCGCTTCCTCTTCCTTGAATTTCCCTGAGGCATGTTGGATTCATTTTAGGTCTATTTAAGTGACAGGAGGTCTTGGGAGTCTCTGTTTCTCTCTGGATATCTGATTTGGTAGGAGTTGAGTGTTCTCTGTGTCTGTCTCCTTCACCCTTGTGCGAGTTGAGTGTTCTCTGTGTCTGTCTCCTTCACCCTTGTGCTGATACTAGGTTCACTGAGAAAGCATCTCTTGCTTATTACCGCACTAACTTTATGGCTTCAGGGGGGGCCCAGGTGGGCTGTGATGGGCTGATTGTCTCCTCAGGTTCTGTATCCATCTGAAAAAGAGAGGCAAATTCTCCAAGGGAGAGTGAAGTCAGTGCAAGATATATGGATACCCATTATTATTTTAGAGAGAATTTAATAGGTGTAGGGACTCTTGTAGCCTACTATTGGTAGAAGCTTGATATTGGAGAGATGGCACACTTTTGGGTATGGTTCTGACTTGTTTACCTGTTCCAGGTATGGGTTTAGTCCACTGAATAGATCTGTTAGCCGAATCAAGAGCAGTTGGTAACCCACCATGGCTGTGTGCCACTATTGCACTTGTGTGAGCATCACATCTGGTTGATTGCTCTTGAGTAGCTTAGACCCTGAGTTGCTTAGACAGATGTTGGTCATTTTCTCCCAGTTATTCATGTAATACCTTCTGGCACTAGACCAGATAACCGTCTGGGGATTTACTCTCTTCCAGTTTCCAGCCAGGTTGCTCCATGTTCCATGCCAACATCATATGGTGTCTTTGGCAATAGGGTCTTGCCATTAACCTTTGGTGGGTCATCAAGTACTCTGACAGAATTCTGTCTTCTTTTGGAAACCTTGTAGGTCTCTCTGATCAAAGCTTATTGTGGATGTTACCCCCATTCTGGTACTGGGAGTTACAGGTCAGTCCCAAGGGAGAAGAAGGACAAAAAATATAGGTAATATAAAAGAGAAAAGAGAGGGAGAGAAACAGGAGAAGACTGAGGATAGTCTTTATCATACCCTCTCCTGGACCCTGTGAATCAGGTATTCTTTCTGCACATCTGATGAAGGTTTGACTTTTTAGTATATCTGTGAGGATGTAGGATTTTATGGTGTCATTTCCGTTTGGGTCCAGTTTTTTGTCCCCTCTCACCCCTACTTTCCCCTCCTGCTCCACCATCCATATTGTCCAGTCATAGAGATGTTTATTAGGTATGTCAACATCACAGGCAAATTCAGGTTAGGAGCCACAGATGAGTAAAACAGGTGTGACAATTATCTTTCTGTGATCAGGTGAGTTTACTGAGAATGATCTGTTCTAAGTTTGACCATTTTTCTTCAAATTTTATTATGTCATTTTTTTCCTTACTGCTGTGTAGAATTCTATCATGTAGATATACCACATATTAGTTATCCATTCATCTAATGATGGACATCTGGGTTGATTCATGCTTTTAGTTATTATGAACTGAGTAACTATAAACATGGTTGAGCAAATATCTCTGAGCTGAGGTCTGGAGCTTTTAGGGTAAATGCCCAGTAAGGGAATAACTAGGTCTGTTTGTATCTCTATAGTCATCCTTTTTAGGATTCTCCATATTTCTTTCCACAGTGGTTGTACCAGCTTGCATTCCCACCAACAGTGAATGAGGGTTCCTATTTCTCCACAATCTTGCCAGCATTTGTTGTCATTAGATTTTTTAATGTTTGCTATTCTTACTGGGGTAAGGTGGAATCTCATAGTTTTAATTTGCATTTCCCTGATGATTAGGGGTGTTGAACATTTTCTTAAGTTTGTATTTGCCATTTGTATTTCATCCTCTGAGAACTCCCTATTCTCTGCCCCATTTTTTGAGTGGGTTGTTTGACATTTTATTGTTTAGATTTTTGAGTTCTTTATATATTATAGAAATTAGGCCTCTGTCTGATGTGTATCCAGCAAAGATTCTCTCCCATTCTCTGGGAAATCTATTGGGTCTGCTTGCTATTTGTTTGTCTGTGAAAAAGCTTTTCAGCTTCCTGAGATCCCAATGGTTGAGTGATTGTGTAATTTCCTGAGCTACTGGGGTTTTGTTCAGGAAGTCTTTCCCCACTCCTATATCATCCTTCTATTTTCTCTTCCAGGAGTAGCAGAGTTTCTGGTCTTACATTGAGGTCTGTGATCCATTTGGACTTGATTTTTGTGCATGGTGAAATGTATGGATCAAATATCATTTTTCTGCATATGGTTATCCAGTTTGCCCAGCACCATTTGTTGGAGATGCTATCTTTTTCAGTCTACATTGTTAGGGCATTTGTCAAATATCAAGTGGCTATAGTTACTTGACCCAAAGTCCAGGTCCTCGATTCTCTTCCATTGGTCTATGTTCCTGTTTTCATGCCAGTACCACATTGTTTTTATTACTATGGCTTTCTAGTATTGCTTTAGATCAGGTATTGTGATGCCTCCATAGGTATTTTTTTTTGCAGAGGTTATGCTTGGATATCTGAGGCCTTCTGCCATTCCATATGAATTTTGAGATCATTTTTTATATATCTGTGAAGAAAGATGTTGTGATTTTTTTTTTAAAATTTAATTTATTAGTTTTCATTTCAGTGAACACAGGCAGTTTGGTACCATTATTTAGGCTCATCTGTGATCTACCCCCTCCCATTAGACCCTCCTTGTTAATGAAAATGGGTCGTGTATTGTGGAGTTAGCCCCCAGTTATTAGTATGATAAATGTCTCTGCAAATCATGACCCAACATGTAACTCTGACATTCTTTCCGCCCCCTCTTCCGCAAGATTTCCCTGAGCCATGTTGGGTTCATTTTTGGTCTGCTTCAGTGCTGAGGTGTTGGGGGCCTCTGAGGCTTTGGCTCTCTGATTTGGTAGGAGTTGATTTTTCTCTGCGTTGATCTCCTTCCCCTTTGTGCTGGTATCCGGTTCACAGGAAAACATCACCCTTGCTAATTTCGCCAGTTGTCCTTAGTTTCAGCTGGGACCCTTTTGAGGTATGTTGGGGCAGCTCTCTTCTTAGGATCTGCATCTATCTGGAAAAGAGAAGCAGATTCTCCAACGGAGAGTAAGTTAGCACCCAGAAAATTGAGATAACACTTACTTTTTTGATAGACAGTTTGATAGGTGTAGGCCCTCTTATACCCCGTGATTGATGGTAGCTTGATATTGTAGAGTGGGCTGTGTTTGGGTATGGTTCTGACTTGTTTCCCAGCTCCAGCTAAGGGTCTAGTACCACTGAGTGGATCAGTTAGCCAAATCAAGAGCAATTGATTCCTCACCATGGCTGTGTACCACTATTGCACTTGTGTGGGCATCACATCCGGTTATTTGTTGCTAATTAGGTTAAACAGTGTGTTGCTTGGACAGATCTTGGTCATTTCCCCCAGTCGTCTATGTAAGATGTTGTGATTTTTATTGATACTGCATTAAATCTATATATTGCTTTTGGTAAGATTGCCATTTTCACAATGTTAATTCTGCCTATCTAGGAGCATGGGAGGTCTTTTCCATTTTCTCAAGTCCTCCTCAATTTCTTTCTTGAGTGTTTTTATGTTTTGATTGTAAACGCATTTCACCTCCTTGGTTAATGTTATTCTGAGGTATTTTGTTTTATTTTTGATGCTATTGAAAATGGGACCTTTTTACCTAGTTCTTTCTCTGTATCTTTGTCTTTTACATGTAGAAAGCTACTTATTTTTGTGCATTGATTTTGTATACTGCTACTTTACTGAAGGAGTTAATCACTTTTAAGAGTTTTGAGTTGGAGGTTCTTGGGTCACTTATGCATAGAATCATGTCATCTCAAAATAGGGCTAACTTAACTTCTTCCTTTCCAATTTGTATCCCTTTTATTTCTTTCTCCTGTCTTATTGATTGAGCTAGAACTTCCAGTACTATGTTGAAGAGCAGAATTGAGAGTGGACACCCCTGTCTTGTTCCTGATCTCAATGGGAAGTCTTTTAGTCTCTTCCCATTAAGTATTATTTGGGCTTTAGGATCTTCATATATAGCCTTTATTATGTTGAGATATAGATTGTACATTCTTATTCTCTCTAATGTTTTGATCAAGAAGTGATGTTGTATTTTGTCAAAGGCCTTTTCTACATCTATGGAGATGATCATGTGGTTTCTGTGTTTAAGCTTATTTATGTGGTGTATTACATTGACAGATTTACATATGTTGAACCATCCCTGTGTTCCTGGGGTAAAGCCTACTTGATCCACATGAATAATGCTTTTGATGTGCTGTTGAATTTGGTTTGCGAGGATTTTGTTCAGGATTTTTGCATCTAAGCTCATCAGGGAAATAGGCTCTTAGTTTTGTTTTCTTGTGGCATCTCTGCCTGGTTTTGGTATTAAGGTGATGCTAGCTTCATAAAAGGAGTTAGGGAGCTTTCCTTGTTTCTGATTGTGTGGCACAATTTGAGAAAAATTGGTTTTAGTTCTTCCATGAAGGTTTGGTAGAATTCAGCTGAGAAGCCACTGGTCCTGGAGTCTTCTTTTTAGGGAGGTTTTTGATTATCCTTTAAATCTTGGTGTTTGTGATAGGTTTGTTTAGGAGATTAATGTGCTCTGAGTTTAGCTTTGGTAGGTGGTATGTGTCCAGGAATTCATCCATTTCATCCATATTATCCAGTTTTGTGGAGTAGAGGTTTTTAACGTAAGTCCTGATGATTCTCCCAATTTCACTTATGTCTGTTTTGATCTCTCTTTTTTGATTTCTAATTTTGTTAATTTGAAGCATTTCCTTTTTAAAAATTTTTTGCTTGATCAAATTGGCCAAGGGTTTACCAATCTTGTTTATTTTGTCAAAGAACCAGCTTTTTGTTTCATCAATTTTCTGGTTTTCTTAGTTTCCAAATCAATGATTTCTGCTCTGATCTTGATTATTTCTTTCCATCTGGAACTTTTTGGGTTGGATTCTTCTTGTTTTTTCAACACCTTTAGTTAGGTGGTTAGGTTATTGATTTGGACTATCGCTGTCTTTGTTATAAAGGCATTTAGCGCAATGAATTTTCCCCTAAGGACTGACTTCATTGTGTCCCATAAGATTTGGTATGTTGTATTCTCATTGTCATTTATTTCTATAGATTTTGTAATTTCATTTTTTATGTCACCCACTACCCACTTATTGTTTAAGAGTGTGTTGTTCAGTTTTCAGGAGTTAGTTTTGTTCCTAGCACATCTTTTGTTGCTGATTTCTAACAATACAGCATTGTGGTCTGATATCAAGCAGGAAAATATGTTGATCTTCCTAAATATATGGAGGCAGGCTTTATGACCCAATATATGATCTATTTTAGAGAAGGTTCCACTGGCTGCTGAGAATAATGTGTAATGTATAGATTTTGGGTAGAATGTTCTGTAGATGTCCATTAGGTCTAATTGATCTGTGGTGTTGTTGAGTGCTCTTACTTCCCTGTTAATTTTCTGTTTGAATGATCTATCTATTGCTGATATTGGAGTATTGAAATCCCCAACTATGATGGTGTTGGTGGTTATTTCTGTTTTATTGTCAAGTGGGTTATGTTTTATGAATTGTGTTGCACCTGTATTTGGTGCATAATGATTAATGATTGTGATATCCTCCTGTTGGATCATTCTCTTGATAAGTAAGAAGTGGCCTTCTTTGTCTTTTTTGATTACTTTTGATTTGAAGTTTATTTTATCTGATATAAGTATAGCTACACCTGTTTGCTTCTTATTTCCATTTGCTTGGGGGGTAGCTCCATGATGGTAGAGAAAATGACAGCATGAGCAGAGGGTGGACATTACTCCCTGGCTAACATAAGGTGGATAATAGCAACAGCAGAATGTGCCAAACACTGGTAAGGTGACACTGGCTATAATACTTATAATCCCGCCCCCAACAATACACTCTAGGAGGTGTGAATTCCCAAATCTCCATCAGCTGGGAACCTAGCATTCAGACCACCTAAGTTTATTGGGGAAACCTGAATCAAACCACCACAATTGATTTCATTCTCACATTTTAAATTCTATTCTAGTATTTTAATATCCTTACTATTTTTTTCTCCAGTGTTTCACTGTTTCTTTCACTTTGGAGGATATCTTGTGGAGATCTTGAGAATGTATATATATGTACACACACACACACACACACACACACACACACACACACACATAATCACTCATCTGCCTATTTGAGATGTCTATATGTTGATAGTTGTATTTTAGAAGTAGAGTTCTAAATTTTTTTCTCTAACATTTAAGCAATCTGTTTTCTGCTCCAAAAATGGGGGAGTTAAGATTTTGAGAGTGTATTGTGGTGGTTTGTTTTCCCTTACACTTTATAGGGTCTTGCACATTTGTTGGTATCAATGTTTCCCCAACTCTGCTGTTTTCTTTGTTCTTTACCCCTTCCCTGCTCCATTTGGTTGTTTCTTTCTTTCTTTTTTTTTTTTTTTTTAAAGTTTTTTGGTTCATTTTTTATTTATTTATTTGAGAGCGACAGACACAGAGAGAAAGACACATAGAGGGAAAGAGAGAGAATGGGCGTGCCAGGGCTTCCAGCCACTGCAAACGAACTCCAGACGCGTGCGCCCCCTTGTGCATCTGGCTAATGTGGGACCTGGGGAACCGAGCCTCGAACCGGGGTCCTTAGGCTTCACAGGCAAGCGCTTAACCGCTAAGCCATCTCTCCAGCCCTGGTTGTTTCTTTTTACTTGTGCAGGTCCTTTTAGCTTCACTTGGAAATGTGTTCCAGTGAGATTTTTGAGGTTTAGGATCTTATTGTGACCCTCATATATTTGTTGGTACTTTTGGTTTTGTGATACTCTTGTATTAACTCTGATTAGCTTAACAATTCAGGTATTAATACCAATATGCTGTTAAAATGGCTAAAGTACTATGGCATTGACATCAATAAACAAGAACAATATCAATAATAAAAGTCAAGATAACCACAAAATCCATGACAGTCTGTTTTAAAAGAAAAAAAGAAAGTGACAAGAGAGATGAAAGAAGAAGAAAAAATAGACAGGAATAAAGAAGAATTACACTGTCCAACAAGAACAGCAACCAAAACAAAAATGAAAAAGGGAATGGACACACACACACATATACATACACATGAAAATGTAAATATCCTTTCTTCCTTACCTTGGCTTATACTTTGTAATGGCAGTACCCCAAGTCAGCCAGATTAAGTCTGGGTGTAAGCCATTCAGGAAAGAACAAGTTTTATAGTGAAGACAGCTGGGCTTAGTGGGTCACCTCCACAATTTCAGTACTCCAGATGCTGAGGTAGGGGGTTGCACTTGAGTTCAAGGCCAGCACCAGCTACAGAGTGAGTTCTAGGTCAGCCTGGTTCAGAAAACAAAACGAAAAAAACAAAATAAAACAAACAAAACAAAATATCCCTTTTTGTCAGTTTTCAGGCCCAGGCTGCTCTGGTAGCTAGCTAAAATGGAATCTGTTCCCCTATAGTATTGAGATTAGGCCTCTCTTAGGGACTTTCCTAGGCTGGAGGAATTTGGACCTCTTGCCCACTGAAGGGCCACTGTAATAGCTTGAGACACTGAGTTTCCCTGCAACCACAGCTTCCGACTGCCCAAGAAAGTGCTTAATTTCCAAAGCCCAACTTTTGTCAAGGAACAGCTAGTGCCCCCAGTAGGTGTTGGTGTGACATGCTGGGAATTATAGATCTGTCTATCAGAAAGTTGCTGAAGTTTGTTTTTGTAGCAGCCTTGGTGACAGGTCTTTGGGGCTAGGACGAACTCACCAGCATCTCTGAAGCTCCTCTGGGCACCTGAAAGTTAACTCTTCACTGCCAGAGGAAAGCCATGTGGTCACTCTTACAGGTGTTCTTGTCAGCTACTCCAGGGAGGGGAATTTAGAGATCGGCCCAGTCTTACTCTCTGCAGTGTCTGTGTTCTATACTGGGGAGGCTGGGCCCTGGTGGGGCCCATAGCAGCCAGCACTTGACTGTTCAATGACATTTGAGGCAAGAGGTATTCATCCAGGTGCATCATAGTTATTGCTCTGTCTGTCCTGGAGTTGGCACTTGCAGTTCAACTGGGCAGAGGGGTCACCCAGAAGTTTCTGTTTCTATGTCTTTGTTCCTCTATATTCTCAAATGTGGCTTGCATCCCAACATCTTACCCTAAACTCCTTCTAATACTATCTTTTATTAAGATGCTTAACATACTTCCTTATACTTTTATTATATTATTATATATTATTCATATTAAGATATATGTATATATTATTTGATTATATTATATCCTTTCTAGACTGTATAAAGTATTCCAAGGCCTGACCTCCATTTTACTAATCCAAACTACAAAATATCATACTGTCTCCTTGCAATATAAGAGACTCTTTGCTTTTTGCTTGTTTGCGTAAAAACTTTTGTCTTATCTCTGAAGCTGTGCTTTATCTATACTGTCTAGCCAAATTCTTAATTCTTGTCTTTCATTTTTTTTGGCTGTAACATCTCTTCATTCCTCAGATCATCAGCTTCAGTGTTTTTTTTTTTTTTTTTTTCCTTAAAGCTAAATCTAGGAGAGCTCCTTCCATTTGATAACATTAATCACTCTTGGTTTCTTCATATATGCCTTATTGGTTTCATTTTATGTTCCATGTCAGCAAAATGTTATCTCACTGCCATAATATCACAAACCCAACAAATTGTGGACAAATTGCAGCATGAGTAATTTAGTGGACGGTGTCTAGGCTATCCTCACATGTTTAAGCAAAGCTCATATGATTAAAGAATTTACTCCCCCATTCTTTTTCCTTTTCTCCTTTCAGCTACTTTTCTCTACCTCTGTGTTTGCAAGTTTATGGGCTTTCTGATGAATTCCTTTTGAAGGTTGAGTCTAGCTCAAAATTCAGCCATTCTCAGGTGATGTGGCTTTAAACTATTGCTTCTTCTGGTTCTGTTAGGTCTCCCATCAACTTATCTTCTGTCCCACTGTTCACCTAACAACTTTCTAGTATGAAGAAAATCCATTATCCAATATACCTCAAACTACAGCATGCTCTATGTCCAGATCACCAACTGTTTTTGCCTAGATAATTCCTCATTTATCTGAACATGCTGTTCTGCTGGGCATGTGATCTCCCATTTAGAGCAAAGACATACAGGACAGGAGCATAGTGTTGTAGTGGAATAATTTTTTTGGGCTCTGTAGTGCTCACTGGGTTGTAGAAGAAATTTCTGTGAATCAACAGAAAAATTTTCTATCTCTTCTGTTTGATTATGATTCCCATAAACAACAAATTTATTACCTCATCCTATATAAGTAATGGTTTTATGTTATATTTATGATAAAATTATTCTCTAGACTTTCTTATTCATAAATTTTTTACATTGTCATTATTTTTGCAAAAATTAATTTAGAATCAACCTCCTTTTTCTTTGGCTCATTTAAAGAAAATTATTTCCCTCATTTCTAAATAAGAGAAAATTAAACACAGCTTTCAGTAAAAAACCTTCTTAAAGACACTTATATACAAAGATAAGACCTTGAAACTTTTAGACTTCAAACAAATCCATAGAGATATTATGCTCTGCATACATCAATAACAAAACCTATCTTCTCTGCAGGATCCACTAGGCTCTTCCTAATGACTTCATACAGATGCTGTTTTTATTTTTATTTTTTTGAGAACTTTATTGTATGAACATCTTTCATGTTGGTCATAGTTACATTGTGTTACACTTTTATGTCCCCTGTTTTCCACTCCATCTCACTGAAGGCCCTCTTCAGTGGGGTCATTTGTATTCACTGTGGGGTTATGAGTGCACCAGTTAGTCTTTGCGGTGGGTACAGTACAGAGTACACTTTCTTGCTCTGCGGTTCTTACATTCTTTCCATCCCCTCTTTTTTTTTTTTTCTTTGAGGTAGAGTCTCATTCTAGTCCATGCTGACCTGGGATTCACTATGGAGTCTCAGGGTGGTCTCAAACTCACAGCGATCCTCCTACCTCTGCCTGCCGAGTGCTGGGATTAAAGGCGTGCACCACCATGCCTGGCTCCATCCCCTCTTTTTATAATGTTCCCTGAGCTTTGGAGGGTGTAAGTATCCTTTAGTGCTGAGTTCTCAGCAGTCTCTGATTTTTCTGCTTTGAGGAGTTTTGAGTCTCCTCAGTGTCTACTGCCATCACCCTAGAGGAGGTTCTCAGCAGTGAGAAGTCCACTCCTATTTAATCTACCACTTCCTCTGTATTGTTACCTGGGCCCTGGTAGATATGACAGAGATGATTTGTTTCCTGCTAGACAGTGGCTTTCTTTCCTTGTCATACCAGTGGGTCTTGAGTCTCCTTGGTATTCTCTGCTATATGTAAAAAGCACATTCTTTAGTGAGGAATAACAGCATGATTATCTCCTTCTCAGGTCACTGGAATCTCTTAAATATTTTATTTCAGAGAGATTGACAGACAGAGAAAGAGGCAGACAGAAAGAGAGTGAGTATGAGCACATCAAGGCCTCCTGCCGTTACAAACAGACTCCAAATACATGCCATGTTGTGCACCTGGCTTTATGTGTCATTACCACATAAAATCGAACCCAGGTGTCCAGGCTTTGCAAGTAAGCTTCTTTAACCATTGAGCAATCTCTCCAGTCCATGGACTCTAGATACAGACAATTCAAAACAACTTCCTATATTTTCTTTCTATGTTTTTGTGTCTGTGTTCTCAAAATCTCTGAAATAAATTCATCCAATGATACACAAGTTTTATGTAGAACCAATCAACTCAAAAGATAAAGGAAAAACTTTCAACTACATCCCCATTATCACCCAACACTATTTTGGATCACACATAGGCATCCAGCAGCAAATATTCTATAACTGGTTATAGGAATAAGATCTACATATTCCCCTATCATCAATTATAGGCATTGTGTTTTCAGATCAGGAGTTTCAGATTCATTTTTTTTCAAATTGCATTTATAAAACCATGAGTGCAAGTATAAAATCCCTCATCTAGTCATTCCAAGCAATTCATACTCCAAGCTTATCTCCTCTGAATGAGGGTTATTGTATAATAGCTAATACATTACCTCAAAATCTTTCTACTTCCCTTCTTCTGTAACCATGCAATTCTTTTGATGCTTCTCACATGGGAAAAACAGAGCAACTTAAAAGTCAAATTCCCAGGAGACACTACAAATGAGCTGAGTAGTGGCTATCTCCATGGGATCAATGATCACTCCCCTGTGCAGCTAATTAACTTTTTGCCACTATAATATTGGACATTTAGCTTTGTCTTTATGAGTATTAGTTTCAGAAATGAAGAATATCTATTGAATTTCTCTTTCTTTTAAAAATGTGCCTCCTATAACTTAATAGAAGGTAAGAGACATTTAGTTCCCCTATTTTTTTTGGTCTTTTTGTGATTTTTGTCTTTTTTTTCCGGTGCTGAGGACTGAACCCAAGGGCCTTGCACTTGCTAGGCAAACACTCATCCACTGAGCTAAATTCCCAACCCCGGTAACAGACATTTAAATCAAAAGTTGATCTTGTATGGTTGCCCTTACCACTCTATTCCTCTCAACACTTTGGTAAAACCTTTGAGCCATAAATGGAACCTTTCCAAAACATGTTGGCCTTTTATTCTATACTATTATTTTCCTATTTTGAAATTCTACCTAATGATATTGTTGTATAGAGTTAATTTATGCACACACTCCTGTGGATATTTTTAATGTTCCTTTCACGTGGAGATTTTTCAAGAGTCATGTATTTCTGCCTTTTGTAGCCTTTGAATAAGTATAAATTTTATTTTCTGCTGTAGAGTACATGTCCAGTCTAAACTATTCCAAGCCTATTTGAAGACCAGATTCTTTTTTTTTTTTTTTTTGAGGTAGGGTCTCACTCTAGCCCAGGCTGACCTGGAATTCACTATGGAGTCTCAGGGTGGCCTTGAACTCACGGCGATCCTCCTACCTCTGCCTCCCGAGTGCTGGGATTAAAGGCGTGCGCCACCACGCCCGGCCAGATTCTTTTTTTAAAAGCAAAAAACAACAATCTCAAAGCTTAACCACTTATATCCTGATGTGGTTCTCTTTTTTTCTACATGTTGGAAGACATTGGGCAATGCCTAAATAGAGATATTGTGCTCAAATTTAGAGACTTTCTGGCATATGGCAGGGGATGGTTCAGAGAAGCCAGAGGATACAAGTTCTAATGTGGAACTTGTCAATAACTAAGCAGGATGTTTGAAGAAACAAACCAAAAAACATAATTGGGATGAACTCAATGGGTAAACAAATTATTCTTTTAGGAATGGAAGGTCAATTTTATGTTAATGAAAATAATAATGCAATGCCTATAATTAAATTATTCAATGAATAATAATTCAATGAATTCATTTCAATATACTGGAATGGTGCTATCAAATACAAATAATTCTAGCTATTTCTGCTAATATGTGTGGAGCATTATTGAAGACCAGTAGTCTGGAATATAGGCTATTACATCTGGTTCTGGTTCTGTGACTTATGCTGTGAAGTCTGGTCATTTAACATAACTGAACTGTTTACAGCTAGGATCAAGTGATTGGAAAGTCCTTGCCCACTTCCCTACATAGCTATAACTCTGGTAATATGCTGGTTTAACCTATTTCTGCATTTTCCATTTAAATCTGTATCTCCTGAAGGCCCTGAATGACTGACACATTTTAATTTACCACTAGGAAAAATAATTGGCTCCCACAGAGCTCCTAGGTGCTTACCATAGTCATCAGTATTTCCTAAGAAGGTAGAGAAGCCCAATAAATGGGGAGTTGAGAAGAGAGGATTTTTTTTTTTTTTTTGTCAAGTAAACTCTTTGGGCCATTGGGATGTGTTCAACAATAAAATACAACTGCATAGGCTTGTAAAGGAAAAATTTAATATTTACTTTTAAAGTTAGTTTATAACCAGAAAGCGCAAACTCATGAATTTACCTATAACTGGTGTAGAGCTATAATTTTGCTATACGTATGAAGAATTTTGGACCTATTTTATAAGTACAGTTTTCAAATATTCTTTGTTTTGACTCTGATACTATCACATTTTAATATATACTTATAGTACCATATTTTCATTGAAATCCCATTTTAGAAAGATAAAACATCATCAATACATTAACATACAAGCCATGCATGAAATTTTTGAATCTATAGACTAATTGGTCATATAATTTACAATTTTTCTCTTTAAAAAGTTAATTATCGGGCTGGAGAGATGGCTTAGCGGTTAAGCGCTTGCCTGTGAAGCCTAAGGACCCTGGTTCTAGGCTCAATTCCCCAGGACCCACGTTAGCCAGATGCACAAGGGGGCACACACATCTGGAGTTCGTTTGCAGTGGCTGGAGGCCCTGGCATGCCCATTCTCTGTCTCTTTCTCCCTCTTTCTCTGTCAGTTGCTCTCAAATAAATAAAAATAAACAAAAAAACATTAAAATAAAAGAAAAAGTTAATTATCATCTATACACCAAGACAAATATCATTTGGACAGTATTAACC